>NC_090935.1:57067261-57376921 GCF_040938575.1 Ambystoma mexicanum | reverse complement strand
GCTGTAGCACTCTTATAACATTCAGTGTCAGTTTAATCCGATACCCCTACATCATTCTTTCCCAAAAGGCACTTGATGAAAGCCAGTCAATGGACCTGACTAAATTACCCAAGTACTTAACGCTGGTGTCCCAAGTTCCCCGGCAGAATCTCAATATGTGCTCAATCGCCTGATCTCTCGGCTCTGTACATTCGGGGTACAAACTCCAAGCTCCCTCTGTTAAACCCCATGTGGCCAGAACCAAACCTGTCTTAGTCAAGTTCAGACGTACTGTCAGGTAATTCTGCCTTCCTTTCTTATCAGGAAACTTTGTTAGATACTGTAATGCTCACCTGATTCCCGCAGAGGCGCCGGTCTTGACTGGGTGAATGCCGTATCTTCAAAGGTGATGTGTAACACACGGTTGGCTCTTTGGGCTGGACCTCTGTGCACTGTATGTCTGACTCGAAGAGTAAGATGTCTGCAGATAGAAAATATGGGATTAATGAACTGGGGTTATTGGGTGCCTCTCTCCTCTTCCCTATCTCTTCTCCTGTAGAACCCCAAAGGTTAACGCCCTCACCGTAGGTAAGTGAACGCCGAGCTCTCCATCTGCCTCGGGGCAGGGTGCCGTAACCAGTTTCTTCACTGGATAAGGGTGCAGGCCTCTTGACCTCAGAGGACTGCTGTCCGTCGTTAACTGCACGAACGGTAAGTTCTGGGCACTTCAAATGTCTTAAAAGTCTTTTGTAATGATATCTCTTGTTTTGCAGGGTTCCGGCGATGGCGGATGGCGGGCTGATGAGAGTTGAGGATCGAACCCGCGTGAGGAATAGAAGCGCCTGGAAGCACGTAAGTAAGCGCTTGTAGCCTGCTTCACGATGCGCACTAACTGTCCCCTTTATCTTGCAGGTACAAGTTCGGAGCTTTAGAGAAGCTGAAGGGTGCTGGAATACCCACTGGATTCGGCGTGGGAAGGAGTAATGGCACGTGAGTAATAAAGTTGCCCAATGTCTTTAAACGCAGCTTCTTTTGTCTTTCAGATGCGGGATGCAGCGCCGAAGGCCTCCGGAGCGTGCGAAGAGCTGGTAAGCTTTTGTCTTTCAGATGCCGGAATGCAGTGCAAAGACCTGCGGAGCATGCGAAGAGTAGGTAAGCCTTAGTCTTTCAGATGCCGGAATGCAGCGCGAGGCGTTGGTGACAGCCGATGGACCAGGTAAGAGATGCGCTGCCACTGAAGACCGTAGTGCTAACCTGTTCTTTCTTTGTCTTTACAGGTGCTGCTGAAGACTGGATTCCAGGATGGTAAGCCTTTGTTCCCTTAGGCCCAGGATCAGAAGCAGAAGACACGATGAGCGTTCTGCTGCAGAGAATGCAGAATAACGCAAAGCAAGATTCATCCATCGGGTGTGGTTTAAATAGCCTACTGTAGTGCTTAGTTGTCTCCTTCCACAGCCACGCCTAGGTAAGAAAAGAGTTCCTGCTTTCCAGAAGAGTTCCAGTGTTCTGAACCTAGGGAGTGGCTCCTGCCCCACCCAACAGGAAAAGTAGTCCCAAACAGAAGAGGATCAGGGGTTCAACTGGCAGGTAAGTAAGCAGCATGGTCTGCTGCAGGTAAGTCCACCCAAGCATTATGAGCCCGGCGCTTCCAGCGCTGGGACTGGGCATCTTTATGAGCCTGGTGCCACTGGCGCCAGGACAGGGTCCAAAAGGTCCCAATTGGGACTGGCTGGCACTCGGAACCGGGGTTATGGGTCTGCTTCCAAGGGAGTCGGGCAAGTCCTGATCTTTTGGAAGCAGAGATCATGACAGCACCCCCCCTCAAGGCCCCTCCCAAACCGGGCTTCTCCGGGGGTTTGGGCTTGTTAGGAAATGTTCGATGAAATCTTTTGATTAGACGAGGCGCGTGGACATATTCTGCAGGTTCCCAGGATCTTTCTTGGGGACCGTAGCCTTTCCAGTCAATCAGGTAAAATAGTTTAGATTTGGAGATCTTGGAATCCAGGATGCTTTTGATTTCAAACTCGAGTTCTCCATCAACTAGAATAGGTTTTGGAGATGTAGTTAGTCGGGTTTGAGGTTGCACAGGTTTTAATAGAGAGATGTGGAAGACCGGATGTATCTTCATGTGAGGGAGCAAGTCCAACTTGACCGCTACTGGATTTACTATGGTAGTGATGGAATAGGGACCACGGTATCTTGGGTTGAATGTGCGTGGTCCTTTTAGAGGTAGATATTTGGTGGATAACCAGACTTGATCTCCTACTTGATATTGGGGGGCTTCCTTCCGATGTTGGTCTGCTCCTTTCTTGTATTGTTCTTTAGCCCTTTGAAGGTGAGAAACGGCTTCCTTAAAGGCTTGGGTGATTGTAGAATGCAGGTGGTCTACTGCTGGTGTTCCAAGATCTTGGAGTGGATCCAACTCCGAGGTTCGAGGGTGACTACCGTGTAAAAGAAAAAACGGGGTCTTCCCAGTTCCCGAGTGGACAGAGTTATTGTAGGCATATTCGGCTATCCAAAGGATATCTTTCCAAGTTTTTTCAGTTTGTTGTAGCATGCAGCGCAAATACTGTTCCAGAGTTTGATTGGTCCTCTCGGTTTGTCCGTCGGTTTGAGGGTGGTGGCTGGTCGAAAGTCTCACATCAATTTGAGCCGACCGACAGCAACTTCGCCAAAAATGAGAAATAAATTGACTACCTCGATCCGAAATTAGAACTGAAGGAAAACCGTGCAGTCGGACGATGTTTTCGAGAAATTCTCGGGCCAGAGTTGCTGCTGTTGGTAAGCCTTTGAGTGGAATGAAATGCGCCATCTTGGAGAATAGGTCCACGATTACTAGGATCGTATTGTATCCGGAGCATGGAGGTAGATCGGTGATGAAGTCCATAGAAAGCGTATGCCAAGGGCGAGGCGGGATGTCAATAGGGCGTAAGAGGCCGGCTGGTTTTTCCTTTTGACTCTTGTTTTGGGCGCATACTCCACAGGACATTATAAAGTCTCTGATATCTTTTTTCCAAGACGGCCACCAGAAGTAGCGCTTGATCTTTTCCGAGGTCTTGGTCATACCGGGATGTCCTTCCATTAAAGAATCGTGATAATAAGAGATTACCTTTTTCTGTAAATCTGTGCTGGGCAGGTATAACCGTTCTTGGAAATATAATAGGTTGTCCTTCACCGTAAAGTCCTTTCCCTGCAGATGCCAATTCTGTATGTCTGCTGGAGTTACCAGTAGCCTGGCTTTATCCTTAACTTCCTCTATGGATTGTGTGGCGATTACACCTAGAATTCTTTGTTCGGGAATGATAGGTACAGGTTTAGGATTGATCAAATGTTCTTCCACTCCCATCCGAGAAAGGGCATCAGCTTTACCGTTTTTTGTACCAGGTCGATAGGTAATTATGAAGTCAAACTCGGCAAACAATAGTGCCCAACGGAGTTGCCTAGAGGATTGAGCTTTTGCGGTTTTCAAATATTGCAGGTTTCGGTGATCTGTAATCACAGTAACGGTGTGTCGGGCCCCCAGAAGATAATGCCGCCAAGCCTTAAAGGCGGACTTGATAGCTAGAAGTTCCTTATCAGTAATAGTGTAATTGATTTCAGGAGGCGAGAATTTGCGGGACCAAAATGCCACGGGATGCAACTGATTGGTTACTGGGTCCTTTTGTGATAGAACTGCCCCCATGGCAAAACTCGAAGCATCAGTTTCAAGGATGTAGGGGAGTTCTGGGCGAGGATGTTTTAAGATCGGTGCAGAGATAAATCTAGTCTTCAAATTCTGGAAAGCTTCTTCCGCCTCGGTAGACCATTCAAAACGTTTGTTTTTCTTTAAGAAGGCGGTGATGGGCTGGACTATTCGAGAGAATTCGGGGATAAACCTGCAGTAAAAGTTAGCGAAGCCTAACATGCTTTGAACACCTTTTACGGAGGATGGCGATGGCCATTTGAGAATTGCATCGACCTTCTTTGAATCCATACGCACTCCGCTAGGTGATAATATGAATCCCAAGAATTCAACTTCAGTCACGTTGAAAACACATTTTTCCAACTTAGCGAAAAGTTTGTGTTGACACAATCTCTCGAGGACCATTTTCACGTGTTTCCGATGTTCAGTTTCCGATGAAGAATAAACGAGGATGTTGTCAATGTAAACAACAACACACACATCTATGAGCTCTCTGAGGACATCGTTCATAAAATATTGAAAGGCGGCCGGGGAATTGCAAAGTCCGAAGGGCATGACCTGATATTCAAATAGCCCATACTTGGTGCGGAAGGCCGTCTTCCATTCATCGCCCTCTTTTACTCGTACCAAGTGGTAGGCTCCTCTAAAATCCAGCTTTGTATATATGCATGCTTTTCTGACTTGGTCCAGGAGTTCAGGGATCAAAGGTAACGGATATCTATTCTTAACGGTGATCTGGTTCAGGGCGCGATAATCTATACAAGTTCTAAGGTCCCATTCTTTTTTTGGAACGAAGAACAAAGCTGAGGAAGCAGGGGACTTGGAAGGACGAATAAACCCATTCGCTAGGTATTGATCCAGGTATTGTCGGAGGTGAAGATTCTCAGGCTCGGTGAGGGCATAAATTCTACTACAAGGAGGAGTAGATCCAGGTATCAGGTCTATCTGGCAGTCATAAGACCTATGAGGAGGTAGAGAGTTAGCCTGATCCTTCCGGAAAACATCTTGGAATTCTAGGTATTCAGGAGGTAACTGGGGAGCCTCCGAGGAAATTGCTGCCAGTGCAACACCAGGTCGAGGGTGACAAGTAGAGACACATTCTGGAAACTGAACCCTTCTTGCTCGCCAATCGATCTGAGGATTGTGCTTCTATAACCAAGGAATTCCTAGAATAATCTGGAACTGAGGGGCCTTGATCACATCGAACACGATCTTCTCATGGTGTCCATCTTGACTTACTAGCGTCACTTCTTGGGTGGTATGCGTTACTGGTCCGGAGGCTAGCTCCGTACCATCCACCGTAGTAATGACGTCCTTTACAGCCTTTGGACAAAGAGTCAGATTCATCCTCAAAACCATTTCATGATCCACATAATTGCCGATGGCACCGCTGTCGACGTAAGCTTCAATCACATGTAATCGATCCAGATGTTCAGGGCTAATGAGGACCATAGGTATCACGAAATGCGAGGTCACGGAACTGGTTTTATCGCTCGGCAAGAGGACCTCTATTCTTGTCGGGCGAGGTCGTTTCCCTGCTCAGAGTTTGTGACCCTGGTAACTGCAGCTCCTACTGCCTTCTTGGCTGGTTTCACCGGACAGTCTCGATGAAAGTGCCCCGAGTTTCCGCAATAGAGGCATAATTGCAGCTGTTTTCTCCTTTCCCGCTCCTTTTGTGTTAGTGGGCCTTTCAGGCCCCCTATTTGCATGGGTTCCCCGGAGTCTACTCCTTTGGTAGGAGTTGGTGGTTTGGAAAATACTCGAGCATCAAACTTGGAACGATCGGCCTTCCTGTTCTGCAGTCTGTGGTCAATTTGAACGACTAAGTCAATATAGTCCGAACAGTCTTGCGGGGGATTCACTACTTGGGCTAACACATCTTTGAGCTCTCCACGTAGACCTCTATAAAACAGCGTAATCCTTTTGTCCTCAGGCCATCGAGTTTCCACTATCAGTCTGTTGAAAGACGCAATATGAGCCAAAAGGTCTTGATTACCCTGTCGCAATGAAAGGAGCTCATTGTCCAAGGCCTGCCCCTGTGAATGTCTTGCAAACAGTTTTTCCATACTGAGCTGAAAAGCTTGAAAATCATGGAGAACCGGATCATCTTGATTAACTAGAGGGATCGACCAGTCTGCCGCATTGCCACTAAGGTACGAAAGCACGAAAGCTACCTTAGCTTGATCAGTTGGAAAGGCTGCTGGCCGGCATAAGAAGTGCAACCGGCACTGATTAATAAATACTGCAAACCTCTTTGGGTCACCAGAAAATCGTTCGGGCGGAGCCAGAGGTACATTCCCAGGTAGGTTGATCTGCACTGGGTTCGTAGAGGATGTTGAAGGAAGATTTGCCCCTGATGCGGGTAACGGAGTTTGTCCGGCTTGTGACTGTAGCAATTGTCTAGCGAGATCGTCTGTTCGCTCCTTGGAAATAATCAGTTCCCTTCTTAGAGCATTCGTTTCCTGACGGGCTGCATGCACTTCTGCTCTTAGTTCCCCAAGTAACTGGGCTAGCTGGTCGGTATCCGAGGTTTCCATAGCGCCTGGGTGGGAGTTTTGCGGTAGGCATTGCGTTCTGTAACGCTCACCTGATTCCCGCAGAGGCGCCGGTCTTGACTGGGTGAATGCCGTATCTTCAAAGGTGATGTGTAACACACGGTTGGCTCTTTGGGCTGGACCTCTGTGCACTGTATGTCTGACTCGAAGAGTAAGATGTCTGCAGATAGAAAATATGGGATTAATGAACTGGGGTTATTGGGTGCCTCTCTCCTCTTCCCTTTCTCTTCTCCTGTAGAACCCCAAAGGTTAACGCCCTCACCTTAGGTAAGTGAACGCCGAGCTCTCCATCTGCCTCGGGGCAGGGTGCCGTAACCAGTTTCTTCACTGGATAAGGGTGCAGGCCTCTTGACCTCAGAGGACTGCTGTCTGTTGTTAACTGCACGAACGGTAAGTTCTGGGCACTTCAAATGTCTTAAAAGTCTTTTGTAATGATATCTCTTGTTTTGCAGGGTTCCGGCGATGGCGGATGGCGGGCTGATGAGAGTTGAGGATCAAACCCGCGTGAGGAATAGAAGCGCCTGGAAGCACGTAAGTAAGCGCTTGTAGCCTGCTTCACGATGCACACTAACTGTCCCTTTTATCTTGCAGGTACAAGTTCGGAGCTTTAGAGAAGCTGAAGGGTGCTGGAATACCCACTGGATTCGGCGTGGGTAGGAGTAATGGCACGTGAGTAATAAAGTTGCCCAATGTCTTTAAACGCACCTTCTTTTGTCTTTCAGATGCGGGATGCAGCGCCGAAGGCCTCCGGAGCGTGCGAAGAGCTGGTAAGCTTTTGTCTTTCAGATGCCGGAATGCAGTGCGAAGACCTCCGGAGCATGCGAAGAGTAGGTAAGCCTTTGTCTTTCAGATGCCGGAATGCAGCGCGAGGCGTTGGTGACAGCCGATGGACCAGGTAAGAGATGCGCTGCCACTGAAGACCGTAGTGCTAACCTGTTCTTTCTTTGTCTTTACAGGTGCTGCTGAAGACTGGATTCCAGGATGGTAAGCCTTTGTTCCCCTAGGCCCAGGATCAGAAGCAGAAGACACGATGAGCGTTCTGCTGCAGAGAATGCAGAATAACGCAAAGCAAGATTCATCCATCGGGTGTGGTTTAAATAGCCTCCTGTACTGCTTAGGTGTCTCCTTCCACAGCCACGCCTAGGTAAGAAAAGAGTTCCTGCTTTCCAGAAGAGTTCCAGTGTTCTGAACCTAGGGAGTGGCTCCTGCCCCACCCAACAGGAAAAGCAGTCCCAAACAGAAGAGGATCAGGGGTTCAACTGGCAGGTAAGTAAGCAGCATGGTCTGCTGCAGGTAAGTCCACCCAAGCATTATGAGCCCGGCGCTTCCAGCGCTGGGACTGGGCATCTTTATGAGCCTGGTGCCACTGGCGCCAGGACAGGGTCCAAAAGGTCCCAATTGGGACTGGCTGGCACTCGGAACCGGGGTTATGGGTCTGCTTCCAAGGGAGTCGGGCAAGTCCTGATCTTTTGGAAGCAGAGATCATGACAGCTACCTTGGAACGTAACCCTGTTTTTTGCCATACTTGAGAAAAGATACAGGAATTGAAGATGCCCTCACATTGTCTGAAGTTGTGATCCAGTCTCTCATTTTGAGTGCTTTCTTAACCTTCAAAGGATTAGTGATCAATGTATAATTGTCTTGCTCACAATAGACCAGAATCTCTTCTGCTATTTTCTTGAGTTCTCTCAGTTTGACATTGGCGCCTTGATGGATCTAAACAAGGAGAGCAGTTTCCAATCTGCTAGGCTCTTGAACGATCTTAAGCCTAGCTCATACCTTAGTGTTGCCATCTGCAGGCTTTTGGGCAGACCTAATACTTGCTTCCAGGTGGTAGCTTCTATTTTTTGCCAATCTATGGACCAAAGTAGGGGTTTAGCCTCGATTCTGTAAAGTAACACTGGAACCATTTGGGCAGGATAGAAAATGTGCAATATAGGCCTAAGATCTTCTTTATCTGAGCTATTAACTGTGTGCATTTAGCCAATTTTTCTGCATAATGTGTCCCAATTGTGGGAACCGCATGTAGAGTGTATCTGTCATGGCCACAGGCCCCAGAACACATGAACCACACCATCTAGTGATGGGGGCAATGGGTCACTTGACTCACTTATGTCCCTTTGGACCCATAAACACACTGGCTGGACTCAGCCCTGGCGCCTTTGGTTCATATAGAGATGTGAGCAGGAACACTTTATTTCAGTGCAGGAGTGCTTTTACTTTATTTCAGTGCAGTAGTGCTTTTATTTTACAATAACTTTCTAGGATCTGAAAGCCTTTATTCCAGAGAACATCCTCATGTGCTGACTCATCGGGTCTGGCTCCCTAGGCCTGGTCTTCATGTGCTGACTCATCGGGCGAGGCAGGGTGTGGCAGGCAGGTTGAACCTGGTGGGCGTGGCTTCAGAAGCTCAGCTATATAAGTTGCTCAATCCTTAAGGCCGGTGCTTCGCGTTACTGTGCACTCACGTGAAGCATGACGCTCACCGCCGCTTGGAACAGTTTACTTACCTTTGAAACCAGGCGTTCTCCTGCATACTCACCTCCAGGAAACCGGTGTGTCATCGCTTCATCTGCAGACTCATCTCCTGACATCCAGTGATCTTGATCCCGACGCCGCAGCACTGTGCTCTGCATCCGCAAACTCAGACCCTGTGAAGAAGAAGAAAGACAAGGTTAGAACATTTGTCCTAGGGCTGCGCCGCATTTAAACCCCATGCGCCCCCTAGTTAACAACTTACCAGATACTGTACCGGTGCAGCTTTGTTCCTCGTTCCCTCCGGCTGCCGCCTCGAGGTCTGCAGCTTCTCCTGGGACGGCAACATCACCTGCAAGGGAAGAAAGCAAAAGAGAAAACATCAAAAGCGGAACGGACAGCAATACAAGACAACAAACTTTACAATACAACAAAAACAGACAAGGAAAAACAAAGGTAAATAGGAACACTTACCTGAAGTATAGTGGCTTAGTCGCAGCAGGACTGGATTACCATGTGCAAGGGACCAGTGAAGGAACTCAGTCCAGATCATACAAGCGCCCCTGCCAGAAGCAGCAGGACGGGAGTGCTCGCCAAAACTAATCAACAGGTGAGATTTCCAGGGACAGCGCATCCCACGTGTACCACGGTTTGGGAGAAGGAGTCTGGATGGGGATCAGGCGCACAAGCTGGCATACTCACTACTCCTATTCTCCACGCAGGAGCAGTTCCGAGCAGCATCACCTTTTACCACCAGTCCCCACATAAGCACAGAGGGCGAAGTCGGACCCGAGCGACCTCACCCCCGAGAGGGCTGCAACCGTGCCCCAACGCCTCCGCAGAGAGCAGGTGAGCGTAACAGTATACAAGATATACTACTTCCTTGGCTACGGGAATTAACCAACCACCTATTGTCCAAGGGAACCTGACTACCCGAGCACCCTTGTCTCCAAAAATTACAACCCTCCATTTCTCTGGGTTAACAACTAGGCCATTTTCTTTCATATATAGGTCAAGTGCTCTCAAGAATCTTTGCAGACCCACTGGTGTCTTGTCTAACAAGGCAATATTTATTTATTTATTCATTCATTTATTTATTTATTTATTTATTTATTTATTTATTTATTACATTTATATAGCGCGCAGGCAGCCCAGGGGCATTGTGGCGCTGTTACTTGTAGGGGAACTTAATTACAGGTACAGGTTCAGGTTGTGCCATGGGTTACAGTAAGGCAAGGTCCTGTGTCAAGCGATAAGGAGTATCATACACCATAATACATCATACACCATAGTACATCATACATGTTAGTCATGAAAGTTTAAACATGTGGGGTTGGTTAGGTGAACAAGGTAGTTTTCATGGCTTTGCGGAAAGCAATTAATGAGGGTTCAGCTCGAAGTATCATCTGCGTACATAAGCCACTTAATAGCCAGGGAACCCACCTTCATACTTGCCAGTGCTGAGGAGTCGATTGCCTGACCAAAATCTCCCAGGTAGAATTTAAAAAGAAATGGCACCACCATACAGCCTTGTCTGACCCCTCTGTTTACATTTATATAATCTGACAGATGACCTTCCAGATTAAGTCTAACTCTGGCTGTATTACTTTCGTGAAGACTTGCAAGAACATTTATCAACGTTTTCAGGGCCCATTTCTGCTCCAGCTTAGACCAAAGCCTATCGCGATTGACCAAATCGAATGCACTCGACAGGTCAATGAACGCTCCATAGAGTCTACCTGCGTTGTTTTTATCTTTATTGTTTGTTAATGAGGCAAGTATTATGCCATTCAATGATGTTGAGTGGCCACTTCTGAAACCTGTCTGTTGTTTAGGGAATATGTTACCCTCTTTTGCCCAGGTTTCGAGTTCTCTTAGTATGAGACTGGTGAACAATTTACTCTCCATGTCTAGTAACGTGATTGGCCTATAACTAGTCAGATTTTTACGGTCCCCCTTCTTGAAAATCGGCACTATAATTGAAGACTTCCAAGAAAGGGGAATCGATCTTGTATCTATAACTCCCCTAAAAAGTGTGTAGATGATTTGTATCCAAAGGGCCACGTTCCCCTTAAGTACTTGATAGGTAAGGCCGTTCGGTCCCGCTGATCTAGATTAAGAAGATTTGTTGATCAAATCTAGAATATCTCCTTTGTCGATTTTTAACCCCCATTTTCCTCCAACCCCTTTGAAGGTCGGCTCTCCTTGTGGTTTGAGATATTTTTCTCCAAAGTAATTTAGCCAATCCAACTCTGGTACATTGTTCATTTGAGCGACCTTCTGGTCAGTTTTTAGGTTGTTAATAAGTGACCAGAAATTGCGCGCATAATTGTTACTCAGGACACGCAGCATTGATTCGCCGTCATTCTGCAGTAGCTTCCCTTTATGATGTCTGGGCCAACTCCTATAATTACTTTTAATTGTTTTTGTCACTACGACAAGACTTGATTTATTTAGTTCCTCCTTCCTTGCTATCCTTAATTGTCTGCGTGTTTCACGCTTTTTGGCCCATATGGCTTCATCAAAAGTGTGTTTGTACACACGCTGATGACCCCTCTGTGTGTTCTGTGAGCAATCTATAGACCATATGAATTCATGGAAGGTGAGCAGATTATAATTTTTGCCTAGGACTTTAGGGAGCGTCCTATTATAGAGTTTGTGCAGACCATCATTAAGGCGAGCTCCGTCTCTACGGTATTTAACTAGACGGTTTTTCTGGGTGTTAACCACCCTCGGGCTGTCCCATACCTCTATTTTTTACTAGTGTGCCAACTTATTTTGGTTTCAAGTCGCTTGTACCCCCCTCCTTAACTGAGAAATGTGTACATTTCTCAAACCAATTAGCGGATAGAAGAACATAGTCCAAAGTTGATTCCATGGTTCCCCTCCCCATGTGCTGGCGGGAGGGACATCCCCTTCTATCAAGTCATTCAAAAGCTTTAGGTGCCAGTCATCCAAGAAACTTAACCACCTTTTACCATTTGTTGTTATATCCTTCCTTATTCCCTCTGCACCTTTATGATTCATTTGAATGCATTGGGAAATTTAGATCTCCCGCTACAACAGTAAATGCCTCAGAATGAGACAATTTAACTTCACTAAGAACAACTGACACTGGGCCTCATTACGACCCTTGCGGAAATGGAAAAATGATGGCGGAAATGCAATACCGCCATCGAACACCGCTCGTTGCGATCATGACCCGTCACCGTAAAGTACGATGCCATTAGCGACACCGCAGTGAACGGCAACGCTAACTGCACCAAGTACGCGCACGCGCGCCTTGCAAAACCGGAATCACCGCCATGGCGCAACGGTACGCGAATTCTGACCCTAGCGGACATGTACTGAACGCCATCAAGCACGTCGTAAAGTACCATTCCGCCATGGCGAGAAATACGGCAACGTGAACCAACCGTAAATGGCCCACTGAGTGCCTGTACTCCACTCCCTGGCCACATTGCACAACTCCTGGCAGGCGCAATGTACTCACACTATGCAACCAGTGAAATCTACAATTCACCCATGCATGCCAACGTAGAAAAGCATGCAGGGGCTCAAAGCGCCCTGTGAGTGGGCATCCATGTACGGCATGTCACCATAGCCGTACTGACGCAGCACAGGCATGTGAAGGTACAATACATCAAAATGAAAATCAAGAACACATGACACAAAACAACAGTAGTCCCCCATCGCTTGCCACCAGCGCAAGGCAACATCCAAAACAGCATCCTGAGGGGGATTGCACCAGCCCTGTACTCATGCCAGTAAACAAACCAACCATCAGCAGAAGCATGTACCACACAAGTTGGCAGAGTGACTGAGCAGCCAGGCTCATCCCAAGAGGGGCCGATGGGAGCTGCAGGGCACAGATGGCATCAATACAGAAGCTATTCCAATGGACATGACCCCAGTCCCCCTCCAACAAACGCACGCAAACACAGTCACCTGTGACCAGCCACATTCTGAACATCCCATCATTCCACCAATCGACCTGGCTGACAGGCACCAGTCGGCCAAAAGCCAATCCCCCGCCCCTGAACAGCACATCATGTAAACAGTCACAATGGCAGCCCCTATCCGTGACCATACTGTGCTACGTAGGCAAACGCGGCCAGTACTGTACCACACAACTCAACTCAGAAGGCGGAACACAATGCAGATCATCTCGCAATACATACCGCCACAAAGCGAAAATCGCCACATCACCTGCAAAGAACAACGCAACACGACAAATATCGGAATACAATTTAAATGCACATCCAAATGACAAAGGCCCCACAGCAATTTGCAAAATAACACCAAAACAACCATCATCACCGAGGGCTGCATCTGCAATAATTGACCAGCTTCCACTTGTGTGACGCCCTGTACCATCATGGCACACAGGGCCTACATCAACGTTCCAAAAGGCAACATGGAAGCGGCAAGAACCGCAGGTCCGTCCCATGAGGCAGGCACTAGTCGAGCTGAAAGGCCGAAATGTTGCACCTAGCCACCAGTACAGCGTAAGGGCATGTGGCCCATTGGCGATCGTCCCATAAGATCGAAATGGTGCTCCACTGATTCACCCGAAGCTGCAGGAGTCGAGAGTAAAAACCATCTGGAGGAGTGGCGTAGAGATGGCATCTGCAATAGGGCAGGAGATACCTGTCACCCAAAAGAAACACAAATTAACCGATTGCATTACGGGACTCATGATGCATTACAATCTTCATTCAACACACCAAATCCACACCCATATGCATGCTAGCCCACTCCAAAGGAATATACACACCCCTAAATCAGTATCGAATCATAACGAAATCAATCGAGCTAAATACACCATTGGCAACGTCGGTTACTGTGCATGCGTCCGTCAAGATAGAACCCATGACATGGGATTAGTAACGTGCCTAGACACAAGTGTATGAAGGCGCGTCGAGACAGGGAGGATCCGACAAGGGCAGATAGACGTATGTCCCACTATGGCAGCCTTGCATCACATAGCGCAGGGGAAGGGGAGTGATTCAAAAAACCCATGTACATGGCAGACCCTAAACGGAATCATCAGTCCATGCATCCATTCATCATTCCCTCATCCCGCAATGAAAACGCATGAATATTCACTCACATTATATGTGAAACTTCCATCGCGTCTGTGCGTAATGCAGTCCGCAAAAACCACTGTGCCCCTGGCCGGATCTGTAGTGTTGTGAAGCAAGATGGATTTGGGAACGTCCTGCCTTATCGTCCACTACGCTATTGCGCATCCCATTCAATTCATATCATTCATTGCCTGCTCGTTATGGGCCATGTCCCAAGGACATTCTACAATAGAACGTTACATTTCCAGCCAGACCTGTGGGCGTATCCTCGCCGCTACTTCAAAACCAAAAATGCTGGCCTTCGAATTCCTCACTTGCAACATTACGTCGAAAAGGCTTCTGTGAACGCTTGCATTCACAATTACATCAATGTAGTGCGGCTGTGTGTCATGATGCTAACTGGCTGCAATCACAAATGGGACGCCACGCCCGTCGGTGAAGTACGTTACTGTGCTGCATGAGGGTCGGCCATCGATCGAGCCCTACATACCACTGACTCTTCACAGGTATGTAAGCGGCTGCAATCATAGCATGTGTAACAATGGGAGCATACCATGAAAATCAGTCAAAGTACATCACACTGCCATCGGGATTTGATACATGATTCCAATCCCAAGATGCCATGCGGCCAAATGCAGCCTTACGTGCGGGACGTGCTCGGCCAGAAGGGATAGCATCTGCCACAGAATCATTCAATCAGCACAGGTGGAGGCCATACAGGCCGACAGCACATATATAGCAGACCCAAACCCCTCCCACAACCACTCCCACTCCAAAATGCTACCGGCAGGACTAGCGATGTTGGGCCTGGGGGACCAGATAGCACTGCAAGTGCTACAACTACAAGAAGACGACGAACAACAACAGGTACAACAACCGGGCGCACAGGGGAGACGGAGGAGAAGGAGGAGGAGGAGGGCAAGGCAGGGTCAGCAAGGCCCACAAGCACTGCCACTACCACCACGCAGGCGGCCCGCAATCCCACGCCTCCGAGCCGATCCGTTCAACCTCACTGCTGAGCAGATCCACACCCTCTACCGTTTGGACCGGGACACCATAATCGCCATTGTGGACATGACACATGCTGACCTCGTGAGCATGATAGATAGCCCAACCGCCATCCCACCCCTACTGAAGGTGGTGTCTGCACTCCACTTCCTGGCCACAGGCACCTACCAGCACACAGTGGGACAGTTGCATGGCATTTCACAGCCACTGTTCTCACGGACACTCTTCCAAGTGCACGATGCCCTCCTGAAGCACGCCGACGACCACATCACACTACCACGCACGTACCAGGAGATTACCAACGCAAAAGTGGGATTCCATGCACTTGGCGGCATCCCGGGTTGCATTGGTGCCATCGACTGCACCCATGTTGAATTGGTTGTCCCACATGCCATGGAGGTCCAGTACCGCAACCGGAAACAATTTCATTCAATCAATGTGCAAATGGTGTGTGACTCCAACAAGATATTTACGCATTGTTGTGCCAGATTTCCAGGATCTACACATGATTCTATGGTCCTGAGGAACACAAGAATACCACGCTACATGGAGCGACACGCAGGGCACAGATCCTGGCTACTCGGTGAGTCTCATTCCATGCATGACATCGTGGCCCATTTGATGCGTCAATGACCTTGCAGGAGGGGGGGGGGGCTACTTAGCACTATCATTCCACTGACACCCTTTATTCGTCTCATACAGGTGATGCCGGGTATCCACTGAAGAGATGGCTCCTTACACCAATCCGGAACCCACAGAACGAGCATGAGGAGGACTACAACCATGCCCACTCACGTACCCGTGTGGTCATTGAACAGGCATTCGGCCTACTGAAGGCTCGTTTCCGCAGCCTCAGCAGGTCTGGCGGGGCACTCATGTACAGCCATGAGAAGGTTTCTAAGATGGTCATGGCATGTGTCATGCTGCACAACATGTGCATACGTAGGAATGTGCCCATGCCCCCTGACGCTGTACTGCATGCACCTGAAGATGATGATGATGATGAGGGTGGGGATGTGGAGGCACCTCAAGGAGTCCATGAGGCACAGGATGCACGTGCAATCCGACAGAGCATCATAGATGCATGCTTCTAGCAACCACGCATGGTGCCTATTACACGGAAAGGGGACCTGTGGCACTGTGTGTGTGTGGTACAGGCACATTGTGGACTGTACGCCTATGAAGGCCTCGTACGCAAATATCAATGTCCACACATGTCATTGGATGATTATGAGATGCTGTATTGTTAATGTGATTTGATTTATACACCCTATGGACCCGCCACCCAGTGAAGCCCAACACACCCCCTCCACCCTACTACCTCCCCCCCCAACACCAGTGTCCAAATATGCATGCTGTCCGTGGTTGGACGCTATTGCAAGCCCCCTCTACGGGTATCAGGGGCACCCCTGCCCGTGGAGCGCAGGTTCCTGCCAGATCTGCGTTGGGGGCTGCCCTGGACGGAACTTGCCACGGATGATGTCTCTGCCTGCTCGCGTCCATGCATGTCTCTGAGGGTTTGTGAGAGCTCCGAGAGCACACGGCGCACAGCAGCAAGTTCAGCACAAACGTCTTTGGACGTCGCATGCAGTTCCCCCCTCAGGCTCTCGGTGCTTTTCTCCATTTGTGCTCTCAGGCTCTCGGTGCTTTTCTCCATTTGTGCTCTCAGGCTCTCGGTGCTTCTCTCCATTTCTCCCCTGAGGCTCTCACTACTTTTCTCTATTTGTGCCCTGAGTGTCTCGGTGGATGTTTCCATGGCTGCCCTGGAACCCCCGCATTCATTTGCATGGTCCTTGAGTAGCGTGGACACTTCCTGCTGTTGCTCGATCAGCAGGTCGAGGGACTGTTGCCTCTGCTGGGCCATGGACATTTGCGGTGGTGTGACAGGGGGGCTGCTCAACACATGTTGCCTTGGCACAGGACTTGTGGGGGTTGGCCAGTCGTCGTCTTCAGGGTGCCCCTGCGTGGTTTCGTCATGGTGTAGGGGATGGAACATGCAGGGGGATTGGGAAAGGTCATGGATGGTACCTACGTCGCCAGCACTGTTTTCCGTGTCGGAGCATGCTGGCATGACAGCTGTGTCACCTATGGTGCTGCTACCACCAGAGGCAGTGCCATCAGATACGTTCTTTGGGGGGACCTGTGGTGCTGGGGTTGTGGACTTGCTGGCTGCTGGGGTGCCTGTTGCAGTCCCCTCCAGTGTGCTGCCACTTGATTCCTGCTGCTGCCGTGTCTTGATCCTTGCACCTGAGGTGGAGGCTCTTGGGACGTTGGTCCTGGCCCTCTTTGCAGGCGTGCTGGTAGGGGTGTCCTGCAGCTCGTCGTTGGTATCGGACCCTGTGGTGGAGTAAAGAGGGGCGAGCGTTAGTTATGGGTCTGTCGGATTTGGAATGGCAACGTATCAAATGCATTGGGGTGGTACATGAGGCTGATTTGGGACTGGGCCTTGGAGGTGGTCTCATTTTCGTGTGGATTGAGGATGCATTCATTTGGCTGCCTGCAGTTAGGGGGTGCATGCTGCACATGTAGGGGTTGTTTATGGCATCTTGATTGATTTGTTTATTCATTCTGACTTTTAGAGGGCGCTGTCAGGGCAAAGTATGTATTGCACTATGGGGTCACATGGTACTGCACATGTTCGTGGTTTGTGGATTTCGCATTGTTTCTCTTGGCCAACCTACCTGATTCTCCGGATGTCGGCACTCCTTTCTCCATCCCTCCGACTCCCTCTATGCTCTCCATTCCTATGGTGGAGGCGCAGATATCCTCCCAGGGGGTCAACTTGATGGGCGACTCTGAACCCCCCCCGGTAGCTGTGGCGATGTTCCTGTTCGCAGAAAGTATGCTGCGTACGCGGATCCGCAGGTCGTCCCACCGCTTGCGACATTGCTGTGGCGTGCGGGGTGTTGTCCCCACCGCACTTACGCGCTGTGCCACCAGGGCCCATATGGCCTTCTTGTTGGCAAGGGCCGTCCTGGTCATTTGACTGGAGAAGACGACGGCGGCATTTTCCTGGAGGGTCTCGGTGAGCACGGTCAGTTCCTCTCGGGAGAAGTGTACCTGGCGCTTGCGGTCACACGCTTTCTTGGCTACCTTTCCCATATTTATTTTTTTAACTGGGGTTGCTAACGGGTTGGGATGTGTGTCAGGCTCGGATTTTTAATGGTTGTGTTGGGATTCGGTTTTTATAGTTGTGCGGCGTGCTGTTTCCCGTTCCGGCCACATGCTTTTACTTCCGTTTCCGTATATTTACGGTGGCCGTAATTTGCGGTGCCCGCTCGTTACGGTGACCGCTCATTACGGTGACCGCTAAGATGGGTGGCGGTATTGCACCTGGTGCAGCGTACGGCGGCGGTAAGGGCCGTTTTGGGGTCATTTCCGCCATCGCAGCCTTTCGGATTCCGCCATGGCGTAATGCTCGTGCCCGATGGGTCGTGATTAGCCGCACTTTGCTCCTTCGTGCAATGGCGGAAACGCTATTTACGCTGTTGCGGTCCGGTCAGTCACTTTCCGCCAGGGTCGTAATGAGGGCCACTGAATCCAGATATTCCAGCAGTTTTTCCCTAGCCGGGTTCCAGTATACATTTATGATTATGATCTTTTTTTTTTTTTACTTTCTTTATTCGTGGTTACAAAAGCACAGCGGCACCGTAGCGCATGTTAACTCGTATATACAACAAGAACACATCTTAATTTGATTCTGTTTACACTGTTACGAGGGCATATTATCATTTTCAATCATGTTGCACAAGTAGACTCTGAAGGGGCCCCAGATGTCCTTGGGTCTGCATGATACAGGTTGGGTCATAACAAACTGTTCTTCTGCCTCATTTATGTGTGTCAATTCTTGAAAAAAATGATTCATACTGGGTGGGGCGGAACTCTTCCATTTCTAAAGTATGCATTTTTTGGCTATGGCACACGTAATGTTGAATAATCTACACATTTTTTCAGAACATTTGCCAATATCGCCAAATAGGTATTTCTGGGGGATCATCGCAGGGGGAATCTGTGTTATTTCTTCCAACAATACTGCCACTTCTTTCCAAAACCCTGTCACCAGCTGACATTTCCAATACATATGATAAGCATCAGCCCGAGGTGAATTGCATTTAGGGGAGGAGTCGGAGGCATCCGGTGCAAATTTTGCAACTCTTGCTGGTGTATAATGTAGCCTGTTTAGGATTTTAAATTGAATCAATCTCAGCCCACAATTTAGTGAGATGTTTTTAGTAAGCATGCAATACCTTGCCCATTTCTCCTCCTCAATTGACATCTGTAAATCTGCTTCCCACTTCTCCCTAACACGATTCAGCGTGGGGGTGTGTGCCTGAACCGCAGAGTACAGCCTGGAGATCCCCAGACCGTTTGTAGTCGTTATTAGTTGTATACACGGATAAACCACTGGTTCGCCCGGAAATAGCGGCCACCTCCTGATAAATGCGGACCTCATATGATAGTATTGGAGGGTTTTGAGCGGTCCATCTCCCAATGCCCTTAAGAGCAACCTCAGTTCCACAAATTTTCCATCTACAAACATATCCCCCACTTTCATTTCCCTGTCAGGGTCCCACGAGTCTTGTACGCTAGTGTCATGCGTGGGAGGCAAGCCGGGAAGTTCCACAGAGGTATCTCCGGGTTATAGGGTGTTTCAATCTTCAGTCTTTTGAATATTGCCTCCCATTCCCTTACCGTGCAGCTAACAGGGTTATATTCGCACGTGTCCCTATATTTTGTATCAAAGAGGACAGATTGTATATTCGTGGGGTGTGTGGTATGTTCTTCTATCCACGCATGGGGTGTACTATCTGGGGCCTTATACCAGTGTTTTGCAAACTGTGCCTGGGAAACATAATAATAAAGCTCGAAGTCAGGGGCCGCTATGCGTCCCGTGGAATATGGTGCCGTCATTTTTTCCCAGCTTATTCTAGCCGTTTTTCCGCCCCAGAGAAATGTGACCACTATGGATCGGAGTTTGGCCATATAGGGATATTTACAAAGAGGTATAGTAACTTGGGAAGGATCACCATTTTGAGGACCGCTACTCTACCCACCAATGAGATTGGGAGGCGTCCCCAGATCTGAAGTTTCGTGCTTATAGTGCGTGGTATAGTTTCATGATTATCTGAGTACAGCGTGTGTTTGTCGCTGGATACCAGAACACCAAGGTATCTGATGTATCTGATGTTGTGGTCTGACCATTTAAGCCCTCCTGTGGTGCGAGGCCACCTAGTGGCCAGGGTAAGTGGGAATATTTCAGATTTATTTCTGTTTATAGTGTACTCAGAATATTCTGCAAATTCCTGTATTTCTTCCATTATGGGTGCTATATTCACCTCGGGCTCTCTAATATACAATAGTGTGTCGTCTGCATAGAGTGAAATCAGCTGGGTGGACCCCTTCATCAGAATCGCTCGATTTGTGTGTCTCAGTCTGACCGCAGCCGCCATTGGTTCGATGGTTAATGCGAACAGTAGGGGTGAGAATGGGCATCCCTGTCTAGTACCTCTGCCCAGTAGGAACATATCAGAGATGGTCCTGTTAGTCAGGTCTCGTGCACCAGGTTTTGTTTATAATAAACTGACATACTTTACAAATTTGGGACCCACCCCAAATGCTTCTAGAACCGCCAGGAGATAGACCCACGAGACTGAATCGAATGCCTTCTCTGCATCGAGGGATATGGCTGCCGCACTTCTCGCCGGGTCTATTTGTGCCTTGATGCCAAAAAGCCTGCGGAGATTCAGAGCAGTGGATCTTGCGGGGATAAACCCATTCTGGTCAGGGTGTACAAGGGTAGGTACAGCGGGGAGAAGTCGGTTCGCTAGGACTTTAGCGAATATCTTAGCATCAGTATTTATAAGTGACAAGGGTCTATACGATGATACATCCTGTGGAGGTCGTCGTGGCTTGGGGAGGACCGTTATGATAGCCTCCCTCATGGTGGGGGGCAAAATGCCACTATTGAGAGCTTCTTCCCATACCTGCATCAATACTGGGACGAGTTCCTCGTGAAACTCTTTGTAAAATTCGGCCCCCAACCCATCCGACCCAGGTTCCCTACCTGACACCAGCGCTTTAATTGCTTCCGTGATCGCGTCTGGGGTGATTGGTTGGTCCATGGCCAGACGGTCTTTCTAGGGAGTCTAGGGAGTGAGAGGGCCCCAATGTATGTCTTAATTTCTGGGAGTGATTTCAAATCTTTATTTGAATAGAGTTGTTTATAAAAGTCCAGAAATTCCCCATTTATATCCGTATCAGTGAGGCGAATATCGCCTTGCGCTGCCTGAATACTAGTGATCAGGGTGGGTTGTTTATCCTGTTTGAGTACGTTGGATAGCGTTCTGCCCGCCTTTTTCCCCTCCCCATATCTTCGAGCCCTTATGAGGGCCGCAATATATTGAATCTCTCTGCTGGCCAGTTTATTAAACTCTTGCAGGCGTGTGTGAATGTCAGGCAATAAGTCTTTATTTTAGGTACGCGTGTAGTCTGTTTCTAACCTGTCAAGTTTGCTTTCGACCTCTGATAGCTCAGTTCTCACTCTTTTCAACATACCAACAGACCTAGATATCAGCACCCCCCTTATCCAAACCTTAAAGGATTCCCATACTGTTGGAATGTTGTCAACCGATCCCATATTGTTTGTAAAGTACTCTTCAATATCAACATGCAGTGTTTCCACTACCCCGGGGTCTTCAAGCATTCCACCGGGCATTCTCCACCTCCTGGCGGGCACGGGCGCTCCCCGGAGCAATAGATCTAACAACACTGGGGAGTGGTCTGACATAGTACGAGGCAAAATTTCACACCCCTGCAGTGCCGTCGTTATAGATGAAGAGATAAACCAGTAATAAATCCTGGATTCAGAGTCATGGACGGTAGAGTAAAATGTGTATCTTCTACTATCAGGATGTCGCTCCCTCCAGGAATCCACCAACAGAAGTTGCGATAGGATATGTACCAGATTTAGGGCTGCTTTACTGGGAGCTCTGACCACCTTAGAAGCTCTATCTAGCACCGGATCAAGGACCAGATTAAAGTCCCCACCCCAGATGACCCTTGAGATTTCAAGTGAAACAATTATCTGATACAATTCTATGTAGAAGGCGGGGTCATCAATATTGGGCCCATAGGTGTTGACTAGGAGAAGGCGCTGGGAAGCGATCTCTCCCCATACCAAAACATATCTCCCCAAAGGGTCAATCCTGTGATTCTCCGGCCTAAACCCCAACCCTGGATGAATGAGTGTATTGACCCCCCCTAGACTGCGATGAATAGTCTGTATAGTACCTTAGGGAGCCCCATTTAGGCATTATATGAATATTACTGGTCCCCACCATGTGAGTTTCTTGAAGCATCAGCACTCGGGGCTATGTCTGGTGATGTAGTTACCAATTTTTTTGACTTTCATATGATTATTTAGCCCCCAGACATTCCATGTTAACAGTTTAACCCTCAGACCATCGCCCGTGAATCACGAGTAAATATCCGCCATCCTCTTGAACAGCAACTATATAATGTTCGTGAATTCTAGTCAGTGCCGGTTCATATGCAACCACATTTTTACATCTCAAATCCCAGTTACCAACTTTGTGCCTCAATAGGGCCAGTCCAAGACTGTAACGTCTAATCCCAACTCCCCTGCCCTCCCCCCCGCCCTCATCATCACCAAATCGACGATGCATCAAACCAAACTCGTGGAATATTCCAAGGGTAGCCATGTTGCTTTACGTGGCCGCCGACTGAGTCCCAGCCTCCACTTAAACACATTGCCTGGGCCGATTAGTATTACACATTTATTCCCAGTTACGGCCTATGCTAGAGTCTGTGTTGTACCTGCGTTTGCCTCATGAGTTTATTTTTCCCCTTCAGTCCGCCGGTCTGGGCCTGTTGTTTTGTGCTGGTCCGCCCCCCCTGGGAGGGGGATGTATGGAGGTTTCGATGTAGTGTGTAGCCTCAGCCGGAGATTCAAAAAAATGTGCTCTGCCTGCGTGTTGGATCTGCATTTTGGCTGGGAAAATGAGGGCGTACGGGACTTGACGCTCCCGCAGGAGCTTCTTGACTGACTCATAGGATCTCCTGCTTGCTTGCACCCCCACCGAGAAATCAGGATAAATATGGATATGATTTTCTTCAAACTGGAGGGATCCCGCCTCTCTTGCCTTCCGCAGGATTGTGTCTCTGTCCCTGTAATTAAGGAGTCTTGCAATTATAGTGCGTGGCGGGGCGCCCGGCTTAGGAATCGGGGCCAGTGTACGATGTGCCCTTTCGATCAGAAAATTCTCAGAGAATGTTTCCCGCCCAAACAGGGTTTTGAGTAGTTCCTCCAGTTGTTTTTCCATCTGGCCTTTCCCAAAGGATTCCGACACCCCCACTACTCGGATATTGTTCCTCCTTGATCTTGATTCGAGATCCTCGCACTTGTTTTGTAACTTAACGAAACTTTCTTTGATCAAGGCAATGTCTCGGGTATTATGAGCAATGGTGTCCTCATTACTGCTTATCCTATTTTCAGCCTCTGTGACACGCACACTCTCCCTCTCCACTCTAGCCTTAAGGGAGCCTATGGTAGAAACAATGTCATCCAGCTTTGTGTTGACGGAAAGGAATCCACTCTGCACTATTGACGTTAATTTATCCACTTGATCGCCAGGTTCCGGGTTCGAGGCCTCATCGGCGTCAACATGCAGAACCGCCACAGTGGTTAGGTTTTGGTTGCCCGTGTAGATGTCCATCGTGCCTTTCTTCTTGCTCCCCGGCGTCTTAGAGCCCCTACCCATCTCAGATGGTTCTTCCTTTGTGGTGTCCGCTATGGCGGTCGTGGCAAGGGAGTATTCCACTTGTCCCAGTTTTGTTCAACGTGTATCGGGCCTTGGAGCGGGAGCGGGATGCAGGAGTTTTTTTTCATTCGTCGTCATCCGGGGGACCACTCAGTTGGGCTGAGTGGATTTCGCCCTCCCACGTATTGTATTATCGGAATGGCATCTTATGGCAGACTCTATGGGAGTCTCAGGGCCGTATCCACTGGTCACTGGGTGGGATATGATGAGGGGTGTGGTTCACTCCCGGGGTTCCCAGCAGGCCCGTAGTTCATGCGCTGGGATCTTCAAGTGGGAGCCAGCCACAGCCTGGCAAGTTTGCTCCACCGGGGGCTGTATGGAGCCCAGGTAATCCTCCGTAGGAGTGATAGGGTTGTTTCGGGCAGCGGCGTTTCCAAATCCCAGGATCCCCCATAGTTTCCGTCGTATCACCCTCACCTTGATTGGATGTTGTCTTCCAGTTCCCAGGGAACCGCGATGCAGGTCGGGGGCCCGCCGAGTGAATTGGCAGGGCGAGTGCAGGATCCTTCGGGCTATACACCTCCCTGATCGTATGTCCGGTCCTCGGTTCGTCTCCCCAAATCCGCCAGGGAGTCCAGTGACGCAGCTTCCGAGCGAAGAGCGGGAGCCGGTCGAGCACATAGGCTCCTCCCACTTGGGGCCTCTCGGGGCCTCTCGGGGCACAGAAGCCGCGGCACTCGAGTGGTGCGCCCCGGTGCTCAATTCCGGGTCCCGTCCGCTGCGCGGGCCGGCCAATGTTTGAGACGGCACAACTCCGGCCCCTTTGGTCGGCAGAGCCCAGGCATTCCAACGGATGGTCACGGGTATTCAGGCTAGCGATGCCTGTGTCCGAGGCTTACCAGGCAGGTCTGAGACAGATTTTTATGCAAAGGATCTTTCAGTGGAGCGGGAGCTCAACAATCAGGCGGCCATTTTTGTCGTGCACAACAGCGCCCCCCGATTATGATCTTTTTTACTGAGCCGCTTGAGGGAGTGACTGCCTTTACTACAAGAATTCCTTCTTGTTTACAAGGAATGGTTGTCATTTATTAAAATAAATCCTGTCTACAAGCTGTTAGTAGGCCCCCCATCGGTCTTCCCTTTTCTTTGCTTGTTGCTGGCTGTATTGTCAAATTGAAGCCCTCAATTTCCAGTGTGTTAACTAGCCAAGTTTCCTGCAGTAAGATCAAGTCACTCACCCCAAACAGCAAAGCTCTCATCTCATTGTTCCAGAAGGAACTGGAACCCCGTGTATTCCAGCTAGTAATTCTTATCTTTTCCCTACTAAAGAGAAGCTTGGGCTACTCCCAGCTTCTGGAAAACTTGCATTATTATCTCTGGTAACATCTGCCAGGGTAGTGATTGGGTTCCCTCCTTAGGCTGATTGTCTTAACTTGTTTTTCCACTTACTTTGTGCATTTGGATGTTTATGCTGTGCCCCCCCCCCTTTTGTTCAGGACCTTCCACTCATACACCAAAAAATGGTCTGTTTTCATGAACTTCCAAACCCAAAAGATGCAGCTTGTCTGCCACATTTAAAAACGCTTTGACACCCATTTTAGAAACAAAAGCAACTTCTACTAGACTTGTCAAACCCGACCCTGGGAATCAGACATATTCAGTGTCTCTAGATGAAAATAAATAGAGATCTGGTATCTTTTATGCCGTTGTGAGAATAGCGCCCCGGTTAAATGGTTTTTTAGACTGCCTATTTGTTTCACCCATGAGCCATAATCTTGGAGCTGCATAAGGGGCCGAAGCTTCTCGGCCACTGTCTAGTGCCGAAGTCTGATCTTCAGGTGATTCTATTCTCACTGGAAGGATCGCAGTCCAATCTTCCTCTACTCCTTTTGGTTAGTCGGGCTTCTTCATTTCAGGTTTGGACGAGAAATCGTCTCCTTTGCCCTTGATGGGTTCTGCCTGGTTTTCCGGTATTCCTGCATTTCTTACTGTCTTTTGTCGTACCCTATTGAATATTGGAGCAATCCTTAAGTCAATAGGCCTCATTACGACCCTGGCGGAAATCGTGGCGCCAAATGCACCATGGAGCACGGCGGAAAGCTGCCGATAGCGCCATGGGGGTTGGCGGATCTACCGCCCCATTCCGACCTTGGCGGGGCGGTAAATCCCCATTCCCCATTTTACCCTTCCCCATTCCCATTTTTGCCCCATAGGGTATAATGGGAGTGGGGAAGGCGTTAATTACGCCACCGTTAAATACGGTGGCGTAATTAACAACAAGGTCCCGTAGCGCCATGGATTTCTCCGCCCGGAAAAACCAGGCGGAAAACGCTCCATGGCGCTACGGGAACTCGTAGTAGGGCGGACGAGTCCGCCGCGAATAACGCTGGCGTAAACCCACTCCGCCAGGGTCGTGATGAGGCCCAATGTCTCTCTGTAATGGCGATTTTGGTGCAATTTTTTTGCCGTGGTATAAATATCTGTGGCAATTTGAGCAGCCTCCCTGTTATCTTTGATCTAGCTCCATCCTGTTGGTTCCAGGGTTTATGTACTTTTTCTTGGCACGTCTCTTCTTCCGTATGCGTACCAGTGGTTGCTTTATCCATATGTTCCCCGCCTGACTTTGTTGGTGCTTTTCCTTTTCTATTTTCTTTTTCCGTTTCTGCTTCGTCCCAAACTTTCTATCCCGGGGTTTCAGTTTGTGGCACATCTATTTGCTCCTGGGTGGAACCTTCAGGCTTTTTCACATGGCCCGTGATCCCCTTGACAAAATTATTGACGTTAGAGCTTTTTATTTTTGACCCCTTCATATTTTTTGTGTTCTTGTCTTGTCTGCACCTAGACTTGTATGGTTTTGGTTAAGTTTTTGATTTTTTCGCCTTTCTATTCTACTTCTTTGATATGTTTGCTGTGCACTCCTCCTCCATGACGTTCTATTGTCGTTCTCTTCCTGTGCCGATATCTCAGTTATTTCCTCTCGGGTTTCAGGCAACAATTCCATTGTTTGGTCTGCTAAACGACAAAATTCTTCCATGACAGACTCAGATAGAGGAGTGTCATCCACTGATGTACTAGGGCATGGTGGAACTTCGTCAATTTTAGTTTCCGTTTCCAGATGTTTAAGTGGGTCTGTCATTTGTCTAGAACTGAGATGAGACAAGGACTCCTTGATCTCCTTGTCTTCCTTCAGCAGTGAGGTCAGTAGATCTTTTATCTCTGTCAACTCACCATTTTGTTTATAGAATCTGTCTTTCATCTTCGTCAACGTGGGCAATACTGAGCAATTTATTACATTGCTTTGGCCCACAACAGTGAATTTGAATTGCTCGATGTCTATCGTCATTTACATAAGAATCCCTGTGTGGGTCTGTGTGTGGGTCTGAACATCCCTTTTAAGTAGTACAAAAACCTTCACTAGTGAGCTGAGTACAAAGATCAAGGCTGGTAAAGTTAGATCCCCGCCCCTTGAGTCTTGACTCAAACTCCCCAAGGCAGCAATTGACCTGTAGGCTGGTTGACTCTGTTATAATTCTTCAGAGGCTGCCGACTCCCTTCTAGACTCCTCTGTTGACTTTAGCCTGCCTCCTTGGTACAGTGGATTTTGAATTAAATTAGACGAATGGTGAAAGGTCCATAACTGACCCCAACAATCCAATTTGCCTATTTTCAACAATCATGTTTGAGTCTTGGTAAAGAGGCCTGAGTGTACTGGAAATGACCGCACTTATACTATTATGCCTATGTCTTTCAAAAAAACGATCGACAGTGCCTTTAATTTTTGTGGATGACAAAGTAAATTCATGTGGCATTGTAGGTGGAGGATTTCTCATTTCCTCCATCTGACTCTCTTCTGTTGGAGCTATATTAACGTGTAATTCCTGGTGGATTTGGGCTTCCACTTGATTACGTCCTCCTGATCAATTAATAGGATTCAATGGACCAATATTGTCAACTTCCACATGTATAGATTTCTCCATGTAAGGGACGTCCCATTGAGGAGCTCTAAGATCATCAGCAAATGTTCCACTCCTTAAATTGTAGCGAATTGACATTTTGCGTGTGTGCAAGACTTCATTGCCTGGATGGCCCCTTCACTGCCACGTACTCAGCAGGCATCGACTGTGGAACGCAAATTATTCACGTGTATCAATTCCAAACAAAGGATAGGAAAGGAAAAATTCCTGGCCCGTACAACGGCTTCAAAGTTCATTTTGAAATAGAGATGGAAATGTCATGGCGTTATACACAAAACAGACCTAATATTACTGGTTTTAATAGGCCTGCTGTGTAGATTTTTCACTCGGCCCAATAACTCGTTTTTAAATGACTTCATGGTGGGAAGCGGATGAAACAGGATGAAAGGAGAGCAATCTCTGACAGTCTCCCATTTCTTCTGCAACTCCCTCTTCTGTCTTTCGTTAGACAGTTGATGGTTACTGGCCAACCTCGCAGTCCACGCCCCCTCTTATGCTCAAAATTGTGTGCTCTGCATTTGGGTCTCGGTGTCTGCCCTGCACGCCTGCCAGAACTGTGAATGAGTATGTACGTGGGTGACGTCTGAATGCTCCTGTTCTTCCACGCCACCAGATCCAAACAGCAGCAAAACAGCACAAAGTATTCAAAAAAAGCACCGCCCTTTACACCGCAGCCGGGCTTCACGCTGCGAGGGCTACGGGTGCTGCTTTTCCACTTCTTGTTTTCCGGGGGCGTGATTTACACCTTTGAGGTTCTTAAAGGCACCAGGCTCCAATATGGGCTCAAATGTAGTTTGTTCGCATTCGCGTTCAGGGTTCAAGATTTCCGCTATCTGCAGCAGTTTTTTCAAGTTCCATAGTCCCCCTTGTGCCTGACCTATAATAAACATTGCCATAATTGGGGCGTGATCCGAGAGGGAGATAGACCCTGGGTTGATATTTTTCACCTTGCCCACCAGGCCTGTCGAGGCCCATATATAGTCAAACCTAGACTGGGGTGTTAGGAGGTGTCTACACTTACCATCAATGGCATCTTCTGCTATGTAACCTAGTTACCAAGGAACCATTGCTGTTATGATTAAGCAAGAGTTCCACATTCCAGCGGGGAGAGGATGGAGAGCAGGAGGAGAGACAGATATCCTGGCTCACAGCTGGGGGCCTTTCTCTTGGATGTATTGCTAAATAAACCTCTCAACACAAAGGACTGCTGTGAAGTGTAGTTTATGAACTTATTAACATTGTGTTGTGATTAACTTTGCATTCATCTGGTGCAAGTGACTAGAATCTTGAGATGGAATGCAGGGCTTAGAATGTTTATCTATGAGTGAGTTCCAGGTTTGTTAGTTGCAAGGATGTAAGCCCTGAGAGAGGATGCCGGTGGGTGTCCTATGTCCCCTTTTACTTACCTGACTCTAAGAACTGTATTTGGTGTACCTAAAACTTAAGTAAATAAGTTAACACTTCACTGGAGTGTCAGTCATTTGTGGCCAAACCCTGAACTCAACACTGGCGACGAGGATGGGATCTGGCTGTGCTGGGGGGACAGCACCAAAGGGAGACACCCACCGCCCCCCCCCCCTCTGAGAAGTGATCCTCTCTCAGGTAAGAGCGCTGGATGGCTGTGAGGCACTGCAAGTGCAGTGAGGGCAATTGAGGCCCAGACAGAGGTGCTACAGAGGCAAAGGGGGCAAGAAAGGCCCAGACAGAGGCGCTACGAAGGCACTGGAATAACAGAGCAGCTATGGATGTAAAGGTGCTGCATGAGGCAGTGGAGAGGTTCTGCCAGGGCAGTGAGGCGCTACAATGGGCAATGAGATGTTGCAGAGGCAGTGAGGCGCTGCATGAAGAGGTGCTGCGAGGGCAGTTAGGCGCTGCAACAGGCAGTGAAGAGGCGCTGCAGAGACAGTGAAGCGCTGCTAGGGGCAGTGAGATGCTACAGAGGCAGTGAGGCGCTGCATGAAGAAGTGCTGCAAGGGCAGTGAGGTGCTGCAACAGGCAGTGAAGACGCGCTGCAGGGGCAGTGAGGTGCTGCGTTAGGCAGTGAAGAGGTGCTGCGTGAGGCAGTGTAGAGGTGCTGCATGAGGCAGTGAAGAGATTCTGCAAGGGCAGTGAGGCGCTGCAAGAGGCAGTCAAGAGGCGCTGCAAGAGGCAGTCAAGAGGCGCTGCAAGAGGCAGTGAGTGGTCGCTGCAGAGGCTGTGAAGTGCTGCATGGTGCAGTGAAGAGGTGAGGTGCTGCGAGGGCAGTGAAGTGCTGCACGGGGCAGTGAAGAGGCACTGCATAGGGAGTGAAGAGGCACTTCAGTGACAAGGGTGTGCTGCAAAGGGTAGTGGGGACAAGAAGTTCTAGTGTTGAAAGGTACAACGGTCTGCTGTAAAGTGCAGTGGGCTCTGTGAGACTTATGGTTATTAGAAGGAGCTGTGAAGTTCATTGGAGCAGCAAGGTTCATTCATTCATTGACATGGTGAAGTTCAAGGTGGCAGTCTCTCATAAAGCATTTAAGAGAATTGAGACTGTACAAACATTCAGAAGAGTTGGAAGTTGTTAATGGATCTAGGAGGGGCCTGGGGCCCATGGACTGTGCAAACATCTGTTGCGCCAAGGCTACAAGCTATTGGTCATAGTGAAGGCAGCTGAGATCACTGACAAAGTTATCCGATGTCAGCGCTTACCTTTGACTGGAACCGAAGGTTGCTGCGGTTGGCTTGAGTGGAGTCCTGGAGTTCGGCATGAGTGCTGCAGTGGGAGGCCTGACTCAGTTATGAAGTTTGATGGGGATGGGAGCTCTGTGTTCCTCCGTTACTCTCTATGCAATGGTGAAGTAGGAGAGAATGCAGAGGTGCTGGCGATTAGAGTTGAGATACTAGAGCTGATATATATTAGTTTATTAGAGTGATGTTGTAGGTACATGTCTCTCTCTTTAATTGAGTTATGTAGTTTAACATATTTCTCTCCACAGGAGGACTTTTGACATTTTTATGCATGGATGGACTTTTGATGTTAATAGATTTTTGCAAACAATGTTAGAAAGCAATCCTGCATTTAGTTTTAATGTGCACTGAACTGCTACACAGCTTACCATGGCTGAATGTCAGGCCTCTGTTGGATAAGGCACTTTAGTGAAGTGAATGAGTAGTGAAAACTACTATAGTGTTAAGGATATAGAATGTCTAACAAGAATGTTTAAAAAAAAAAAAAATCTTTCAACATGTGGATATTAAGGCTTAAAAGTTGGTGCGCACTGTTTAGTTTTTGCTTTGACACACGTGTGATGTTTGGATGAGTGTCAAAGCAAGTGTTTTTGGGAAATGGTTCTTTAACCATACATTTTCCCACAGACACATTATCAGTATGGGCCCTGCAGGCTTGAATTTTGGACATTGATGGGGCATTTCTTTTACTTGGTTACCATGTTCAATGCTCAGTTGTCCTATATGGTATGTGTGTGGGGAATGGTGTGGTTGTTGACTCAGGTATAAGGTCAACGTTATAGTGTTTATATGTTGCATGAATAGTGTGGGCACAGTTTGTAAGGGAACGTGTGGTTCCTAGGGTGTGGTGCCAAAGGTGTTGAGATAACAGTTTACAAGGGAAATGTTGTTCCTAGGATTTGGTGCCATTGTTTTGGCATATGTTGGTAGACATGTGTGCGGTGATGTGTGAGTGAGATAAGATATTAAGGTTTTGAGTGTTTATTAAATCTTCATTAGAGTTATTAAGTTGATAACAGTGTTCATCATTAGCTGTTCTATGAAGGCAGATTAATATGTTCTCTCCACAGGTGGACTTTTAATTTTAATCCACAGATGGACATTGATGTTAATGTTAATAGATTTTGAAGTGGTGACAGGGTCTAAACCTTTTGGAGTTGGTTGTGGTTATATATGAAATGCTTTGAATAATCTTTTGTTTTTCAGGTGTGACTTTACTGGACAAATCTTTTGATGAAATATTGATCTTGCCACCGATACTTTACTGTTCTTGTTGTTGTCCCTATAGGGGAAAGATGTGTTGTGATTAACTTTGCATTCATCTGGTGCAAGTGACTAGAATCTTGAGATGGAATGCAGGGCTTAGAATGTTTATCTATGAGTGAGTTCCAGGTTTGTTAGTTGCAAGGATGTAAGCCCTGAGAGAGGATGCCGGTGGGTGTCCTATGTCCCCTTTTACTTACCTGACTCTAAGAACTGTATTTGGTGTACCTAAACTTAAGTAAATAAGTTAACAGTTCACTGGAGTGTCAGTCATTTGTGGCCAAACCCTGAACTCAACACATTGGCGACGAGGATGGGCCAAGGATAAAAGGCCCCCGGCAGCAGCAATAATTGATTATAGGCGTGGATGCACTTGGACGGAGTGTCCTGTTTGATGTGGAATTGCAGGCGAGAAACACGGTCAGTGTCTCGGAGCGGAGTGAACCACTAAGGTGCATCCTGGAGCGGAGCACGAATGCTGAGGAGTTTTGATTTGTGGAGAGTGAACCACTAAGGTGCATCCTGGAGCGGAGCATGAATGCTGAGGAGTTTTGTCTTGTGGATTGTGACTTGTAACTACGAGAGGCAGCGCTGACAGGACCGGCAGAGGTCTCACCCTGAGGTCAGTCACCTATGTACTTTTGCCATTGCCTTGATTACTCATGGCCCCGCCGTTGCACACAACCGCCGCGGCTTACAGTTGTTTACCTTTGATTGGAACCCGGCTGTCGGGTGAATGAATGGTCGAGCGCGAGCGCGAGGAACTCCCGCATTGGATTTCTTGATGTTGTAGCCTTGTGTCACGTCAGCACGCAATTAGACTAAAGGACCTGGAAGCGTGGCGGCCATCTTTATGTCGTGTCAGTAATACGTTTCGGAAAAACGAGACGCCTCGATTACATTGACACACAGAAACTGGTTGTGCAGTCGGATGCCGGATCCTGGACCTGGAACGGTGTATTAAACTGGAATCTACCTGGTGGGTGCACACATTGTAACTTTGGTACAGTTGTTTGGGGCACCACATTTGGAGTGTTTGTTACCTGGGGGTGACATTTGTTTATCCACAGTATGGCAAACGTACCAGCTCCAGTATTCTTCCTTCCAACGCCAGGTGAACCAAGAGAGCTTTGGTTAGACTGGAAGGAGGGATTTCACAAATATGCACTGGCAGCATTTGGACCCAACTTCTCTAATGAGCGCAAAGAGACGCTTCTTTTTCACTGCTTAGGCGCTGCAGGGCAGGATGTGGTCAAAAAACTTCCAGAACCTCCAGACATCCCTGATGGGGGCTATATGAGAAGACTTTAGCGAAATTGGACAAACATTACTGTGTTGAGGAGAATATAATTCTTGAGAGGTACAAATTTGCTACAAGAGCTCCGAAAACTGGAGAGAGTATTGAGGAATTTGTAACTGCTCTTAGAGGCTTAGCCATCAAATGTAGATTTGACCATTGTCGAGATGAGCATGTCAGGGATCAACTGATGATTAAGTGTTCTAATGATAACATCAGGAAGGAGTTATGGAAGGAAAGGAATCCTTCTCTTGACAGGGCAATTGAGATAGCGAAAATGGTAGAACATACAGATAAATGTATAAAAGTTCTCCAGCTGGATAATACATCTCAGGATAAGTCCAAAACAGATGACAATGAAGCTGCCATACAAAGGGTTTCGAGAGTGATGCAGAGAATTGTGGCAGGGACTTCGCGTCGCCCTTGGCAAATGAGTAGGAGACCTGAGGGTCATCAAGTTCCCTCCATCAGAGTATGGGGACAACAAGGGTCATCTACCAGAGGACCGCCCAGTGAGAATAATACATTTAGGGGTGGCAGAGACTCTGGTTACCCGAGGATAGCTTCAACTAGTAGGTGTTTCAGATGTGGGAGTTTGTCTCACATAGCATCTGACAAAGAATGTTATGCAACACACATTGTATGTAATGAATGTGGGGTCAGGGTACACATGGCTAGATGCTGTAGGAATTTCAATACCACCTCAGATCTTGGTGGTAGTAAAAAATGAAGTCAATGTGGATCAGGATTATATTTCAATTGATGGTGCTGGTAGGAAAGTTGTTTACTCTGTCAATGCCATTGATGGTAAGGTCAAGAAAAAGAAACCATATGCAACTGTGCTAATTGGGGGTGTGCCAGTATCAATGCTCATGGACAGTGGAGCAGATTATACATTGATAAGTGTGCATGTGTGGAGGGAGAAATTTGGATGTTGTACATTGTGGGAGAATGTGGTGAGAGCAAATGCTTATGGAGATGTCCCTATAGAAATTTTAGGGTGCTTTGAAGCCGAGCTGCAATTCAAAGACAGGAAGTCGATAGGGACTGTCCATGTGGCCAACAGAGGTGGAGAGCTGTTGTACTGGAGCGATCAGGCAGAGCTCAAGATAAGGCTTGAAGCAAGTCACCCAGATCAGGTGTTGACTGTTGAAGGTGAAAAATCTGTCTTTAGTACTGTCACAGAGGGGGCCAGAGGGCAAACAAATGTCACCAAGTTAGGGTGCTTGAAAGGATTTGTGCATAAAATTCGTTTGAAGAGAGATGCCATCCCCAAAGTTGCCAAATTGCGTACCATTCCTCTGGCTCTTAAAAAAGATGTAGAAAGTGAATTGAGGAAAATGGAAGGTGAGGGAGTGATAGAGAAAATTGATTCCTCTGAGTGGGTTAGTCCCATTGTAATAGTGAAAAAGGGCAATGGATCTCTTCGGATATGCATTGACCTTAGACACCTGAATAAAAATGTAGTGGCTGATAAATTCCCTTTACCCAGAATAGATGATCTATTGGCAGGTGTGTCCGGTTCCAAAGTGTTTTCTCTTATTGACCTAAAATCCGCATACCATCAAGTGGAACTACATCCTGACTCCAGTATCTTTAGAGAAATGTATATTCATAACTGACAAAGTCGAATATCTGGGTCATGAAATCACGGGAGAAGGTATCAAACCCAAAGAAAAGGCCATAGAAGCCATTTGTAAGATGTAAGCACCAAATTCTAAAGCAGACGTACTGTCTTTTCTTGGTCTGGTTGAATTTTATGGCAAGTTCGTTAGAGGTCTGTCAAATTTGTCAAGGAATATGAGGATGTTGACTCGGAAGGGTGTTACCTTTAAGTGGAATGAGTCATGTGAGGAGGAGTTTTGTAAGATTAAAGATGCCATTGCCAATGCACCCATTTTGAGAACGTTTGAGGAAGGTAGACATTCATTACTATTTGTGGATGCCAGTGAACATGTGAGGGCTATGTGAACCACTGTGCTTGATCCCTTACGGCCCTCCATATATAGTGGATTGCTAATGTCCCCATTTTTCTTTAGGGCCTTAGGGTGTTTTAGACCTTCTGTCTTATCTTGGAGGCAGTTGCAACCCCTGGCGCCCCTTAAATTACATCCCTGGGACACAGAGAAACAATACAAAGAAAAGATTACAGAGGCAAAGAAACATTTCTTTAATGAACAGATCTCAGCAGCCACAAATTCAACTAGTAAACTTTTTTCAGATCTTAAAATCAATAGAAAAACCTATGTCACTGCCTCACCCCTTTCAACCCTCACAGGAAGATTGTGAAAATGTGCAGCAGGCCTCAGGTAAAAAAATCCAAAAGGCTCGAGAGGTAATAAGCTCCATCCAAGTGGCTCTGCACAATTAAGTTAACCCCAAAAGAACAGAATATACCTCAAAAGTAGGAAATAAATGTAAGTTCAATCCTGTCTCTTTAGAGGATATGAAAATCCTTCTTTCCACCATGAGACAAATCGCATGTTCAGAGCCCCCCAAACTGATCTTAGAAAATAAGGACATCTTCGCACCCCTGCCTACTAGAATCGTTAACTCATCCTTCAGAGACGGTAAAGTCCCTGTGGCCATTAAAACGGGCAGGATCAGAAGGACCCTAGCAATTTCCGCCCCATAACAAATTGTTATTTTCTGCTGAAAATTAATTCTGGATAAGACGGCAACCCTCCAACTCCAAGCATTTGTGGAGGCTAATAACCTCCACAAGCAGTAATCGGGTTTTGGAAGGTTACATAGCACAGTAACCGCATTGTTGGACCTCCAAACTCACATGCTAGACATCATGGACAAAGGCAAGACGGGCATGTTGGTTCTATTGGACCTGTCTGCCGCTTTTGATTTTCTGGACCACCAACAACTCCAATGGGCCTTAGAGCACTCGGGAGGTTGTTCTCATGAAGCAACTGGGTGAGTGATCTCCTTCCTAGCAGAACAAACTCCAAAATACACTGGGGCAATCAATACTCCCGGCCTATGTCCATCAATTGCGGTGTGCCACAAGGAGTGCAGTTTGTCGCCCCTGCTGTTCAACCTGTACCTTCGGTGTCTCTGTACTCTTCTTAACAACATAGGAGCTTATTTGACCAACTACGCAGATGACACCCAGTTGGTGGTAGAGCTGAGTGGCTGCTATGACACGGGCAACAGCAGGGTGGCAAACATATATAACACCCTAGAGTCCTGGATGAAAGCAAACTGGTTATGTTTATATGGCAGCAAGACCGAGCTGATGATTTTTGGTTCTCATCAAGCAAGGTCTAAGCTAAGCCAGGAATACTCATCATTTAAGATCAGAGACTCCCTTATCCCGGTCTCAAGAAAAGTAAAAACCCTGGGTATATATCTGGAAGCATCATTGGGGGCTGAAGCACATGTCGCCTACCTAAACAAAAACTGTCAGTACTACTTGAGACTGCTTGCATTCATCAGACCTTCCTTAAGTGAAAAGAAAGCGCAACCATTGCTAGGGCTACAATCCTCTCCAGCCTGGACTATGGCACCGCCCTTCTTATAGGAGCTAGAAAGGAGTGTATAGCAGGAGAAAGACTGATATGCAAATGAATATTTCCCATCTGTGAACGGTACAAAAGTCAAGTGGCACAGCGAGTAGAGCGCTCGCTTTAACGCAGGTTCGAATCCCGGCAGGGCCAAACTCAGCCTTTCATCCTTCCGAGGTTGATAAATGAGCACCACACACTGTGGGTAATAATAAGCAGCGCTCAGATACCTGAGGGTTCGTAGCGCTATATAAGTGCCAAATTATTATTATTATTATTATTATTATTATTACAATGTGCAAATAGCAGATGCCTGCGAACGCTCAAAGCGGTTAAAAACCACTCAACAGGTTATCATGCCGTGTTCTTTCGAGAGAGGGTGTGCCTGCTACCTTTTTTGTATTTTTGGAAGGAGCTTGGGGTTGGTCACCCTAAGTTTCCAGGGGGCAACCAGACGTGGCCTCCCTGCTCACTGTGCTCAGAGAGGCACAGCTTCACCTCACTGATGAGGCCCAACAAGGCCGAAACACGTGTATGGGGTTGCTGTTGGTACTCTTGTTCAGAAGGGAATTGTCATAGCATTTTGGTGCTGAACTGCCCAAGTGGGCGGGACAAAGACTGATATGCAAATGAATATTTCCCATCTGTGAAAGGTACAGTGAGCAAAAAGCAGATGGCCGCAAACTCTCAAAGTGGTTAAAAACCACTGAACAGGTTAGCATGCCGTGATCTTTTGAGAGAGGGGCGCCTGCTACCTTTTTTGTATTTTTGGAAGGAACTTGGGGTTGGTCACACTAAGTTACCTGGGGCAACAAGACGTGGACTCCCTGCTCACTGTGCTCAGAGAGGCACAGCTCCACCTCACTGATGAGGCCCAACAAGTCTGGAACAACTGTATGGGGTTGCTGTTGGTACTTTTGTTCAGAAGGGAGTTGTCATAGCATTTCGGTGCTGGACTGCCCATGTGGGCGGGACAAAGACTGATATGCAAATGAATATTTCCCATCTGTGAAAGGTACAGTGAGCAAAAAGCAGATGGCTGCGAACTCTCAAAGTGGTTAAAAACCACTGAACAGGTTATCATGCCGTGTTCTTTCGAGAGAGGGGCGCCTGCTACCTTTTTCGCATTGTCAAATTATACAAAACAATGCAGTGAGAATCATCAGACAGAAAGCTAGCATGGGGCACATCACAGCCGACAGGAAGGCTCTTCACTGGCTAGCCTTAGAGGACCGAATCACTTTCAAATCCATGACTGCGGTACATCATTGTATTTTTGGACCAGCCCCTGCCTACCTGAAAGATCAAATAACCTCAAATAATAAACAAACCCTCTACACCCCGGGCCATTCTTTGAGATCTTAGGCACAAGGCCGCATTGTATGCACAGGAGCCAAAAGAGCTGATGGACAGGAACGTTCTTTTCCCACAAGAGCCACTCAGATCTGGAACCGCTTACCGAGTTCACTAAGACTGCAGGTAAACTACACGACCTTCAGAAAAAAACTATAAACAAGTCTATTCAAGTAAAGCACTAGGCCCCACTTCACTAAATAACCTGTTGTCCGTACATTAACTGTTGTCCTTGTATTTATGTACATGCCCCGATGCCTGCGGGCTTCGGTGCGTTATAAGTAAATACAAAATAAAAAAATGACCCTCCCCATCAGCAACCTGCTCATGCAGTCAAAAGTTAAGGGATTTGTGGATTTATGTTGAACACCTCTAGAATGGGAGGAGTAGGAGGAGCTATATGTATGCACCCGACAGCTCCAGGGAGTGCGCTACCTTTAGCCAAATGGGTTTCTTGCAGGCATAACACATTGACCTGCCGTCACTTCGCTCAATTCATGACCATTTGTCAACCCGTGAATATTCCAAGTCATTACTGTTAATAACTGCCCCTCCCCATCCCATGAACATGCCAGCAGCATTCTCCTCACCCTTCCACCATGCACAGGCCCTTCTGTGCTAATTGAGGTTAAGCAAACGGCCGCTCTAGACCAAACCTTACATGCAAAACATCAACATAGCGATAGTACAGTGCCCCACCTCAGTACGTCCCCAACCACCCACACATGCCGGTAACTCCAACATACCGTCAAGAACACCCTCCCCCAATAACCAAATAAACTTAACTAACCACCTAAGTATGCAGTGACCGTGAAATTAGGGAGCCGCTGGTGGCACATTGACTCCATCTGACCAGAGACTCGCATTGCATATTCACTTACCTGCAACCACCACCCACCAAAGGATGGTCTCGAGTCATTTAGGGCCCACCTAAAGCAGAGAACCCCACCAGAGGGTAGAGATATATCCACCAGAAGGCTCAGTGGTTAGGTCCCCGCGGGGAGCCCCCCGGGTCAGGCAGCTCCACCGCATAGCGTTCTGCTGCCTCCGGTGATGTGAAGAACCACGTTTTCCCATTGTGAACTACCCAAGCTTTGCAGGGAACAGCATGGCCTAGTGGATGTCTTTTTTCCACAGGATATTTTAACAGCCAGAAAGGTTTTCCTTTGTTCCTGGACCTGTGGGCAGAAGTCCGGGATCAGGCGGATTATAGCAGACCCAAATCGCGATTCGCCCTTCTCTCTTGCCACCCTGAGAAGTACGTCCCTGTCCCGCTGATTGAAAATTCTTGCTATGGTAGGGCACTCAGGGGCACCCAGGGTGGTTTGGCGGCCAGGGACCTGTATGCCCTCTCCACCAGGATCATGTTGGATACAGGGGGGGTCCCGAGGGTGTCCATGAGCAATTTCTCTACTAACTTCTCCATGTTTTTGATAGGAGTGGATTCCGGTATGCCTGGTATACGTAGATTATGCCTGTGTGACCTTCCTTCAAGGTCATCATTCTTGGCCACAACTCTTTTGACAGTCTGTTGTAATACCGCCACTTCTCTCTGTAGAGCTGCCACTTTGTCTTCCCCGATCCGCTGTTCCGCCTCCATCATGCGCCCACACAGTTTATCTATCTGGACAGCAGATATGTCCACCTTGCACGTTAGGGCATCAATCTTGACCCCCAAGTTGTCTGTGCTGTCTTTCAGTGCTAAAAGCGTATGCTTCAGAGCAGCCACATCGGTCTGCGAAGGGCCGGGAGATGCTGTCACAGGGGGCATCGGTTGGTTAGATTTGGGGTATTAATCCACATTTGCCTGCATTTTCTGATTACCCATGCAGGGTACACAGCTTGCAGGCTGTCCATATCCCTTCTCCTCCCACCCTAGGCATGCACCCCTCATTCGGCAGTCGCAAGCAGTACAGGCCCAGAGAGAAGGGGATCAGCGTCCAAACAGTCAGGGTCCAGCTCCACGACAATGGATGTAATTATCAATTTTCCACTGGGGTGAAGAGTCTTTGGCACAGTGACTGCAGTTATATGTGTCTACTCCAGAGTAGGCTTGAGTGCGTTGCACAAAGGGGCTGTCACCCTATGAACTCCTTGTCGCCCTCAGTGCATATATAACTGCACAGCTTACAGCAGCAGTGTGCTATGGCGCAGGCTCCTCACCCCTGGAGGGAAGGCAGGTGATGCGCAACCCACCACCAGTTGCACTCCAAGCTGCTCCCCTTGGGACTACCCAGCACCAGACTGGATAAGTGATGTCCTCCAAAGCCTTTCCACAGGCTCTCCGGGGGGACAGAAGCCAGGGTGGAGAAGCCAGGCAGTTGTTCCTTCGACCCCGGCTCCTCCTCCACCACTGCTGGAAAGCCTGCATTAGGCCGGTACTTCTGTGGCTTCTCAGGTTGTTATGCACCACATCTACATGCTGCTGGAACCCAGGGACTGATATCAGGAGGGGACACTAACCCGTGTGTTATGAGGGTGTCTTAGCCACCAACCTGTCCGTTTTTTTCATTTTTATTTTGTACTAGGGGAGGGCAGCTTCACCACTACATGAGAGCACGGTTCTCTGACACGGCCAGGTGCCGCAACAGATGTTCGCTAGTCAGGGCATCGCCACTCACCCCCGCCTCTTCTAACCCCCTGAGGCTTCCTGGAGTCTTCACCCCGCCGGTGCTCGCCTGCATGTCTCGACTGCTGTTGGTGTCGCTGTTGCGGCAGGGAGCCACTGCTCACCCCTGCTGCAAAGCAGCTCCGGCTTCTGTCTTCAGGCCAGGGCATCCAAGGACTCAGCTCGGCAGATAACCACCAGCCTGCAGGGGCCACAGAGCACTGCAGTCAAGGATCCCCTCCCAGCAGCTCCGGATGCGGTCACGGGGCGCTCTCCTCTAGACTCTCACCAGGCCAGGGAGCGTTCACCCACATGCAGGGGAGGAAGTCCCGTCCGCTCTTTGTGTCACATACAACTCGATCCTTGCGGTCAGTGCTGGTGCGGCCCGCCAACAGTTGATGTGCTTAAGTAGATGTTCCACACTATTAGGACAGCTCAGGAGGTAACCGCTATGGTCGGCACTCCAGTCCTCTGTTCAGCATCGATTGTAGGTGCAGGGAAGCAACAGGATTTCAAAGGATCTTGCGGTGGCTGGTCAGAGCATTTTCATTTTTTTTTTTTATTATTTATTTTCAAGAATTACGTAACATAGAAACAATATGTACATAATCCAACATCATGAAATAGTGATTACAAAGTCAGCAGAACTATATACATTAGAACCCCCCATACCCCCTAGGAGTAACAAAACAATCAATGAGCTGGTCTAATATAATGACAGAAATTTACCCCAAATCTTGTTAAATAACGCAATTTTCTTCTCTCTCCAATACAACACCCTCTCCATATCCGCAAGAGAGGGCATCTCTGAAATCCATTCCTCAATAGTAATAGGGTTAGACGTTTTCCAGTGTCTCAAAATTAGTCTCTTCCCCACCATTGCCCCACGAAAGATCCATTTCTTCTGAGAAGTAGTCAGGTCGTCCAACAAATCCCCACAGCTGTAACGCTCACCTGATTCCCGCAGAGGCGCCGGTCTTGACTGGGTGAATGCCGTATCTTCAAAGGTGATGTGTAACACACGGTTGGCTCTTTGGGCTGGACCTCTGTGCACTGTATGTCTGACTCGAAGAGTAAGATGTCTTAGGTAAGTGAACGCCGAGCTCTCCATCTGCCTCGGGGCAGGGTGCCGTAACCAGTTTCTTCACTGGATAAGGGTGCAGGCCTCTTGACCTCAGAGGACTGCTGTCCGTCGTTAACTGCACGAACGGTAAGTTCTGGGCACTTCAAATGTCTTAAAAGTCTTTTGTAATGATATCTCTTGTTTTGCAGGGTTCCGGCGATGGCGGATGGCGGGCTGATGAGAGTTGAGGATCGAACCCGCGTGAGGAATAGAAGCGCCTGGAAGCACGTAAGTAAGCGCTTGTAGCCTGCTTCACGATGCGCACTAACTGTCCCTTTTATCTTGCAGGTACAAGTTCGGAGCTTTAGAGAAGCTGAAGGGTGCTGGAATACCCACTGGATTCGGCGTGGGAAGGAGTAATGGCACGTGAGTAATAAAGTTGCCCAATGTCTTTAAACGCACCTTCTTTTGTCTTTCAGATGCGGGATGCAGCGCCGAAGGCCTCCGGAGCGTGCGAAGAGCTGGTAAGCTTTTGTCTTTCAGATGCCGGAATGCAGTGCGAAGACCTCCGGAGCATGCGAAGAGTAGGTAAGCCTTTGTCTTTCAGATGCCGGAATGCAGCGCGAGGCGTTGGTGACAGCCGATGGACCAGGTAAGAGATGCGCTGCCACTGAAGACCGTAGTGCTAACCTGTTCTTTCTTTGTCTTTACAGGTGCTGCTGAAGACTGGATTCCAGGATGGTAAGCCTTTGTTCCCTTAGGCCCAGGATCAGAAGCAGAAGACACGATGAGCGTTCTGCTGCAGAGAATGCAGAATAACGCAAAGCAAGATTCATCCATCGGGTATGGTTTAAATAGCCTCCTGTAGTGCTTAGGTGTCTCCTTCCACAGCCACGCCTAGGTAAGAAAAGAGTTCCTGCTTTCCAGAAGAGTTCCAGTGTTCTGAACCTAGGGAGTGGCTCCTGCCCCACCCAACAGGAAAAGTAGTCCCAAACAGAAGAGGATCAGGGGTTCAACTGGCAGGTAAGTAAGCAGCATGGTCTGCTGCAGGTAAGTCCACCCAAGCATTATGAGCCCGGCGCTTCCAGCGCTCGGACTGGGCATCTTTATGAGCCTGGTGCCACTGGCGCCAGGACATGGTCCAAAAGGTCCCAATTGGGACTGGCTGGCACTCGGAACCGGGGTTATGGGTCTGCTTCCAAGGGAGTCGGGCAAGTCCTGATCTTTTGGAAGCAGAGATCATGACAGCAGCCCAGAACGATGGTCTTAAAATCCATGTGAACCATCTCCCCCAAAATCTTTTCACAAATCTGTTCAAACTCAAACCACAAACTTCGCACCTTCGAGCATCTCCACAACATATGCTCCAAGGTGCCCACCTCATGCAAACATGCCCAACATTCAGAGCTGTCACTCATCCCCCTTTTCATCATTCTTTCAGGTGTCCAGTAAGTTCTATTCAAAATCTTTATTTGACGTGACCTATCAGCCAGACTCAAAGAACACAATTTCACATTCTCACAAATACGTGCCCAATCATCCTCCATAAGATCCTCACCAATTCTCCGATTCCAGTCCAATCTCAAAGCATCATTAGCTCGATAGTTCGACACCACCAGTCTATAAACATAGCTCACCAGGCCACATCCACTCACTCCAGGCACCCAGCCAAGCTTGTCTATATTTATTCTCTTTTCCAAGGCCACATCCCCCACCGCCCTCCTGATCTTCCGATAATCCGCCAAACAAAAAGTGGGAATAGCAAACTTCAACCGTATTTCCCTATCCGTCATCCAATTCAAACCATTGAACAGATCACTAATCCAATGCACCCCAGCTAGATACCAAACCTGCCAGAACAAAGTTTTCCCTTCAAGCGTAATACAAGGATTCAGCCAAATTGAAGCACTCGGATCTCTCAATGCACTAAAACCCAGACACTCACACAAGGCCACCCAAGAGTTCCATAAACTCCTAGTTAGCAGGCCTTCCACCCTTGTTCGCGATGGCTTACTGGTCAAAATGGCCCTAGGCGATAAAGGGCCGACATGGCTAAATTCTGCACACATCCAGTCCTCATGTTCCGATTTTAGAAAATCAAATATATTCCGCGACATAAAGGCCAGATGGTATGCCTTAAAATTAGGGACCCCCAACCCACCCTTAGACAAAGGCAATTGCAATTTGCTAATCTTCAGTCAAGGAGGTTTATTATCCCACAACAAATACTGTATGAGGCTATCTAACTCACGCCAAAAATGCTTTTCAATATCCAAAGGGATCATACTCAGAACAAAATTCACGCGAAGAGTCGACGCCATTTTCAACGCATTCACCTTCCCCCAAAGGGAAAGGTGCAACACATTCCATCTCTTCAAGTCCGATTTGAAATTAGTACACACCATCATCATATTTTCTCTCACAAAATCCGCAACATTAGGCAAAATCCATACCCCCAAGTACAATCATTTTTCAGCACACCACCTGAATCCCAACCCGGTCATAAATTGCTTGTCACACAGCGGCATTAATGGTAAAACCTCAGATTTTGCCCAATTAATCTTATAACCAGAACACTGGTGAAAGGCTTCAAGAATGTTCATAAGAACCGGTACTGACTCACCAAGATTCTTGAGGACCAATAACAAGTCATCAGCGTATAACCACATTTTTTGCAGCATCCCCCAACAGCCTATGCCTTGTAAACCCTCCTCATTTCTCAATGCTATAGCCAAGGGTTCAATACTCAATACGAATAACAAAGGAGACAATGGGCAACTTTGTCTCGTGCCACGTTCCAATTCGAAAGGTGCCGACCTTCGACCATTAGTTTTGACATCAGCCGTAGGCCTGGTATACAGTAGCTTAATCCAGGAACAAAACTGAATTCCAAAACCCATCTTTTCCAATACTTTAAACATAAATCGCCAGTCAACTCTATCAAATGCCTTTTCTGCATCAAGTGATAGGACAGCCGAGTCTTCAGACAATTCTGACGCCTTCGTGATCGTAAACAGCAATGTCCTCATGTTACTGGACGTCATCCTACCTTTAACAAAACCAGGTTGGTTCCGATCTATCAGCCCCGGCAAAAGATTTTCCATTCGCAGAGCCAGAATCTTGGCCAGAATCTTATTGTCCACATTGATCAAACTAATCGGTCCGTAGTTTGATGCTAGAGTTTCATCCCTGTCCTTCTTCAGAAAGACAGAGATAGTTGCATGTCTAGTAGAATCTGGAAGTATACCCCTAGTCTTGGAGGTCCTATACACATCTGTCAAAAGTGTCAACGCCGAAGTAGGCAACCATCGATAGAACTCAACTGGCAATCTATCAGGTCCTGGAGACCTACCTACATTCAATTTTCATATCGCAAGCTTGACCTCGTCCACCGAAATATCTTCCTCCAGTAAAGTAGAATCCTCCCCTGAAATTTCCGGGACCTGAATTTCATCCAGGAAGTCCCCATTATCTGCATCAATATGTGATTTGTTCTTATATAAATCCATAAAAAACTTTCTGAATACTTCATTAATACCATTCGGACTGAATGTGACCTGACCATCAGAATCAGTAATAGATAGAATTGAACGCTCCGACTCTCTCAACCTCAATCTATACGCCAACCAGCGATCACATTTCTCCCCATGTTCAAAATAAGAGCATTTTTGGTGAAAATACTTCTTATCCACTCTATTAGAAATCAACTCCTTCAACTCTCTTTTCAGTCTGTTCAATTCGGGAAGCAATTCCACTCGCGTAGGATCCACCATCAGAACCTCTGACAAATCTCTAATCTTCAGTTCCAGCACATTCTGAGTATTGTTCCATTTTTTTGTCAAACCACTCGCTAGACTAATAAACACACCTCGAACTGTGCACTTAAACGCTTCCCAAATCATATCAGATCCAACGTCCCCAGTACAATTCTCCTCTACAAAATAGCCTATTTCAGTTGCAATTTTGTCCATCTCATCTAAATTATCCAACAAAATGGTATTCAGTCTCCAAGTTTTTTGTCTACACATAGAATAACTCCAATTCAGATCCACTGAAACATTAGCATGGTCAGTCAGCACAATATTACCTACTTAACTAGTTTTGTAGTCCTGCAACATATCTCCTGCCATCAAAACCATGTCAATTCTGGAATACGTAGCATGTGCACCGGAATCCATTTTGGAGCCGCACTGCAGCGTCCCCTCTTATCACAGGTTATATTTATAAAGATGTTATATGCTTGTTAAACTGATTAATCACAAAGAAATGCTTCTGTTGTGCAGACAGCAGTTATTAGGAAATTAAACTAAACCCATTTTATAGCACTTGTTTTGTTTTTCTTTTTTAATTGAGCATTTGTAAGGTGCCTATACAACAAAAGGTGTTTCCAGGCCCCACAAGACAAAAAAAAAGGCGGGGGGAACAGTGGAGATAAAAACAAAAAAACGGTCTTGTGACATTCCAATAGTGCAAGTGCAGTAATAAAGTGCTGAGTGGAGGGGGCTAGGAGGGAGGGTAGGAGGGAGAGTGCCAGTAAGGGTGGGTAGGAGGGAGAGGGGGGGGCAGGGGCTAGGTAAGTTCTCAGATAGGCCCGGGGAGGCAGTGCCAAGGAACACAGTAAGTGCAAGGGGAGGGGGACCAGTCTCAGTAGGCTGTTCGGGGAAGGGGGCCTGGGAGGGCAAGTGCTAGAGGGGGTGCTAGGGTAGACTGGGCAGTGGCAGGGCTGACCCGCAGCCAGTCACAGCGGCAGGGGGAGCATTAGCAAGGGAGGGAAGAGCAAAGAGAAACAGAAAGTCTTGAGAAGCTTCCAGAACTTAAGGAGGTCTGGCTCAAGTCTGAGAGAGGCAGGGAGGCCATTCCACAGGGAGCATCCCGCCGAAGAAAGAGATCTACCCCCCCCTACTCTCTGCTTGGAAAAAACGTCTGACTTGCAGAGAGGAGACCGAAGACAGAAGGGTTCTAACCGGGAGGTATTTATGGAGAGTCAGATGTAGCGGGACCCAGTCCCCAGAAAGCTTTCTGGACGATGCAAAGGGTCTTGTATTTGATCCTTGCAGCCACCGGGACCCAGTGGAGAGATTTTAGGTCTGGAGAGATGCAGGCCTTGGGCTTGAGGCCAAGAATAAGTCTTGCAGCCCTATTCTGGATTAGTTGAAGGGGCAGAATGTGGAAAGAGGCAAATTGAGGAAGAGGCTGTTGCAGTAGTCAAGCCTAGAGGGAACCAGATCTCTGGAGACATTGAGTTTCTAGGGGAAGGTGAGGAAAGGGAGAATACCTCTAAGGAGGTGAAGCTGAAAGTGGGCCTTTTTGGCAAGGTCAGCAATGTGTGGAGAGAAGGATAGAGAGGAGTCGAAGATGACATCCAGGTTTTTTGACTCACACGTGGGTGAGGGGAGAAGACCCATAGAGGGCGGCCAGAGAGTAGAGGGGAACGAGGGAGCAGGGGTCCCAATGAGAAGGATCTCATTCTTACTGGCATTAAGGCAGAGATCATTAACAGCGCACCATGCCTGGATAGCTGTCAGTCGGGAATGAGAGAGGAAGAGCCAGAGGGAAGCTTGAAGGAAAGCTGTTTGTCATCAGCATAATTCTGGAAGTGAGTAGAAAAGGTGGAGATCAGATGGGCCAGAGGGGCACGGTAGATTTTGAAGAGCCACAGCGAGAGGATAGAGCTCTGAGGGACGCCGTAGGTAGAGAGAGAAGTGTAGGATAGCAAAGGGCCGAGTTGGTCCTGGGAAGGGCGGTCAGAGAGGAAGGAGGTAAACAAATCCAGAGCCAGGCCTGTGATGCCAAGGGTGGCATTGTTAACTGTATCAAAGTTAGAGGACAGGTCAAGGAGAATGAGAGCAGAAGGAGAGTTGCAATCGAGGTTAGAGAGCAGGTCTTCACAGGGGTTCAAGAGAGCAGTTTCCATGCCTCTGGCTGCTCTGAAGCCAGACTGGTGGTCTTGGAGACAACCTACAGATTCAGTGTGGTGGATATGCTGAGAGATGGCCAGATTCTCCAAGAGTTTGCCCAGGATGGGGGTAATAGAGATGGGCGGTAGTTAGCCAGGCAGGAAGGGTCGGCAGGAGGCTTTTTTTAGAAGCGGGTGCAAAAGGGAGTGCTTGAGGGCTTTAGGGAATGATTGCAGAAATCTGCCAAGGCAGGAGTGAGGGAGCAGATGTTTGGAGGAGACTTTCATAGAGTGGACTATCTTGGAGGCCTCATCCGTTGCTTTGGGCAAGAAGGAGGAGAGTAGAAGGAAGGGAGGGAGGGACCAAGGGAGGCCTTGCCGCAGGGGAGGGGAGTGGGGAAGAGGAGAGTGATGACAGGATGTCCTGGGTCTTGGTAGAGAAGTGGAAGGCCAGAGCAGTGCAGAGCGCCTGGGAAGGGAGAGGAGAGGTGGAGACTGCAGTGGGATTGGCTAGTTCCATGCAGATTGTGAACAATTCAGCCATGTTGTTAGTGGACCCAGAGATGCAGGCCTGAATATGGGCCCTCTTCTTGGAGCAGATGGGGAGTCTATATTGCCTTTGGAGCAGGCGACAGGCAAGTTTGTCAGAGGATCTGCCTAAGTAAGTCAGAGTCATACCAGTCATTACACTTGGAGGCAGGCTTCAAGCGAATCCACATGGCAGGGGCAAGGATTTTGCAGATGATGGAGAGATAGAGGATAGTAAGGGCAGAGTTGGTGTGGGAGTCGGTAGAGGGGATGGAGGGTGAGGGAAAGTTGCGGCAAAAGCCTCGACTGACACTCTCTTCATCGGTCGAATGACGGAGAAGAAGGCTGGCAGTGCGGGCAGAGGCTTAGCTGGGAAGCCCATGAGCTCCAAGTGGGAGAAGAGGAGAGCATGAACAGACCAAGAGAGAGGAGTAGTGAGGGAATTGGAGAAAGGGATATCAGCCGGGATGAGCGCATCCAGGGTGTGACCAGCTGAGTAGGTCAGACCGGAGGGATGAATAGTGAGGGAGAGGGAGTCACAGAGGCTGCGGAAGAGTGCAGAGGCCCCGTCAGGAGAGTCAAGATAAATGTTAAAGTCACCAAGGTGGAGAAGCTTGGAGGTTGAGGAGAGGAGAGAGGAGGTGAGGTCGGCCCACTCAGAAAGGATGAGGGTGACCGCAGGGGTGCCGCCAAGTGGTGGCCAAGGGGGGCCACGGCCACCCTTATAAAAATGCTGGCCCCCACATCGCCCACCCCACGAAAAAGCCACAAAAAACTGAACTGTGCATGGAAAATAACATGCCCAGTTCAGTGCGAAAATAAAAAGTATTTTTTTCTTGCTTTTGCTTTTTTATATTTTGCCACGGGCGGTTTGCCGCGGCCCGCGGCCCGCGACACTGGAGTCAGCCAGGAGGACACGGAAATGAATACAGCCTGAGAGGCACGCATTTCTGCTCTGGCGATTGGCTCGTGCTTCCCAGGCTGTGTTTATTTCCGGCGTTCCAAAGTTCAGGCTGCATGTTGGTTGCGCCGTGCGCAGCGCAACTTGTTTACACACGTTGACGCTGCCAATATTTTTGGTTGGTGGCACTGCAGGGAGACCTGGGCTGCGGGGAGAAACAAAAGAGCAACTCCCATAAAGTAAGTCATCTGAAATACCATGACTGGCTAAACCTGTATGTTACTTTTTCCCAAAAATATCATCAACATTTCTGCTGGTGAGTGTCAGTGCAGCTTAGTCCAGTAGTGCTTGTATATGGTTTAAAATGTGTGCATCTTTATTACTGACAGGATTAATGCAAGGATGAATTTGAGAGAAGCGATGTCCGTGAATTTGAACATTCAGAAATAGCTGAAGGGTGGCAGATTTAGTTCAAAACCTAGGCGTGGATGGAATATGGGGCATATTAAAGACAAAAAACAAAGATTGATCAAAGGTTCAATAAGGACCTTCGTATGACATCATCCCATATGGTGTAACTCTATTATTCTACTGGTAAAATAATATTGCCTTTCCTGTCATCACAAGTAAACGGTGTTAATGGTACAGTCTCAAACCAGCTTACAATTTGGGGGCATCAGTGAATACAGTGGCAGGGTGCCCTTATAGGCATGACCAATGAACAGCATTGGTGACAAATAGTTGCATGGTGGTGGAGTTGGTATAACAGCACAGCACAAAGAGGGGGGATTTAAATAAAATCAAGGTAACAGAGTGCGGAACGTATAGTTTGTTAGTAACAAATGTTCGAAATTGGAAGGTTTTAATTCTTCCCTGAAGATTGTTGGCGATGGCGCTCATCGAATTCGGATGCCAGTGTTCCAAATCGTAAGTGTTGAGTAAAGTAAGCATTGAGAGTTAGAGCTTGTTTGCTAGACACTAAGGAAATAAAATACAAAAGAGGCCCAGGGTGCAGAGTTCCTTATAGACCAGTCCACCCCTCGACACACGTGGTGAGGAGTATACAGCAATCATTTGCCGGGAGGTTTATTGTTTGGGGGAGTGGTAGGGGTTACCATACCTGCCAACATTCGGTGACCAAAAATCTGTAGGATTTCTCAAGTTTCAAAAATAATACTTCACATAACACTTACATCACAGGAAAATACAAAACATACATTGTTGGCACCACTGGAGCATTTTAAAATACACAACCCATCAAACAGCACAACATGGAAAGATGCTCAAATGTTTCAAATGTATAAGTCTGAATGTTAAGTTAACACTGAATTCAATTACCTAACTTCACAGAAGGACATCACCCAGAGCTGGTAGGCAACGTTTGCCACTGCTCTGTAGCAGCAGCCCGGGCAGTACATATGTATTCCTGCAGTGCAAGTTGAACACTGAAAAACATGGAGCCTGATACCCCTCCTCCGTTTGAAAGGCAGATGCTGTGTGATTAGGCTACGCTCTGCCACTTGCCCTCACTGGTGGTTCACCTAAGGCCTGTCCTGGCCAGAGGGCAGGGCAGAGTCATGTAGCTGTCAGGTCACTGGATTGGTCTGAACCCATCACTCAAAGCAATCCCTTACCAGCCCACCACAAAGACAGACTAAGTAATGTGTTGCATGCTTTTGTCCTGGGCCGGTCTCAAGCAGCCTGCCTTAAAATCACATGAATTACCCGCCCCTGTCAAAAGCAGTAGGATCTGTCACCCAAATCTGTAGGCGGTAGGACTGCTTAAAAAGCAGTAGCCCACTGCCTAAATCAGTAGGGTGGGCAAGTATGGATTACAGCATGCACTCTTTCCAGTTACCAGTTTGTCATCCACATTCAAATATACTAACATTTACTAAAATGGTTCTAAATAAGAACGCTTCAATACGTAATAAACAAAAGTGCTACTGTGCTCCACCTGCAGTGACAAGGGCACACACATTCGGGAAGCACAGCCGCGCACTATTACGGCATAACCAATAAAAGCTCCCAATGAACATCACCTGGTGCTTGAAAATAAATCAATATGCAATTCCTTAACTCTCAGAAATACATAGTTTTCAACTGGACTATAAACTACATCGGCACAATAGACTTCCTGAAATTCAGTTGTTTGTTTTGGTGGGCCACCCCAAGAGTTCCTGTGGCCTCATCAGGCCATCCCAATAAAAAATGTCTGGGGGCGACACTGGGTGACCGGACCAGGGGTCCTATACATATTTTGGGTGCACCACTGCCATGGAAGTGATTTCAAGTGGAATTGATGTACAGTGTGGAGTTTTGAAAGAAGCAGCATGAAAAAAATGGACACGTTTTCAAACCATTTTTTTTTAAATGTCCTTTGAGCTGAGTTCAAACGCCAATTCCGCCCGCTCCGGACTCTGTCGCCTCCCTAAACTCCGCAGGCACCTAGGCCCCTTTTACATTGTTTCCATTCCCACCACTGGATCGCGTGCATACTGTGTCACTCCTGGTGTTAGGTGGGTCACTCCAGCCCTGAGGCATGTGTTCACGTGTGCAGCGCTCTAATGACCCGCAAATGTGAGGACTGCCTCAATGGGCGGCCCAATTCCGCTCTTGCTGTCCCATTCCCCATCGCTTCAAAGCAGCACAGAAGAGTCTCGGGATACAATTCAAATACACGTCTTCCATCATGCACACCGAGTCAGAGTAGGCAAAACGGGCTCTATTAAAAGACACGTGCTAAACTGAGAACAAACAACCCCAGCTGCTTGCAAGCAGCCATAGCAAACAGCGTGAGGCTCACCACTACACCCTGCTTTGTGTATTTCCATATTCTGCCGAGAGCCCCCAGTGAGCCCCCAGCATGTACCTTCTCATCACAGGCCACTGACCCGCCCCTGCCTGCTACTTAACCCCGTACACAATCTCCTCTCTCCTTCTGCTGACTTCCTTTGTCTTCATTTCGCTCCTTCGCACCCAAAAGCCTCATTGCCCTCAAGGCAGCCTATTTTTCTCCTCAAATAGTTTTGGCTGAAACTTGCCATAGCCATCAGTGGCCAAAATATTCTTCTGGTGTCGGTTTCCGATTCATGCAATGACCTAGAAAATCAGTGCATTGGCAGGCGGCTTCCTCTCTGCTGATTATTCATGCAAGCAGTATTTGGCCGACTCTGGCATGGCTGCATCAGTGCATTGGCAGACGGCTTCCTCTCTGCTGAGTATTCAAGCAAACAGTATTTGGCCGACTCTGGCATGGCTGCATCAGTGCATTGGCAGACGGCTTCCTCTCTGCTGAGTATTCAAGCAAACAGTATTTGCCTGACCCTGACATGGCTGCATCAGTGCATTGGCAGACGGGTTCCTCTCTGCTGAGTATTCAAGCAAACAGTATTTGCCTGACCCTGGCATGGCTGCATCAGTGTATTGGCAGACGGCTTCCTCTCTGCTGAGTATTCATGCGAGGAGTATTTGCCTGACCCTGGCATGGTTGCATCAGTGCATTGGCAGACGGCTTCCTCTCTGCTGAGTATTCAAGCAAACAGTATTTGCCTGACCCTGGCATGGCTGCATCAGTGCATTGGCAGATGGCTTCCTCTCTGCTGAGTATTCATGCAAGCAGTATTTGCCTGACCCTGTCATGGCCACATTAGTGCATTAGCAGGCGGCTTCCTCCCTGCTGAGTATTCATGCGAATAGTATTTGCCTGACCCTGGCATAGTTGCATCAGTGCATTGGCAGATGGCTTCCTCTCTGCTGAGTATTCATGCAGTACAGTATTTGCCCAACCCTGGCATGGCTACATTAGTGCATTAGCAGGCAGCATCCTCTCTGCTGTGTATTCATGCAAGCAGTATTTGCCTGACCTTGGCATGGTTGCATCAGTGCATTGGCAGACTACCTCCTCCCTGTTGAGTATTCATGCAAGCAATATTTGCCCGACCCTGGCATGGCTACATTTGTGCATTAGTAGGCGGCTTCCTCTCTGCTGAGTATTTATGCAAGGAGTATTTGCCTGACCCTGGCTTGGTTGCATCAGTGCATTGGCAGACGGCTTCCTCTCTGCTGAGTATTCATGCAAGCAGTATTTGCCTGACCCTGGCATGGCTGCCTCAGTGCATTGGCAGACGGCTTCCTCTCTGCTGAGTATTTATGAAAGCAGTATTTGCCTGACCCTGGCATGGTTGCAACAGTGCATTGGCAGACGGCTTCCTCTCTGGTGAGTATTCATGCAAGCAGTATTTGCCTGACTCTGGCTTGGTTGCAACAGTGCATTGGCAGACGGCTTCCTCTCTGCTGAGTATTCATGAAAGCAGTATTTGCCTGACCCTGGCCTGGTTGCACCAGTGCATTGGCAGACTGCTTCCTCTCTGCTGAGTATTCGTGCAAATAGTATTTGCCCGACCCTGGCATGGTTGCATCAGTGCATTGGCAGACAGCTTCCTCTCTGCTGAGTATTCATGCGAGGAGTATTTGCCTGACCCTGGCATGGTTGCAACAGTGCATTGGCAGACAGCTTCCTCTCTGCTGAGTATCCATGCAAGCAATATTTGCCTGACCCTGGCATGGTTTCATAAGTGCATTGGCAGACTGAGTCCATGTTGAGTATTCATTCAAGCAGTATTTGCCTGGCCCTGGCATGGCTGCATCAGTGTATTGGCAGCAGAGCTTTAAGTGGGGTAAGAAATTGGGGTGGGGGCTCATTTGGGAGTGTAGCTTGCATGATAGTTGTGGGATAAGACCTGATGGCCGTGGCCTCAAGAAGGAGGCAGAGTTCTGCGGGGGCAGAGCCATAGCTCTCAACTCACACGGTTTTGGCGGGTGTCACCCGCCTTGTAAAAGGCTGACTCACCCGCCAAGCCTCCTGCACGCCCATTCATTCCAATGGGCGTCTCACCCGCCAAAAACAAAATCGGGTGATTTCACCCGCCATTGCAACACAAATGGTTGAGCGCTATGGGCAGAGCTGGCAGTTGGACTCCACTCAAAGGAAATGTTCAAAATAATAGTTTTAAAATGGTGCAATTTCTTTCACGCTGCTTCTTTTCCAAACTCCATACACCAATTCCACTGTAAATGCCTTCCATGGCAGTGGTGTACCCAGAATTATGTGATCATTGCCACTTTAAAATCACTTTGGGGACCCATCATCTGATGAGGTGCAGTCTCCAGGATTGCAAAAACTCTTGCCACAGGACATCCTGCGCAAACATTCGCACTTGAACAGGTCCTCATTTTTTACTTATAACTTCAATATACTCCAAGGCTGGACACACTGGGATGTCTTTGTGACATCAAAGACGACGTGCAGTGGGTTTTATGGCTTCTTTTGTCCTCTGACAGTTTGGGCATTGATTGACAGCACAAGATAAACGTATTCATACGTGTGCACAGTGCACATCAATTGGCCCACCCTACCTGATTCTACTGCATCACCCCCCCCCATCAGAATGTAGGCACGATTGTGTGCACTACATTCTGATTGGAGGGGCTGGTGGTATTGGCTGCCCATTAACTGCTGCTGGTCAATACAGCTGAGCAGGGTTCTGCGGCTGCGGCACTGGTGTGAACTGAAGAAGCCAACAATAAGCAGGAAGTTATCTCCTATTTCAATCATGTAAATGTTTGAAATGGGAGTTAACTTCCCTGTGGCTTAATATTTGGCTCACATTCACTTAACCACTGCAGCACTGAGTCCGACAGTGACACACACCTGCTACTAATGAAACTTAGCAGCAGGGGTCCACTCAGACGGTGCCACAGCAGTGATTGAAGTTACAACACTGACAACCTCCTCTCGTGACCCGCTGCAAGGTTTGCAAATCTCGCGAGGGGTTGCGAGAGAAAGTTACAGTGACTGACCGAAGTGCCAGCCAGCCTGTCTGACTTGATCAGGGCGGGCGCATCTCCCGTCATGGCTGCGCCTGTGGTGGGATAATATATCTTGCTGTGGCGTGGTGGGCCCGGGGGGCCCCGGCAGAGCCCTGCCTCAGCCACACTTTTTGGAGACTGCCGGGGCCTGGCCCAGCCCACTTAAAGCACTGATTGGCAGACTACTTCCTCCCTGTTGAGTATTCAGCCAAGCAGTATTTGCCTGACTCTGATATGGCACATCAGTGCTTTGGCAGACTGTTTCCTCCATGTTGAGTATTCAGCCAAGCAGTATTTGCCTGACTCTGACATGGAACATCAGTGCTTTGGCAGACTGTTTCCTCCATGTTGAGTATTCATCCAAGCAGTATTTGCCTGACTCTGACATGGCACATCAGTGCTTTGGCAGACTGTTTCCTCCATGTTGAGTATTCATCCAAGCAGTATTTGCCTGACTGACATTGTTGCATCAGTTCAGTGGCAGAATGCTTCCTCCATATTGAACATTCCTCCAAGCATTATTTGCCGGACTCTGACCTGGCACATCAGTGCATTGGCAGACGGCTTCCTTCCTGTTCAGTATTCATCCACGCAGTATTTGCCTGATTCCACATGATTGCATCAGAGCATTAACAGACTGCTTCCTCTCTGAGTATTCATCCAAGCAGTATTTTTGCCTGCCTCCGACATGGTTTCTTCAGTGCACAGGTAGACTGCGTCCTCCCCGTTCAGTATTCATCCAAGCAGTATTTGCCTGACTCTGACATGGTTGCATCAGACACATTCTGATTGATTATTCCTTCCACTATATTCCTAACACCACCTTTCATCTGTTTCTCCCCTTCCGGTCTCTATACTTTAAGTCCAAATTCCTACAAACAAATCTCCTTCCTTTTTCGGCTATTAGATGCCACTTGTGACACTTATAATAGCCCAAACTATTGCATTCAAATTCTGATTTGTGTGTACATAGGGACAAGAGCTTCTGACAAGTGGCACACATGAATGACATTTGAGGAGGGATGCAGAGTGTATTAGGTGTTGTTTGTTACTGATCCCTCTCATTCCCTGCCCCCAGCCATTTTAATCCCTATGCCCATCTCGGAGCTCTTTGATCTCTGAGTTCTTCCATGGAGGCAGCCATCCTGGGTTACTGCCTCTAAGGGCACTCTATGAAACAAGCCTAAACTAGCAGCCATTTTTGAATGGGAAATATACCATGCATCTTCCAAATAAAATGATACATTGAAGCAGTTGAGCGGAATCTTTTCTAAAATACTGCATGCTCATTATCTGTTTAATGTACATCTTTGGACAGAAAATGAAGACCTTCATAATTTGGCTCTTCACACTGGACCAACCCTCCTTGGAGGAAGTTCCATGCAACCCGTGGGTGGAACATTCATATTTATTTGTACGTTTTCTTGCAGTTTGAGGTGACCCGGCAACCCCTCAGCAAATGGAGATCTACCTGTATGCTGCATGTCACCCTTCTCCGGGAGATGGTACCTCCCACTGTTGATGTCATGGTCACATGGGGTAACCATGTGACCATGCTAATAAAAGAAACGAGCTGTTTCCGGCTCATCAGTCTGAGTGATCCTGACTCCGGTGTCGTTCTTACGTAGAGCACCCTGCTGGTGCAGCACTGCGTGGAGGAGGCCCAGGGACGGGGCCCTCCACGCGGTCGGCACCCCTGCTGGGCAACGCCGCCCTCCTTGTGCCCTAGCCATGTGAGCGTGGCTGGCAAGGGCAACCCCGGCCTGGGTGCCCCCAGAGCCGGGGCTGCCGCATGCTGGCTGATCCCAGCTATGGGTGACCCAGAGCTCATGGAGTGGTCTCCACGCAATGGTCCGCGGCGTGACCGCCGCACTGAGGAGGCTTGTCGGGTGCTCCCGACATGCACTGTGGCCTGCCCGGTGAACCAAGGCAGACCCCCCAACAATGGCTACGAGGGCTGGAGCCCTGCGTGCGAGGCGGTCTCAGCTGCATGGCTTGCGGCGCCCCTCCCCACCATGGAGGCGGCCTCTCCCCATCAATGGAGAGGAGTGAATGGCAGCGGCGTCGGCGGCCGCCGCACATCGAGGTGTGCGGTGTCAGCCGCAGGAGGAAGGTAGTCTTCCCCCCACCACCACCAGGCAGGAGGAAGCGGTCCCCCCCATCCCCGTGGGGAGAGAGAGTGCCCGCGCCGTCGGCCGCAAAGAAGAGGCGCTGCCCCTCCCCCACCTGCGAGCCGCGGAGGGGAGGAGCGGTAAGCAACACCTAAAGAAAAACAAAGAATGCGGGCCCAACTCCAACGGGGTGCACAATGGTGACACGGATGGAGTCGTGTCCCCCAACTGTGTGGAGGAGGTTTTGATCTGTGGCGTCGGCCGCACATGTGAAGGTGGGCTGCCCCGTCTTCCACCTGGGGGAGGGCTGCCCTGCGGCCTCGGCCGCAGTAAATAGAAGAATGGGCGGCGCTGACCGCGTCAGGGTGCCCGGCGGCCCCGAGCCGCGACGAAGTGGACCGGCCCCTCCCCCATCGGAGGGGTGATGCATGCGCGGTCGGCCGCTGCATTCCCGAGGGGAAGGAGGAGGAGCCTCGCCCCAAAATGCAGAGGACCCACCATCACCTGGGCCTGCGAGGGCAGAAGGGAGGTTCGGTGTGGAAAAAAAAAAGGAAAAAAAAATGTTGAGGCGGGCCCGACCCCAACTGGGACACAAAGGAACCAACATTGGCGAGATGCCTGCCCGTCCCCGCCGAAATGAGGACAATGCGGATCATGGCCCACAATAAAGAAGCCCTGCCCCCATCAGGGCCCGCGAGGGCAGTGATGTGCTCCGGAAACCGTAGCAAGAAAAAAAAGAGGTGACAGGCCCAAGTCCAACTGGGCCTGCAAGGAAGGAAATGAGGCGGGCCCAAAATCTAGCTGGGCTCGCAAGGCAAAACCCGGAGGGCAGCAAATCCCTGCGGCGGGCCCATAGTATAACAAAGGGAAGGGGCATGGCCCAGGAGACCCGGGACAAAAGGAAATAAAAATAGGAGGCAGTATCTGCCGCATGGGCTGCTGCCGTCCCCCACCCAAAACCATGAACTGCGCTGGCCCCCACAACATGAGAATGGGTGGCCCCAGATACCGGCCACCAATGTCTCCCAGTCAGCAGCCCTGGGAGTATAAGGAGGTGTGATTTGAGTGGTTTGCCATCCCGCCACTAGCATCGTGCAAGGGTGAGCGGGGCACCATCCTTGAAGGAGGTAGATGGGGCCCCTGGTCGTCTCAGGGGCGATCATCCCGGACCAGACAGTGTAATCATCTGGCCACCGTTACCATCCTGCCCTGAGGCGTGCCTGTTAGGCAGAATCCTGTGCAGTGCCCTTAGAGACCACTACACACAATTAAGACCACAGTTGGCAATACAAGTTTTACCTTTGGTACAAGCCTGTACTACTATGTCAGAGTGGTAGCAGTGGCGGAGCAGCCAGGCTTATCTCAAGAGTATATGAGCAGTAGCAGAGATTACACAAAGGGACCACAATGACTGTGACTCAAGCAAACACTGACTCAAGGTTTCAGGTAGAAAAATAGAAGTACATTTATTTTTAAACCATTCATTATAAACACAACACTTCTATTAAACTTAAATAAAAACCACACGTTAAATATACTACAACTAACCAATTCACTTTGTACAGTAAGTCTCAAGGGAAGTACCCTGTGTTTGAATGAACCGGTGTTACGAACAAAAGACGTTACTGCGAATACGATAGCGATCACTTTTTGACAGTTCAGTCTACTAAATAAATGCGAAACCGTGACATGAAATGCTACCGGGGCAAAAACACACTTAGCACCTGAGACACCCAGAGGGAGTTGGAGGCAAAAATCACAGACAATATTTTGGTTAGGCAGGCAGAATCACGAAACACTCAGAGACAGGAGTTCAAAAGTCAAAGGGCCAGAGCCAGGGTCGAAAGACACCGGGGCCTGTTGCCGAAGATCACACAGTCAGACAGTTCACGATTCAACGTAGCCAAAAGTCCTTTGATATTGTCAATGTTTGGAAGCAAATGTTATAAGAAGGAGGGAAGACAAGGGCATGCCTTGGAAATGAAGAAAAAAAGTAGAACACAGTGCCTTGTTCCAATGGTGCAGCTGGTGCCCTGGCAGTTGTTCCTGTTGGTTTCCCGCAGACCCACGATTCCTGGAGCTTCGTTGTGAAGGAGGACGTCTGAAGGGGGTCTGCACCACACAGGGATGAAGCCAGCAGCAGCGACGAGGAATAAAAGGTGCGCTCCTTAAAAACAGGAGGGGCTCTTCAGGTGGCTATCCGCACCACTACAGCAGCGCGCAGCAATTTCGTCCAAGGAAGAGGATCCTCTGGCTGTAGAGGATAAGCTGGTTATCCCCACCAAGCTCAAGGGAAGAAGACTCCGGACTGGATCTTCTCTAAGTCGTTGAAGGGAAGATAGCTCAGGACTGCAGCAGGGCTTCACCGGGACGGGGTAGTTGCAGCAGCCATCGTTCTCTCCGCTTCTCTTTGGTTCCTTGTAGTTCCAGTGGCGATTCTCTGACTTCTAGCCCAAGAGACCTGCCTTTTATGTGAAAACCCCCCATTCACACAGCCTGGCTGTCAATCACCCAGCGGGAGGGGTTGTCCAGCCCGGACAACTACCCTGGCCAATCATGACAAGGTGCGACTTGGGTTTCCTAGGATACCCTGTGCAGGGCGTGACTACACCCCTCCCTCACATTCAGCCCACCTAGACACCCAGGTGCCTTGAGGAGGGCTTCTGAGCAGAAGCCCGCCAAAAGACAGTGAACAAAGAAGGCGAACCTAGTTTGCCGCTCAAAGTAAAACACAAGAAGGACTTTAATAGCCAAGAACAGTACCACGTTTATCTAATATAATCGCGGTAGAAAAGTTAGGGTAGATACCACTGCCACCAGCCAAGTCTAAATGTTAAAAGAGCGAAACAATGCTCTAGGAGGTACAGATAAAAAGGGATACGAATTAACCCTTTCCAGTACTCCATGGAAGATGGGGTGTACGGGATCTGTGGTAGATTGACTAAGTAAAGTTAATGGTAACTTTACCCTTTCCTGGGGGATGGTAGTCGCCTCAGAAATGGAGTCGAGGGAAGTCTCAAAGACAACCCTGTGCCACGGCACTGAAGGTGCTGTGTGACACACAAAAAGAAGGGGGCTACTGAAGTGGTGTACTTCAGAGTCCACAATCACAAAAACAGGTAGAAACACATAGCAAAACACAGGTAAGAGTGGGGGAAAAGCTGTCACTCTCCCCAAGTGGAAAGAAATTAACTCCAGAAGTCCAGCAAAGCTGCTGGGGAACTCACTATGTGAGGGAAACCAGCCATAGATGAGAATTCTCCCTAACAGTGCCCTCCAGACTGTGGACTTGGCCGATGTGGCCCCTGGGCCTTCCCAAGTGCGGCTTTGCCAGCCCTGTTGACTCTGATGAAGGTCCGAGGTGAATATTGGTGGGGACCCAGCCAGGTTTCCTATAACCCCGCGAGTGCGGAAGGTGGACATCATCATGAACATCCCCATGAAGACTGAGCCTGCAGACATGGACTTGCTTAAAATGGCCTAGTTGGTGGGCAATGGGATGGTGTGCACACCCGCACATGCAGAGTGTTTCATGTGGTGCCAGTGGCTCGCACTGGTGTTTTTGTGTGATAGTTGAACCACTCGCCCAGGTTAATAAAGGGTTCGAAAACTAGTAGAGTGGTGATAGTAATATTAGTGTGTGGGGTGTGTTGGGCTTTTGGGGTTTTGTTTAGTTGTTATGAAAAAGGTGGAGTGTTGCATGTCACCCTTCTCCGGGAGATGGTACCTCCCACTGTTGATGTCATGGTCACATGGGGTAACCATGTAACCATGCTAATAAAAGAAACGAGCCGTTTCCGGCTCGTCAGTCCGAGTGATTCTGACTCTGGTGTCGTTCTTTTGTAGAGCACCCTGCTGGTGCAGCACTGCGTGGAGGAGGCCCAGGGACGGGGCCCTCCACGGGGTCGGCCCCCCTGCTGGGCAACGCCACCCTCCTTGTGCCCTAGCCATGGGAGCGTGGCTGGCAAGAGCAACCACGGCCTGGGTGCCCCCAGAGCCGGGGCTGCCGCGTGCTAGGTGATCCCAGCTATGGGTGTGCTCCGGTGACCTGGAGCGCATGGTGTGGTCTCCACTCAATGGTCCGCGGCGTGACCGCCGGGGAACCGAGGCAGACCCCCCCAACACTGTAGATCGCGCTGCACTCTCTGGCTGTGGTACTGAGCCACACAGACGACTCGCAGGGCTGCATGCTGGTGGTGGACGAGCAGCTGCGGAAGCACCACCTGGGCTATGAGATCTTCACCAACTTCAAGGTGGAAAACATGCAGCACTTCTGGAACAAGCGGGTCACCGAGATCCTCACCGAGACCTTCTTCCTAGGATGGATCGACGAGCATGTCTCTTTGACTCTTGGTTTTCTTCCTTCTGGTATGCTTCTCTGGGTGCATTTCCCATCCCGGTGACAGTGGTGAAGAACCTGGGGGTTTACCTGTTCATGTCTCTTTCTATGACGGCACAGGTGAGTGCAGTATGCCAGTCTGGCCAATTCCTGCTGCGGGTTCTCCGTAAAATCTTGTTTTTCTTCCTGTTCGACTGTGCTTGCCTTTTGTGGCCATGCTGGTCTGCAGCAGGATTGACTATTGTAATACTCTTTTTCTGGCCCAGCCGGCTGGCCTGATCTGCCGGCTTGAATGGCTTCAGAACCTAGCCGCTATGGCTGGGTGCAGAGGTCCCTTAGGCCCCAGAGGGCTTTGCCACCAAGTATCTACGTAAGGTGATCCCTTCCCCCGCAACTGCTGCTGTGAGGGTACTGTGCTTTGCAACTATTATCATTGCTGTTGCATCAAACACAGTATTGTTAATCATTGTATTAGTGTCATTGTCACCATCAGTGAAATTGTGGCCGGTTCTGTCTTGGTTGTTTCCCATGATTCAAAGGTGGCATTAACAGTGCGGCGGGGGGGGGGGGGGGGGGGGGGGGGGTTGGCCAGGGTGAACCGTGCTGTCTTTTGTAGGGTCCTCACTTGTCTTTTGTCTGCACCCCTAGGTTTACTCTTACGATGTGGCTGCAGTGAGTGCTCACACAGTCTCACACCTTTATCTTCGGAATTAACTTTCCCAGGTGTGTTCAACATTTGCCCTATTTCTAATCTGCTGGCATTTTTGCACACACTAATGCCCACGATCACAACGTAGAATCTAGGTTCAAAATGAGAGCCTTCTGCTGGTTCCACAGTGGGCCACTCCCCCTGCCACACATATGCTCCCCTCTCTCTGCTCAAGAGTGAGTCTGAGAGGGAGGCCTGTGTGCTCTGTCATCTCCTGTCACTCAGTGTCATCGTTTTGGGGCACGTGCATGTCTGGTGCCACCCCAGGTATATGATATGGTTATTTATAACGCACTTACTACCCAGAGAATTCTAACACGGGGCCGGGGATCGAACCTATGTTGTTTTGTGTCGTCTTGCTGCCAAGGCGAGCACGTTGCCCCTGAGCTATCCTTCCGAGTGCACTTCTTTCATTTAAAAGACAAGCACCGGGGTAATGTAACACTTTCCATTTCCAACGGTGCATGGAGGTAGACAGCTGGGTCGCCCTGAATAAGGTGGGCTATCGCCAATAATGACTGGCCAGCTAACCTGTTGCGTCTGCAGTGCTGGGAGCAACAGTACCGCCGCAAAAAGCTCTGTGAGGGGGGGGGGGGGGCATTTCGGCCCACTCGTGCGGCAAGTTTCAAATCCCAAGGATATGAGTGACACGTGCAGTGAAACGTACATGAAATGAGCACGTGTTTCCAAATGGTGGTTGTTGGGAGTGCTGCCCTTGGGAGGTGGAAGTCCACGCTCTGCACAGCAGGCATTGTGCAAAGGTGGTGGCCTCCTGTGTTGCTGTTTAGTTTGGGCTATTAGGTAACGTCGAAACTATTGCATTGGAGTACAGATTGGGAGGAATGGGATAGTCTATACGTGATGTTACAAAAACCCAAACTGTTGGCATTCCCAATGCTTCTTAGTTTTGGCTGTTAGGGAGCCTAAACCATTGCATTGGAAGAAAGCTAGGTAGGGAATGGGATGTGAGGAGGGGCACACAGCTTGTGGGTGTCGTTTGGTCATTTTCCCACTCGTTGACCTCCCAACATCATCCTAATTCCAATCTTCATGCCTAATACCACCCCCCCCCAAACCCCCCCTCCCCAAAAAGCACACACTCCTCTGGGATCTCTATGAGTTGCTCTCAAGGTGGAGAGTGTGAATATGTGCCTTTTCTCGCCTTTTAAAACAGTTATAATTTTTTCAATACACGAAACCATCGATTGTTTCTAAAGTGTATTCTTCTTCTGTTTGATATCCCCCTTCCCACAGTTACACTCTGTTTTTATCTTTTAGAACCTTTGCAGCTTTACAAATACACGTATCTCCTACTGACACAGCTGCACAGCTTGTATTTGCTTTACATACTCAAGATTTAATACCAGTATAACTCACTCATGAACCGTGAAAGTTGGCGTGGACCCCCACAAGTTCCAAACTTTCAGATTACTCGCTTTGCTACAACAGGCGCACAACCCACTGTGTTGTCCTTCCAACACTAAGCACTGACAGCTGCGCCTGCCACAATATCTGAGTATCTGGACAGGTCGCCTGTATGACGTGAATGCTACTGTGGCAGACTCTCTTTACTGGTGGGAACCTTGCATGGCAGACACTCTGGCTGCAATATTCAGAGGCTGTGAGCCCAGAGACCCTCCCATAGCCCACTGCACCCCCATTCTATTACCTCCCTGCCCCCGCAATGAGAAACTCAGTCACTGTTTGGGCAATTTGGTGATTGTTCCTTACTCCTGCTGTGGCACGTCCAATGTTTTGTGTGATTCCAGGCACCTAGAGGTGGTCTTCCATTGGACAATGCAGCCTTCTGTAAGAAAGACATCCAATCCCTCGCTCAGCTGGAGGTATGATAGGCTGTGAAGCAGCTACAGAAACATACCAGATAATCCCAGTTTTACCACACGCCACACAGTGTGCTCCTCGGCAAATGGCTTTACCTCCCGTATGCAGTGATAAAATTGCGGCAAAAATGTCACCTGTACAAAAAATCACTACAAGTGGTTTGACCCGTTAAATGTGTACCCCATTACACCATTTAAGAGGAGCAGGGGTTACGGGGGTTTCTCCCGCCCCCCCTTAAATGGTATAATGGGTCTGGGGGTACCAGGGGTGTCCCACGCATCCTTTACATGGATTGCGGCAGCAAAAACACTGCCTTTTCGCCGTGATATGTTGTGTCCACGGCCATTTTTGCAGCAATTTTAACACATGGAACCCTTAGAATTTGTTCCCATTTTTAGCAGCACTAAGAGAGGGGCTAAACACCATTCTGCAGCGCTATATAAAAACCAGCCCTGTACATGACACATTACTCACCGGCACTCCACCAGTTTATATACATGTTAAACACTCAAGCCCCTTTGTGGTTCTCACCTGTCGCCGATCCCTCTATACCGCCCCGACATTATACGAAGCATATTGCCCCCTATTCCCATAAGAGTTGGACTGACCTAAGTTTCACTCCAACCTTCCCCACCCCCGCCTCTCTACCCTTCAATGGCTGCAGGGCCTGCAACCTCTCCTTCTCAGAACATCACTTCTTGACTGAGGTGGGGGAGGGCAGCCCAGCAGAACCGTATCCTGGCTCCCCCACCTGCATTTATAATCGCTCATTCCTGGTCAGTTGATTTGTATAGCGCCAAACACTGTCACGGGTCACTGGCAGCGCTTTCATAAATGTTGAAAAGTATTCATAACTGTAGGAGGCTTTTGTGTTTATAGCACCAACCTCGTCCCACCTGGGTGCCTCAGCGCCTTAAAGAGAATTGTTTCACTCGCACACAGTGCTGGGTGCCACACAACATGAGCAGACTAGACCATCTGCGCTAGGTTAGGACTGCTCTTTGTTGATGGGTGTGATGCTGGAAAAATGCCTTTTAGAGGGACAGGGCTTCCTAGTCCTTGTCCTCCCACTTCTCTGTGTGTGTTTTCTGTATGTTTTCTGCCACTGAGGTCAAGCCTAGACCATACCTGTCTAGGTTTTCCCCAGAGACTCCAGGCTTTTAGTCAATTCTCCGGGTCTCCGGGGAAGACCCTGGAGTCTCCAGGTTTTCAATGCAGTTTCCGAGTCCCGTGCAATCCTCCATCCGATTGGCTACCGGCAGCAGTCTTTTTCAGTCAATCGGATAGATGTTTGGACGGGACCCGGAAACGGTGCGAATGCAGTGTTACCGCGTTTATTTTGCTTAAACTTTCATTCTTTTTGGCCAGTTTGCCTTATGTTCTAGTCGCCCTAAATTGAAGGGTGACTAAAACATAAGAGAAACTGGTCAAAAAAGAATGAAAGCTGAAGCTATTTTTTCAGCTTCCATTCTTTTTGGCCAGTTTGCCAGTGCGCAAGTCGAGGGTAACCACGGGTGGATGGAGTCCACCCTCTTTTTTCAGAGGGTGGACTCGGTCCATCCCAGCTAAAATGAGAAACATTGAAGGTCCTCTTTGAATTCACAAATTAGCCGACTTCAGGGATCGAACCGCAGCCATCAGGTGTGCAGGCTGTCCGCCTCGCTGCCGCACCATATAACCTCATGAAAAATAACACACCTAAGGTGAAATGTGCAAGTTTGGTACTGCAAGTTCCAGGGGAAACCTTTACATTGGTTCTTGGAGTTTAAAACATGCACACATGTTAACTTTTTCAAAAGCACTATTAGAAGAAAATATCCTCTCTTGGTTTTGTGTGTGTGTGGCTTTTATGGACTGGGAACGCCATTCGTCCTGTGCCATGTGGGTGGTTTTGCATGTCCTTGGACATTCGCATTTATTGTATTCCACTGTCAAGTGCAAACTGTAAACGAGTTTCTAATGACGGCTACAACAACCAAGTTTACCTTTTTGACAGGTTGGCGGGGCGTGTGGGCGGAGCCGTGTGCAAACAGGCGGAGTCTATTGTGACTGTGGGCGGGGCATACATCTCAGGGTTTTTGATTTTCATATTTAGGTAGATATGGCCTAGACCTCTGGCAGTGCATCTCTTCCTGTTTTCCTTTTGGTGGACAATACCCATGGGATACCCTTGTGGTACTCAAGGGTGGGGGTACACCCCTACATCCCTAATGTGTGTTTTTGGGTACCTGTGTGTTGCCCACAGGGCAGGGTGTGGGCTGGTGGCAGCTACATGCTGACTTGGAACTGACTCTGAGTTTCCTCTATTTTTGGGCCTAGATTATCACGCTTGCACAATACGCACGAACGTGCTGCTGAAGGGGTATGCCGAACACTTTACTAGGAGAAATATATAAATATGTGTTTTAATACAATATACAGCACACTTTCTGAGAAAAATTGTCTAAAAGGACAGAGTGTTTGCATTTGTTTTGTAGGGTAACACCAATCCAATACATGAAAGTAACCAACAGTGCACAGGAACATGAATGCTTTGCTATTAAAAATGACATGCCACAATGAAAACATGTCCAACTCTCTGCACAATGTAGACCAGTGTAATAACATTACAGTAAAGCAGGCCAGGCCACATTTAGACATACCTAGACTGGTTGCACCAAAATGCCAGTCGAGCAATAACACTCATCAAGAAGAGAACACACATTCAAGCCTGCGTCTCTGTGGCCTCTAACAACATGGTCACACTCTTTAAAATCGCCAAGGAACTGGTCAATCCTGTTGCGGTCTCTACCTCTCCTGTTCCCTCCCAGGCCCTCTGTTTGGCTATGGCCTCTCACTTCTATCGTGTCCTCTGTATCCTCTTCCTCTTCCTCTCTCGGCCCCCCTTTAGCCATCTCTACCTCTCCTCCTCCTTTCTCCTCTTTCACTCTGACAACACCTAATGAGGTTTCTAGACAAGTCTGATCTATGAAAGTGGCATCCGAACAGGTGCTCCCCTGATCCTCCAGAACCATCAAGGAACATATTGACACTCTTGCTCCAGCCTTGGCCGATATATGTTATCACTCCCTTGTGCACCCACTCCTCAAGAAGCCGTCTGCCGATCCTACCTGCCTGGGAAACTATCACCAAATCTCCATCACCCCTTTCCTGGGCAAACTCTTGGAAAGGCTGGGCATCACCCAGCTCACTCTCCACACTGAATCTGTTGGTTGTCTCCATGACCATCAGCCTGGCTTCAGAGCTGCCAGAGGCACAGAAACTGCTCTCCTGAACGGTTTATAGTGATTATTTCGAATTACATTATTTCGAATGCAAAAATGTCGAAAAAATGTTACCGAAAAAAACAAATTAAAATGTCTTTTTTTGGTATTTTTTGTTTGAAATGGGGTGGTTACCTCCCCAACCTCCCCCCCCTTTTTTTCAAACCCTTTTTTCTACTCGCGAAACAAAAAAAAGATGTAAATGAAAAAATAATACATTCGAAATGTTTTTTTTCGGTAACATTTTTTCGACATTTTTGTCATTCGATTTTTTTTTTAGACATATTAACTGGATACCCTCCTGAACGCCTGTGAAGATCTGCTCTCTAACTTTGATTCCAGCCTTCCTTCTGTCCTAATCCTCCTTGTTCTTTCCTCTACTTTCAACACAGTCAACCACGCCATCCTGATCAATCAACTACGTGAGAACCTGGACATCATGGATCAGGCCCTGAAGTGGCTGACCTCCTTCCTCTTGGACTGCCCCTCCCAGGTCCAACTTGGTCCCTTTCTCTCCACCACTTCTCTTTCTACCTGTGGCGTTCCCCAGGGCTCTATCCTCTCACCCTGGTTTTTCAGCCTCTACTTGGCCCCTTTGGCCCACCTGATCTCTACCTTCTCCTCTAATGTTGAGTGTTATGCGGATGACACTCCGCTTTCCTTCAGGCTCCTCTCCTCCCTGGCTCATTCCTGACTGTCTATTCGCGATTTAGGATTGGTGTGCCTCAAACCATTTCTGCCTTAATGGCAGTAAGACTAAGATCTTTCTCATTGGGACCCCTGCCCCTGCTAACCCCTCTCTCACTCTGGCCAGCCACATTAGGCCCTCTTCCTTTGCCTTCCTGCGATGCAAAAAAAGTTTGTGTCATCTTCGACTCCACTCTCTCTTTCTCTTCCCACATCTCGGACGTCGCCAAGAAGTCCCACTACCAGATGCTCCTCCTCAAAGGGACTCTTCACTTTCTCACTTTCCCCCGAAAGCTCACTCTCTCCAGAGCCCTGTTTCTCTCTAGGCTGGACTACTGCAACAACCTCCTTCTGAATCTGCCTTCCTCTACTCACCACCCTCTGCAACTAATCCAGAACAGAACTGCAAGACTTATCCTTGGCCTCAAGCCCAGGGATCGTATCTTTCCAGCCCTGAAATCTCTCCACTGGCTCCCGATGGCTGCAATGATCAAGTTCAAGACCCTTTTTCATTGACCATAAGGCTTTCTGGGTCGGGCCCACACTTCATCCAACTCTCTAAGGGTTAAACGCTTCTTCAGGCAGACAGTGGGGGGTAGATCTCTCTTCTCTGCAGGTGCCTCCCTCTGGAATGGCCTCCTTGCCCCTCTCAAATTTGAGCGGACCACCTGAAAATCCGGAAGCAGCTAAAAACATTCCTCTTTTCTGCTTTCGCTCTCTCCGTCTGCTGCTGACCTATCTGACCGACCTGTCTGCTGTACCGAATGGTTGCTTGGCTACCCTCACAGTCTCACTGCCTCCGGGCCTACCACACACTTAGGGGCTGTAACTCAAACCCAACAGTCCCTTGTTCTCTTTGCACTACCCAGAGCCGTGTTGCCCTGGCTGCACTTACCCAGAGCATTACTTCCCTGTTTTCCCCTTCCCTCTTCCTTGCACTTCCCCCACTCCCTTTCCCCTTGCATTTCTCGCACTTGCACGATTTGAATGACACAAGGCCTAGTAAGATAATTTGTCTTGTCCTCCCTCTATCTTCCCTCCCTTGTCTTGTCGCGCCTAGAAACACAGGTGTGTTTTAAATTACTTACATCATATGATATCATTTTATCACAGATGCCCAGAAAAATATACAATGCTGCAGTAAGAAGCAGCTAGACTGGCAGCATCAAAATGCCATTCTAGCCAGGTAATTCAACTTAGCAGGACTGCTTTATCAGAAATGCGCAGTTACAAAAAAGTCAAAGTCATACCAAACTGAGGAATGACGAGACTGGCTGCACCAAAATGCCTTTCTAGCTAAGCTACTAATCCCAAATATCATGCCTACTTAGCCTGGACATGTGCAACTAATATGATTTTTCGCACAATACCGTTCCACACATCCCCTCTCCCTCCCACCCTCGACCCCATCCTCAAAAATCAGCTCCTTGGCCCAGAATTACCTTCACGTCCCTCTTCCTTGTCCCAGAGCTTACATTTGAGGCTCCTTGCCTCATAGGTAAGTACTGGGATGAGGAACAGTGGGACTAGGCTTAATGGAAATTACAGTTAGCTAAGTCACGCATTACCTCCATGTACCACTACCTCATCCCAGTACTGCTTCATACACAAAGACAGGGACGAGGAAGAATAGGGCTAGGAGTAATGATGATTACCAATAAGTAATCAAGGCATTAAACACAAGTAGTGGCCTAACACCATTGAGTTGTCTGGGCTTCAGCACTCCCCCCTGAAATTTTGGGCTATGTTGACTCAACCTGCTTGACCTTCAGAGCTTTTGCCGGACAGGACACAGATGTTAAATTGCACCTGGGTTTCGCTGACGTAAAGCATTTCACTGTTAGTACCTGCATTTAAATGCCAAAATGTTTAGGCAATTTAAATCGTGATGTGGGTTTAGTACTTGCATGCCCGGGGAGGCATTGGAACGGTAGAGAGGGAACAGGAGCCTGCTCATTCTCACAGCAGTCCATAAGTGGGTGCTTTCAGACTTAAAGGAGAGAGTTAACTGTGTCAGGTGTCTTGACCCACGTTTGAACTATTATGCTACAACATTTGGTGCTGTGGGCTTCAAAAATCCAAGATGGCCGAAAAGCCCACATTTGCGCCAGAATCCAGGAAAACCGCACAGTTTTGCGCACACCAAAATGGTCGCCTGACCTGCCACCCACCAGTACGAGCGTGATGGGCCAGAAGCGCCATGGGTGAAACGTGGTGCCAAAGGAAAAGCCTGTTAGCTCAAAAAGCGCTTTGAAATCACATTTGTTTCTCTGAAATGCAAGCTAAAAATGCCTATTTTAAACATTGCAAGATATTCAAAAATCTCACTGAACACTAGCAGACATTTGGCAGAATGTAGTCTTGTGTGCTTACAAAATCTGGAAAGATGAAGAGCCTAAAGCAATGTTTATAACAAAACTGGCTGAGCTGTGCATGTTAGCAGCTTAAGTGAAATTTGACTTAAAGCCACTAAAATCTAAATGTTTAAAATAAATGAGTGCCCTACTTTTGAGTGTCACATAGTTGCAACTGATTAAATGTCACAGTTTTGAACTTAGAATCAGCGTTCTAGCTGCATGTGTAAAAATTGTAGGTTTGATTTGAATGTAGAAAAACTGGGAACAAAAGTGACATTTAGCTGAAGCCTGGCTTGAAGAGATTGAATTCTGCCTGACAACTACCCGCGACAGGAGTTGAAACTTACCCAGCAACTGCATTCACAGGCCTGGCCTCCCTTCTGCTGCACCACCAAAAGGAGATCACACCTCTCTGATTGAATCAGAGGAGGGGCACTTGGGACTTCAAGGGAAACAGAACAATGAGCTTTCCTTGGCTCAGGCAAATGTTAAATTAGGGGGGTCGTAAATGGCTTCCTCTTGGAAGAAACTGGGAGGAGCAGTGCCTCTGTGAGCAAGCTGAGCTTGGAGGAAGTTGACAAACCAGAAATTCCACCATGTGCTTTGGGAAACCACACCCCTCTGGGTCAGAGCATAATTTTAAAAAGATGGATAATTCATAGTACGAAATTGTCAAAATTATATAATAATATAATTTATTCTTGTGATTTTTCTGTGCACATTTTAAGAGGTGTTAGGACTCTGTGGTATGTTCTGGGGGGTAGTAGCGGAAAATAAGGTATTACTCCAAATGTCTGTATGCTAAAAATCTGACACTTTATCATCTGATGGCCATATTCCTTGCGCATGTTTGTGTAAATTCTGGAAAAGTTTAGAGGTTGTGTTCTGGATGAAAAGGGCAGAATTCTGTCAGAAGTGGACACGACATCTTACAAAGACAGGGATCGGATGATTTGGTGCTACAGAAAATATGTTAACTGGACATATATTAGAAAAATTGTACGTAGATAAATATGTATTTGGATCAAAAATAGATTTGTGTGCAAATTGACAAGGGGAGGATCCTCTGACCCATAAACCTACTTCATCACGATGACACTTCATTTCTTCCCCAATCAGAGGACGGTAGATTTTCTAACCTTTCAGGATCCTCAGAGGGTTGGGCATAGAAAGTCAGCCTTCCCACCCACTTTCAAAAGACATGGAGTTATTGAGACCCAGGTAGAGACATTTTTATTTTTTTATTTTTATATTTTTTTTAGAGACATTCACTTTCCACTTCAAACTGATTTCTTGCGAAGCATTTTGCTGGACCAGACAATATCCAGAAGACTGCAGAACCAGAACTTAGAATCCAGAAGCTAGAACTTGAATCAGAGAGGCCTAGTCCAAAAGCTGAATCCTTCTCAGCAGGCCTCAGAATCCAGCAACCTAACCAAACTATTCAACAGCCGGGCGAGCTGTTTGATTCTGGCTAGAACCCTGTGCCAGAACCCAGAAAGCAGTGCTGTATCCAGAGAGACCCAGACCAGACTGCTGTGCAGTGCCGAGACCATAACCAGAGATTCAGAACCGCAGACCAGACCCAGACCAGATCGCTGTGAGCAGAACCAGTGCCATAGACCGTCCTGTGGCGAGAGAACTGCAGCCCATCTGACCAGATCTTGACGGCCTATTTCCAATTTATAGTGTGAGTACCCAGCCAAAACTGTGCATAGTCATCTATTAGTTTAAAATAAGCTTATCCCATCTAATTCAAACCATTTCCCCCGATTTATAACTGCATCATAGGAATCGTGTGTTCATTCTGTGATTTCAAAGCTGTGAAAGTGTCATTTGCCATTCTGAATCATTATTTAATTTCTGAAAATCTACCTCCACGAAATCGTCCGTATGTTTTGAACCGTGCTAGGAACGAGATTTAACTTTCATTTTAAAGCTAAGATCCTGAGCTTTCTAACGAACCCCGAACCGACTTTCTATCCCTTATAGTTTTTCCGTAATCGCGCTCGACGCATTCGGAAAAAGTGCCGAGAATCGAAAACTAGCTCAAACTTCTTCACCTGTCAAAAATAGCTGCTTTTGCTTGCATTGCTGAGATTTGTTTCAATCTAATAATCCTTCAGGAATAATTGTTAGTGTTGACCTGAACCAATCTTAAGTAGCCATCACCTACCCTGAATCTCCTATAGGGAATTAAAATCATTTTTAGCATATTTTCACTTCAGTACAAATTACATTCAAAATATTTCTGCATGTTTTAAAAGCGTAACGGTTGCTCCAAGATTACTAGAATTTGAACTGAATCTGTATCGCATGTTGATTGTATTCCTGAAAACTGTGTGCTTTTCTTCCATCTCTTTATATTGCATAGGGGGGAGTGAATTGCCACAAGGGGAAAAGTGATTATATTATCTCTTGTTGAAATCATGTCAGTTTATTTCTGTACTGCATTCTTTTCCATCATTGAATTTCCTTGAAACCATAAAGCATCCTCAGCTATCTTATTCCTTTCTATACCAACTCCTAAGTGATTACAAAAGTGTGCTAGTGTAATATTATCCACTGTTGATCACTGTCATATTCATAAGTGTGCGATCAAATATGAATTTATTTATAAAAGTGTGATATATATATATTGTTTAATTTGTAAAATAAATGTTTTAATTTGCAAAACAAACCTACTTCTTGGCTCAGTGAGGTCAGGGGGATTCAAAGAGAGGGGCATTATACAAGGGTTTATCATCCAGATTTATGAACTAGTCATAAAAATATATAACTATATATCCCCCACTGCCCGTGAAGTTAGCGCCTCTCCTAACATTTGAAGGATTAGCCCCCTAAAATTTAGGTTTTGTTTCGCCCCTGAACACACGCACACATATACACACATGCACACCCAGCCATCCATACATTTAAGTGTGCACCCTTTCACCATACAGCCACACCCAAGCAGCCACCCGTACATTTAAGTGTGCACCCTTTCACCATAGAGGCACACACACCCAGGCACCCACCCATACATTTAAGTGTGCACCCTTTCACCATACACTCACACAGGCAGCCACCTATATATTTAAGTGTGCACCCTTTCACTATGCAGACACACTCGGGCAGCCACCCATACATTTAAGTGTTTCCCTTTCACCATACACACACACACCCAGGCACCCATACATTTGTATGCACTCTTTCACCATACACTCACACAGGCAGCTACCTACACATTTAAGTGTACACCCTTTCAAAATACACTCACACACGCACACGTCATGGGCTTGAGGGGAGCCCTATTACTTCAAAAAGAAATGGTTTCTTTTTGAAGTCACTGTGACTTCATAAAGAAATTCTTTCCGTTAAGGACCGAACCATAACGGAAATAATTTCTTTATGAAGACAGAGTGACTTCAAAAATAAAATATTTCTTTTGGCTGAACCCACCCCATGACATGGAGGCCTCCAGCCTAGGGTCTTCCATGTCATGGGGTGGGGAGGACGCCTCGTACTTCAAAAGGAAAGTTTATTTTTGTAGTCACTCTGCCTTCATAAAGAAATTAATTCTGTTACAGAAATAATTCGTTTATGAATGCAGAGTGAATTCAAAAAGAAACATTTACAAAATATAATAATTTTTGAAAGAATATTTGTTTTCATTTTTTCTCTCCAAGTGGGGCCCTCTCCCAGGACATGTGCTGGCGGGGCCCCCTGCACCGCGAGGGCTGCAGGGGACCCCCATTACGCTAGTGGACCATTCCTGGCTTGCACGTACAGCTTTCTCAGACATATTGAGGGTTCTAGGTTCACAAACGTTTTTTTAAAATCACAATTCTGACATACTGTTTGCAATTGCATCAACATGTGTTTTACAGTAGAAGTGCCAGCATCGAGGCCACCAGGGGGCGCACAGGCTATGGCAGCCTGAGTTCTGAGCTCCTGCCGAAGCTTGCTGCAATGAGGGCTTGAGTCCCCCCCCCCCCGGAGACCTCCCACCGGGAATTTTGCAGTCCGACAAGGTGGTGAACCCCCAGGGACTCTCCCGGTTGAAAGAGCAACGTCTGCGGACCCCTGGGTGATGGAATACGGGGTCAGTTGCCTTGGGAGGGGCGCCGCGAGAGATCAGAGCGGCCGCAGTGCAACGAGGGTTGTCGCTGAACGCCAGGGCCGTGAGAGCCCGCCAGTAAAGCCATCCCTCCTCCCCTGCCCTTATTGTGTGGATGTCGGAGGACCAGTGGAGGACAACGTCGGAGCATGGTGAGAGCCCCTCCCCCCTCGGAGGAAATCCGCTCCTGATGGCCAGGCCCGACGGTGGCGAGGACGCCTATTCCCTGGGCTTGGACACGGAGACTAGCAGCGGGAGCGCCGGGGCCCCAGCCCATAGACCCTTGCAAGGCCTACAGAACGGAGGCACAGCAGGCCTAGGTCCGCAAGCCCATTAGGGCGTTCAGCGCTTCGGATGGGATGGGGGATTAACCGCCAACCCCCACACTGGTTCGGCCCCAACAGAGGACGCCTGGGGCGCTTGGGGTTCTAACCAGAACAGGAGAAACTGAAGCACGGCTCCTCAGCCATCGGGCTCGCGGCCCACCCTCCCCGTGGGGCACTTGGTGAGAGGAGAGGACTGCAATTGATGTGTGGCATGAAGTGGAGGGGCAGGGTCCCTGCGCCCAGACTCCGCGTAGGTGGTGGCCCCTGGACCCGTGTCCAGGGTGTGTGCCCGTCTACCGATAATCGAGGGGGGAGCATTGACATTCGGAAAGGACCCGGAGGCACGACCGTTGCACCCCCCCCGAGTGACCACCCTGTGGTTCTGCCTAAGCGGTTCCCATCGTCCACATCACCTCCCCTTAGGAGTGCAAGGAGGATTCAGATGGACACAGGGAGAACGGACAGGGTGTGAGGCCCCTGCCCGAGGTTGGTGGGGCGTGTGCCCGCCCAGAGGTGGTCCTTCCGAGGCGGTCAAGACAGAAGGAAAGGGGGCAACACTCCAATCTGGTCCCCCACCCACCCGTTCTCCCCTGGCTAGATCCGTCTGGAGATCAAAAAACAGGGCCTGAGAGGGACCCCCCTAAACCCCCGGGACGGCGTCGGATCCAACGGCGGGGTGTAAGGGGTGGCCGGATGAGCTGTCGTAAAACCCTTCAAGAATACCGCTACCTGGAGGCAAGAAGCGAAAGCAGCAGCCTGGATCGAGAGAGTGGAATGGCCCAGTCGGAGACCCCGTCCCTGTCCACCACAGCAATGGAAAAGGGTTTTGCCTCAGTCCTGCAGGAAATCAGGGACATGCGATCGGACATCGCACAGAAATTGGAAAAAATAAGGGTGGACAAGGTTGAGGACAGGCTGCTACAGCTAGAGACCAACCAATCGTCGTCAACGACCCAAGAGATGCAAATAGACTTGAGGCTATAGGCCCTGGAGAAGAGGGATGAGGAAAGGGCCAGGCAAATGGACGATTTTGAAAACAGGGAAAGAAGGAATAACCTCTGATTTTTTGGGGTTCCAGAGACGGAGGGAGAAACGGAGAGAGACATAGTCCGGGTGGTGAGAGAAATTATTACCCTCCTTTTTGCGGAAGAGATGACGACAGAACCAACGTTCGCTCGGGTGCATAGCGCGGGGGCAGATCGGGGGGTCCCCGGTCTATCTTGGTCTGGTTCCACTATTACACGGAAAAGGCGAAGGTGCTGGAGGCGGCCAGGAAGGCTCGGGAGATCACATACAACAACGCTCAGGTGTCAATTTTCCAAGATCTCTCCTCGCATACACTGGCCAAACGCAGAATGTGCCGCCCCCTAACGCAGCTGCTAAAGGAGAAGGGAGTGCGCTACAGATGGGGCTACCCCTTATCCCTCGCTTTTGAGTATATGGGCTAGCGGATGACACCCTGGTCACGGAGGAGGACATAAGGGGAGCCATCCCAGACTATGTGACGGATCCGATCCCCCAGAGGGGGCCCACAGGGATGGCCGTGGAAGGCGCAGGTGGTCACGGGCCACAGGGAGACAGGAGAAGGAAGACAAGCTCAAGACAATTCAAAAAATTGAACATGCCGTCTCCGACGAAGGACAGAGAGCAAAACGACCCTGAGTGATGAGGAGCAGGCTAACCTGTCCTAAAAGGGAGAGGGAGTTGGAGATCATGGGGTCCAACAGCAAACAGGGTCCCCTTGAACAGCAAGTATAAGGGGATTACTGAGGGGGTGACATGATGGGGGTGGGGGCTCAAAGAGGAGCACATTTCTATGACAGCCTAGCAGAGGGCAGCGGGCTGGTGGTCCGGCCAAGTGCCAGTAATTGTGGAACTATTTGGCTGGATGCCGGGGTGGGGGGAGGAGGGATAGGGGAAAGTTGGGGTTGTTGAATTTGAGGTTGGGTACGGGGGGCAGTTGGGGAAAAGTTTAAGGCCCACCCGGGGGGGGGGCAAGGGGAGCCAAGTAAAAATCAAACAGAGCTGGTAGGGAGCGGTGCTGTGAGGACGCTGACCGAGAGAAAAAGAAACCTAGATAATGGCTGAAAATCTGCCTGCCCTGGGAGTGGGTTCCCTCAATGTGCGGGGTTTGAACACCCCTACCAAGAGGTCCTTGGTCTGTAGGGAGTTTAGAAGGGCTAAACTTGACGTACTCTTCCTACAAGAGACACATTGGGCGTGGGGGAGGGAACCAAAATTATGGGGGGGAGGGATCGGAGAGGTATTTAGTGCATTGCACAAGACAAAAAAAAGGAGGGTGGCCATAGTATTGGCAAGGGACGTGGGTTTTGAAAAGGAGGCCATACAGAAGGATCCGGAGGGCTGATATCTGCTAGTGAAGGGTTCCCTACAGGGCTCCCCTCTAACTCTCGCTGTGGTGTATAGCCCGAACGAAGGCCAAGCACAATACTGGGAAGAAATGAGGGACAGGCTGAAACTATTTGTTCAAGGCACGATGGTGGTGGGGGATGATTTCAACATGGTCATGGACCCAGTCACTGATAGGAAACGTATGGGACCCCAGACCACTAGGGCTGCGGACGAAGCCATGGCACGAATCTTCCAGAACGTTAACGCAGAACTGAGCCTGGTGGACACAATCCCGAGCCCCAGAACCAGAGATCCCTCATTCATATACTACTCTGCAATCCATGCATCGTACTCTCGAATAGATTACATCCTAGTCGATGAGCTCCTCCACCCACATGTTTCTGGCTACAGGGGTGATCCAGTCCCCTGGTCTGACCATGACATGGTCCGTGCCACCATAGCGGGGGGATGGCGGGGAGACCGCAGAGGGCGTTGGAAATGTAATGACTCCCTGTTGAAAGACGACGTCCTGGCACAGGAGGTATTAGATGCCATAAGGGAATACATTGAACTGAATAACAATGGCGAGGTTGGCACGCACATACTGTGGGACGCCTTCAAGACGACCATGCGAGGAGTCCTCATTAAATTGGGAGCCCTGAAAAAAAGGGAGAGGGAAGCCTAGGAGAGGTCTCTGGGAGAGAAAATAGCCCAACTCCTGCCGCGAGGTCCCCCAGAGGGACCAGTGACAGAGGATTAGGTGGAGCAAGTGATTAGTGAGATGAAAGTGGGGATGTCTCCTGGTGAGGATGGCTTCTCTGTGTACTTTTACAAAAGGTTTCGCTCCACCCTAGCTCCGCACCTAGTGAGGGTGTTCAATGCGGTGTTCGAGGGGGGAATCCTGCCAGAATCTATGTTGGGGGCAATTATAGTGGTGTTGCCCAAGGAGGGAAAAGACCCGACGGAATGCTCCTCCTACCGCACAATATCACTTCTTAACATACACGTCAATATCCTGGCCACGGTGATGGGGAGGCGGATGGAAGAGATAATGACAAGGCTGGTCCACAGGGATCAGGTGGGTTTCATAAGGGGAAGGCAAGGCTCGGACAATATCCGAAAGACGATAGACCTGGTCCATTATGCTCAAGAATCAGACCTCGAGGCGAGCCTGCTTTCTTTAGACTCTGAGAAAGCTTTTGACAGGGTCGAATGGAGATATATGGGACTCCTCCTCCAAAAAATGGGTTTCGGGGTACACATCAGGAACTGGGTGTCGCGTTATACAGAGCTCCAACGGCGAGGGTGCAGGTGAATGGAGAGTTATCAGAATCATTCCCCCTTTCGCAGGGGACAAGGCAGGGATGCCCACTCTCCCCCTTGATATATGTCCTTACGATGGAACCCCTAGCTATAGTGGTGAGAGCCCACCCTGACTTCAAAGGGATTAAGAGAGGCGATGTGGAGTTCAAGCTCTCCCTGTTCGCAGACGACATCCTGGCATACCTGGTGGAGCCTGGTTCCTCGCTCCCCCCTCTCCTGTCCTTGATGACAACCTTTGGGCACTTTTCGGGGTTAAAAATAAACACGTCAAAGTCAGTACTACTCCCCATGAGGGTTCGGGACCCGAGGCTGGATCCCTTGGACAGGTTTAAGGGGATTGTAGTGGGGAAAGACTCCATTCAATACCTGGGCGTTCTCCTCACCAGGGACCTTTCAAAGCTAGCCCCAACTAAATATGGCCCCGTAATGGCAGGGATTACATCTGACCTGAGGAGATGGAGTGGGATGATCCTGTCCTGGTATGGTCGCATGACGGCGGTAAAAATGAATATCCTGCCGAGACTGCTGTACCTCTTTACAGCTCTCCCATCTAGTGTCCCTGACCAAACCTTTAGGGATTTACAGAAAGCAGTGCGAGAGTTCATATGGCAGGGGAGGACCCTCAAGGATTGGGAGGGCCACTCTAACTTTACCCAGGGAGGAGAGGGGCTTCGGGTTACCGGACTTTCTTCTCTATTACCAGACCGCCCAGTTGCGTGTTCTTCTGGAACATATGAAAGAGGCGATGGGAACCTACTGGTCCTACCTAGAGGATATGGACGCCCACCCTCTTAAAGTATGTGACCTCCTGTGGATTCCACGCAAGTTCATCCCAAGCAGATTGAAAGCCCATCCAACCTTGGGAGTACTCTGGGCGATTTGGAAAGAAGGGCCCCTGACTGCACACCTCACTTCATGGCCCTCCCCTCAAACTTGGTAGTAGGGGGTTCAAGAACGGCCAATCCTGGTCGGACATGGGAATGGAATGGGCGGGGCAAATGTTTAAAGAGGGCGAGTTCCTCGCGTATGAGGAAATGAGTGAGACTCTTGGGCGGGAGTCTCTCTCTGTTTTCGAATACCTTTGTCTAAAGGGCATTCTCTGCGATCGGTTATGGGGCCAAAACCTGAGGAGACAGCTGACCCCCTTTGAAAAACTATTGGACACGGTGACAACAAGGAAGGGGACAGTGTCCAAGATGCACAAAATATTGAACTCCAACAACCTAGAGGGGAGGAGGGGATTCCGCACGTTCTGGAATGAAATGGCAGGGGAGGCCCCCTCGGAGGACGCTTGGTCTAAGATATTTAAAATAGCATTCCACGGGAACTTATTTACGTCAGATATGGAGCACAATTTCAAGATCTTGCAGGGGTGGCATAGGGACCCATTGAAACTGTCAAAGATGTGCCCAGGGGTGTCCGAGGGGATTTGGCCAGGTGGGAACGAGGGGCCACATGTGGTGGTATTGCCCACAGGTTCAGAAGTTTTGGGAGAGCGTAAGGGGATGGAAGGGGATGGATCGCGGAGGTCACTGAAGAATTACTCCCACAAAATCCAATGACGATGTTGTTGGGCCTCCCCCCCCCCGGAGGAAACGGAAATATACAGGTACTCAAGAATGTTGGAAACAATGTTGAGGGTGGGTAGGGTGGCCCTGGCGCACAAATGGAAGAGCCCGGTGACCCCTTCCAAAGAGGATTGGTTGAAAAAATTAAAGAACATGTTCCTCATGGACAAACTGACTGCTATGGTTAACAATGATTCCGGCACATTCCAAGCAAACTGGTACGGTGTACCAGGCATGGGGTTGGGAGGCTCATTGACACCATGCGGAGGATGGGGGGAGGAAGGGGTTGGGTTCTAGGGTCTGATGAAGGTGTTAAATCTGTACACACAAAGAGCCCATTTGTTATATTAAGAAAATGTGAATAAAACCAAAGTTTTTTTAAAAAAGAAGTGCCAGCATATCCCACTTATTGTTGGTGACCAGGCATCGATTGGAATTTTTCATGTGTTATAGAATTACTTGTAAATTGTATGGTGTTTTGCCCAATTGTTTGCAAAAACAGTGCTTACAAATTGCACCATGTCAACCCAGTATTGAAAGGCTGGAAATCCCCTGCCAGAATTGGGCATATGCATGCAAGTTCCCCACAGATCTCTGTTGATCTCCAGGTATATATGCATGGCCAAATCCGATGAACCCTATTCATTATTCTCCCATCCCATTGCTCTCCTCAATGCCCTTGGAACTTAGTAACTAGGTTTAAGGTATAGTAATCCTATACATATTAAAATATATACTTACAGATTCCAAGATGGCCTCCAGAGCGTGAATACACAATTCACTGAACACCGGACCCGGCCGCACTGAAGTGACAAAATTAGCAGGCTAAATTAGCTGTTTTATGCAGGACTATCTCCCCCCCCCACATGGTAAGAAGTTGGAGAGAGCAACAGCTTCCACCAGTCAGAAAATGCTGAAAAAGAAGACAGGCGGTCCCCAAGGGCATCAGAGGTAGCCTGGGCAGACGGTAGCCAGGGCGCGACCATGGATTTGCAGGAGCAAAATCGCTGGGACAGCCTGCGTACCCCAGGTGGGAGAGGAGACTGGCAATGCAACGTTGGCTCCTCTGAGCGACAGGGAGGCAGATCGGGAAGATGGCGTATAAGCGGAAGGTGAGCCCCAGAGTGCCTCCTAGACAGAGAAGGGGGGAGAGTGGCTGCCGTATCCACACACCCGCGCTTGGTACAGGAAAGGAAGGTGGGAGGAGCACTGGCGAGGGAGCAGCCCGGGGGCTGTGAAGCCAGAAGAAAGAGCCTTGTCAGAGGAAAGAGACTTTGTCTGTGGATGAAGTCCTGTGAAACTTGGGCGCAATACAGTAAACCCCCAGGCTCTGCAAATATATCTCTCAATCTGTGGCCTAGCCGCCCACGTAACTCACAAGAGACTTGCGGGGGGGATAGGTTGGCAGTGACAACTGGGAGAAGGTGTTTTTCAAGAAAAGGAGGCCAAGGAGCCATGAGGGTGCCCCAGCTGCTACCGGAGGCAGGCTGTTGTGGGTCAGCTGAAGGAGCAATTGTACTCCCTGTATTAGAGAACCCAACTATTCCCTCCACCTACCCCGCTTCGAGCAAAGGAGGCAAGGTACACCGGATCTAGAAGGTCCGGAGAGGCAAGAGGGCAAATAACGTGGATTCAAGGAGACTGCAGAGGAGAGTGGCACATCAGCAGTTTTGTAGGTAGCCTTACTAGGTCTAAGTAGCAGCCGAAGGAAGATAGCACCCTTTTAGCACCCCTGTACACCTTGGGGCAGCGCTGCAAGTAGGGTACAATCAGTAGGAGAACGGTACAAGGGCCAAGAGCCGCTCGCTCTGACCATATAGGGAAGCGGAAGGCTGGGCTACCTCTTCAGATGACAAGGACAAAGAGGAAGCTCACCCCAGCATCACAGGGAGCAAATTCGGTTGCCAAAGGGGGCCAACTGGAACGGTGCTGGGGACAATACCCCAACGAAAATTCTGTAAGTTCAACAGAAAAGCAGCACAAAGGAGGAGAGGACCCCCAGGAGCCGAGCGACATGGCACTTAGTAAGGAAGATCTGAAGGACTGCCTCGAGGGCATGGAGGACAGGATGACGGCGACCTTTCAGAATCAAATGGTGAGCCTCAAGGAAGAGTTAACAGGTTCCCTGAAAGAGGTCAGAGAAGAAATCAGTGCCCTGGGGACCAGAGTTGAGGTTACAGAACATGGCCTGTCCTAAATTCCCAAAGAGGTACAGCAGAGTTCAGACCTGTTAGAACAAATTGCAAAATCCAGGTGGAAGACTTTGAGAATCAATCCAGAAGGTCGAATATAAGAATTAAAGGCCTTGCGGAAACAATCATGGGCACAGAACTAAAATCGACAGTGGAACAATGCTTCGCAAACCTCCGGTCAGAGCTTCCCCAGAGGACATTCGTTCTGGACTGTATCCATAGAGTGGGCCCAAGGAGGTCCGGACCTGGTGATAGACCTAGAGATGTGCTGGTGGCGCTCGTCTCATACAAGCAGAAGGAAAGAATCCTCTGTGCAGCGAGGGGTCTGACATCAATCACAATCAACGTATCACAAGTTCTACTGTTTCAGGACCTGGCAGCGACTATGCTACTGAAAAGAAGAGCAATGGGCCCGGTGACAAAGGTACAAACAGATAAGAAAATTCCATACAAGTGGACAATTCCTTTTGGCATACAGTTTTCATGGGAAGGGAGACAACAAAGAGGACCACCACGTGCTCTGAAGGTCTCTCAATCTTGGGTATGGAGGAGGTGGAAGAGGACTCCAGAGAGAAAGAGCTAGGGGTCCCCCCGGCAAAGAAATAAGTCATGGGACTGGATGGTCGTAAGTGGGAGAAAAGGAGAAAAACTAAAAGGCCCTTTAACCAAACGTAGAGGAGAAGATGGAAGTTATAGAGCCGACGGGGGGAAGCCAAGGAGCAGAAGGGTTGGAAGCACCAAAGGGACATTAACATAAAGATTTAGTGGGGAGGGAACAACACTCAAAGGTTGAGTGAGATAAGAGACAAGAAGAGCCTGGTCAGTAAAAGCTGGCCGGAAGGAGGCAGATATTTGGCTGCCACTTGGAATTGTAGTAGGTTAGGTAACCTAGTTCATCCGGGATAAATTCAGGCTGGTGCCCAGGTTTTTTGGGATGGGTGGTTGGACACCGGGCCTAGACCGGAATGGAGAAGCAGAGGGGATCAAGGAGGTTTGAGGGTTGGGAAAGGGAGCAGGTTTTGGGATAGGGTGCAAAACAGTGTCCTCCACAAGGGTGGTGGCAGAGGTATGAGAGGCTAGGGGAGTGCAATCAGGTACACAGGTGTTCGAATAATGTCATTGAAAATCCTATCAAATAACATACAGGGTTTGAACACCCCGACAAAGCGCAACAAAGTGGAAACACAAATAAGGAGGGGGGCAGTGGACATCATATTGCTGCAAGAGACATACATTAGATGGGAGACAGATCAAGATTGCACATACTCAAGTTCCCTCCTCTATACTAGGCAAACGCAATCGGCTGGGGTTCTGATAGGTCTTAGAAATACACTGGGAGGTAAGGTGCTCCACACAAAGATAGACCCAAACGGCAGATATATTTTCATCCAAATAGCTTAGGAAGCAAAGTGCTAACCATAGGAATATTGTATGCCCCAAACTCTGGACAAGAAGCATTCATTCACTCGGTCATGGGGAAGCTGGTAGGGTTTGCTGAGGGGGAGATCATTCTGACAGGTGACTTTGATGGGATCCTGTGAGGGATAGGAGTGGCCAGGAGTCTGCTAGAAGCCAGGGCCCGTCAAACACAATAAGGGATATATTTACAGACATGGCCATGAAAGACTTCTGGAGAGTTAAGAAAGGGAGTGAGGTGGGATATACCTGCTTCTCCCACGTACATCGTACTTTCTCCAGGATAGACTACGTCTGGAGGACCCCTGGAGTGCTGGGATTACTAATTGACATAGTGGTAGACCCGATCTCTCTTTCGGACCATGTTCCCATAAGAATTGAGCTAAAGGTGCTAAATGGTGGGAAAAAAAAACGGGGGCACCTCGTTGTGGGCATGAAGGTTGCCTAGGCAACTATTATACAATACAGTAGCACTACACACGCTGAGAGAGAAAAACATGCTGAGAGAGAAAAATCAGAGAATATTTTGAAATAAACAACACACCCAACATGTCTCTGGATAATGTATGGACCGCTTTTAAGGTGGTACTCAGGGGGAACATTTTTCACTCAAAGCCCAAATGTCCAGAGAGAAGGAAAAGATTGAAAAGGATATAGAGGCTCAATTGTGAAATGCCCAAAGAGAATTAGCAGCAGATAAGATCACAACCGCCCCGTTCCTCCTTAAAATACTTGATCGCGCTGCCTATCTCCAGATCCAATCCTACTTGGAAATCAAAAACTTGTTAGGCACTAGACAATCAGGCTTCAGGCCAAGGCACGGGACAGAAACCACCCTACTTGACCTGAAGAATCAACTTGACGATAGAAAAGACAACGGAGAAGCATCCATCCTCCTCCTTCTAGACCTATCAGCGGCATTTGACCTGGTTGACCACGAAGTCTTGTGTAATCACCTCAAATCAGCTGCCCACTTCTCCAATGAAGCCACTATGTGGATAAACTCCTTCGTAGATAACAGATCCATCAGGGTTTTCTCACCACTATCATCCGCTGATCCAGTGCCCATCACCTGCAGAGTACCCCAAGGGTAATGTGTCTCTCCTACTCTGTACAATATATTTACAAACCCCCTCTTTGACATACTCGGCAAACTGGGTGTCCATATACCAACTATGCGGACGACACCCAGATCCTCATCCCCATCCAAGGAGACTATGTCAAAGACGTGGCGCTAATCAATAAAATCTACCTTCTTGTACAGACCTGGATGGCGACACATGGCCTTTGCCTGAACGATGAAAAAACAGAGCTTTTAATCATCGGATCATCCAACAAACTAAACAAACTCTCTGCCCTCTACAGTCACATCACCATCGATGGTATCAAAATCAAGGTCGCTAGTAGGGTAAAAACATTACGATTCTACCTAGACTCAGCCCTTAACCTCAATAAACAAGTCAACGCCACAGCATCAGCCACTAGTTACACCTGCAAATTGATCTACTCATGCAAACCTTACCTATCGGGTGAGAATTGCACAACAATAGCTCAACAATAGCTCGAGCGCTTATTCTATCCCGTTTGGACTATTGCAATGCATTATACTTAGGCACGAACAAATTTAATACCAAAAAACTACAAATACTACAAATACTACAAATTAACGCCTTAAGATCAGCCTTAGGCTTACCCAAATCTCGCCACATCTCTCATGAAAGACGCACCATCAAATGGCTCTCCATAAACAACAGAATTAAACTTAAAGCACTTAATATCACACATAAATGCCTCTCCAACAAGGCCCCCATCTACCTGAAAGACAGATTCACCAAACACGCAGATAAGAGACCCATTAGATCGGCCCAATCCAACAGCTTAAAAGTACCTAACTTCAAACTCAAAATGACTGGCGGCGTCAGTTTCCCAGTCAAGGCAGCTCAACTCTGGAACTCACTCCCAGACAACCTCAAAGATGTGCCTTCCTTCCTGTCCTTCAAATCCAATGTCAAACAATGGCTTATTGCACATGACCAATGACCAAACTCTCCCCTCTAACCTCTTAGCCTAGCCTGACCAGCTCTATCCAATATGTTCAGAATGTATATATATCCTCCTGGCTGCTGACAATGCATTACATGTATAAATATCTCCTCAGTGCACCCTATCCACTTGTCACAACTGGATCAGCTGGAATAGTAACGTAACTTGCATTGCTTTGTCTCCTCACCCCCACACCTGACCTGTATATGTAAACTGCTGTTCTTTTGCCAACTTATGTAACAAAATGTAATCTCTCATGTTTGTAACCGAATTCTTGTTCAGTGCCCTAATGCCTTAGGGCCCGTCGCGCTATATAAATAAACAAATACAAACAAATACAAATAAGAATAGGGGAAATTATAAAAAGGTAAAGGCTCTGAATAGACAGTTGATCTGCTTCGGAAGAGTCGTGCAGAGAAATCATTACTAAACTTAAAACAGCATTACTACATTAAGGCAAACAAGGCAGATAAATTATTAGCAAGATTACTGAAACAACAAACCGGTAAGTGCAAAACAGATGGTATCCGGCAAATAAACAGTGTAGTCTCAACAGAACCTGAGGACATCATACATTCCTTCTCGGAGTACTACAAACAGCTGCACTCCTCAGAGTGCCCAGACCAGCTAAAAATACGGGAACACCTGGACAAATTACAGTTCCCAAAGGTGACTCCGTAAAATAGGGAATCCCTAGAAGGTGAAATAACAGAGGAGACGGTGGAGTGGATGATAAAGCAGCTCAGAATTAATAAAGCGCCAATCCCGGATGGTTATCCAGAGTTTCTTTATAAAAAGTTTTGTAAAGACCTCACTGCGCTCCTAACAAAACTGTATAACTCGTTCCTAGATAAGGAAAATATAACTCGCTCAATGTCGGAGGCAAAGGTGATTCTGGTCAGGAAGCCAAATAAAGATTTAACAAATTCAAGTTCCTATCGGCCTATAGCCTTATTAAATACAGATGCTAAACTTTAAACAGGAATCCTGGCGGCCAGACTTAAACCAATACTCCCGTACGTGATGTGTCAAGATCAGTCACGCTTTATTTCAGGGAGACAAATGTGGGACAATAAAAGAAGGTCATACACCTCATGGAAAAAATGGAAATCAATCAGACCCCAGCAACAATTATATCTTTAGAACCCAAAAAGGCCTATGATAGGGTAGAATGGCTGGGTTTGTTTGAGGCTATGAAGCATAAGGGATTCGGGTCAAACTTTATACGAAGGGTAGAAGGAAATTATGTGGCCCCCTCAATACGTCTATCTAACAATGCACAACTGTCTGATGCTATACAAATTGAGCCGAGTACAAAGCCCTTTATCTCCCCTCCTATATGCGATCCATCTAGAACCTTTGTTAGCATCAATTAGACAAGATATTAATATAAGAGATCTCCCGTTTGGAGGGGAGTGTCATAAAACAGCTGCATATATGATGATGACTTTAGTGGATCCAGAAATGTCAAATCCGGCATTGGTAGCATTACTGAGGGAACAAGAAAGAATTTCAGGGCTAAAAATAAATATGGCTAAATCAGAACTGCTTGGACTGGGCCTATCAAAAGAGTAATCTGCTGCCTTACACAATTACTCCCCCTTCAGAATTGGGGGTGTGAGCCTCACATATCTAGGGGAAAGATAACCAGCAAAGTCGCACTTCTATATGAAGCAAACTTTCCAGATCTATTAAAGAGCGCACAAGAGGATTTTTCAAGATGGGCCCCCTTCCGAATAGCTTGGCTGGGACAGATGACTACAGTAAAGATGGTGACACTTCCCAGACTATTGTACAAGTTTCAAACCCTCCCAATCGCAATTCTGAAGACATTCTTTATCGCAATGAATTTGCTTCTTTTGAAGTTTGTTCGGCTTAAAAAACGTCACAGAGTTTCCCTAGACTTACTAATGACTCCAAGGCAAAGGTGGGGGGATGGGACTACCCAACATACATAGATACTACGAAGCAGCCCAGTTGAGAGTAGTACAAGAATGGTTCTCAGAAAGTCAGGAAATCGCCTGGTGGATCCTTAGCTGGGTTATTGTGTCTACTGAGGAAGGATAGGCCTCAGCGCGCTAAACGTAGCACAGTCCTCCAGACAACGTGTGACAAATGGGATAGTTGGTTAATAAAGGGTTATTTATCAACACACCCCAGCCCTTCACTCCCATGTTTGGGAATCCCAGCTTCTCCCCAGGGATGGAGAAGGGTCAATTCAGACAATGGCGGAAGCGGGGGTGCACGAAGATAGGATACATGGTGTGGGAAGAGGAGATAGCGACATTCGAAGAATGTAAAATGCATATGAGATTAAAAGAATCAGTTAGATTCGAATATACACAGCTGAAAGATTGGCTAAGACAACCAGAGATTGCAGCAAGTAGGCAACTGACAATGTTTGAAACATGTAAACTACACACTCAAGTGACAAACAATTAGTCTCAAATATATACTCGCAATTACAGGAAGGTACACCTCATAACATTTGGCCATATCAAGAAGCTTGGGAGTGGACGTTAGAGGAAGCAATCCCACAGGAGCAATGGGAAGGGTTATGGAGGTACATCCCAAAACTGTCTAGGTCTATTCAATTACGGTAAGCTCGGTATAAGATGATGCTTCAATGGCATCATACACCCATGAAATGACATGCCCCAATATTAAGAAATTCTGGGATGATATTACGGGCCAGATAAAACACGATACCGGAATTGCATACCCTATCAGTGGGAGAAAGTATATGTGGACTGTTAGACCCATATCACGGCAAATTTGATCTCAGCCTTTAATAAAATTGGGGGTGCTACTGCTTAAAACAGAGAACTCGGGATCTTCAAATTTTAAAAAATCTGTTTCACCATAAACAGCAACAAGTCCCACTAAATGTACCTTGTTTTCTTGCAGGTTGAGACTCACACGGATTGTCTTTTTTCCACACACACACCTACACTCAAAGACACGCTGAGCAAAAAACGATTACATCTCTGGCTGTATTTTCCCAATTCAAAAGCCTGTGACAAATTGGATTCTGCCTCCCAAGAGTACAAGGATGAGTAGGGGTAAAATGCCCCACTTAGCCCTCAGACTTGTACAAACCAAAACCCAACTCAATCATACAGGCAAAACAGGGACAGAGTTAAGAGATATACCTCCTTCGCCTATTGTGGTAACGCGGGACGAGAGCAGGCTATACTCTCAAGAGGGGTGTGAAGGTGAACCACTAGTGACCCACACAACACGGTATCACAGTGCAAAGTAAAGGGAAGGGCCAATCAAGGCTCTATGAAAATATGAACACTTTCATAAAACACACCCTCTGCAAGTAGAATGACTGTACAATCCCAAGGAAAGAACAGAGAAGATGCAACAGACTGGTGAAAGTAGCACTCTGTAGTTCCAGGGGTGGTAGGTAAAGTACTACCACAAAATGAATATTGGGTAAAACACGAGAGCAATCGTGACCTAACCAGTCTCTTGGGTCCAAGTATACAGTGTGTGCAGTTCAATGTTACAGTACCTGGATTCAGTTCTTGGTGGGACGACACATCAGGCCCAGTGGTGAAAGAAGACACCAGTTTATCAGGCTCAATTGGGCACGTAGGATCGTGGAAGCTTTGCTAGCAAGCAGGTGTCGAGTAGGGTCGAATACGGATGCTCTGTGCAGTCGAATGTTGGCGGATCAATGATGCAGGTCGGGTTGGTCTTAAGAATGCTTCACAGATGACCAGGCTGTGTCGGGCTTTGGCTGCTGGGAGAGGTCAGCGAGTGATGCTCCAGTGGCTTGGGTCCGAAGGCGATGGTCGTGGAAGTGGTGATCGAGGGTGCGTCGATGTGCTATCAATGAGGCAGCAGTTCTCAGGCTAGCCAGGCCGAGCTGTGGTTGTAATCCCTGGTTAGAGTCAGCGAGTGAGCCTCCAGAGGTTCAGTTTGGGTTTTGGCGTTGAGCAGTCACTTTGGGCCTAGCAGGTGGCATGCTTTGCTAGGACACAATGCAGTGTCGAGCTTGTTTATTTGCAGTGGTGAGGTACGACTGATTGGAGGAACGCAGACACCAGCGCCTTCCCTACTGTTCAGGATGTGGGGAACACTGAGTGACCAGTGATCTCCTCACACTCAAGAAAGGGGAGTCCAGGTGAGTCACCATTCCATCACGGTCTACATTTGTAGTCATTGCCCTTAAGTGGAAGTATGCTATTCTCTATAATTAGAGAATGGAGTGGTGTATCTATAGGCCATATGTATTCCCACCTTTATCTACGCATGCATAAAGTGGACACCCTAAACACCAGCCTTCCAAACCCAATGTTCTTCATAAAGGTACTCAGTATACCTTTACCTACGCATGCGTAAGGTGGCCTCCCTAAACGACAGCCTTCCAAACCCAATGTTCTTCGGAAAGGTACACAGTATACCTTTACCTACGCATGTGTAAAGTGGACACCCTAAACAACAGCCTTCAAAACCAGTATTCTTACCACGTCATCATTGTCTTTAAGTTTCATCATCAGGCTGATTTCAGGGAGTTTAAGACATGTCTACTTAGCAAAATTATTTTACAACATATTAGGCTAAAATATTTAATTATTGCAAAATATCCAGAATACAAATAGGTGGGTAACGCAGCTGATGTATTCATGATCCTATTACCAGTAAAATGTGTCTTTCTATATATTGTACATCCACTAGCCACTGTTAAAAAGTTAGGCGATTGCTCGTTGAACGACACACGTTTCACTTCCTTGGAACAGTTGCATTATAAAAAGGTCAGTCAGTGTTGCTTCTGATTTAGATAAATTGATCTCATTTGCACCCCATCTGCTGAGCAAACTAGAGTTCTGCCCCTATGTATGGGTCATGGAGGTTTCCGGCTCTGGGGCATGGGTTTCCTGTTTTATTGTTCAGTTGGTGGCATACAGGAGAGGAAATAAAGTGATAAACCTCAGCTAGGTGAGCTGAAAGAGGGTGTGTGGTTGGGTGCAATGTACAGTTGGGGCCTAGTGTTGGAGAGGTCACCAACCCAGATTTGCACCTTCACGCAAGTGGGCTGTTGGGCTGGGAGACTCTGGTGCTACGGTGCCCTTCGTTTCTGCAGTGGACGCGGATCTTTGCTAATCAAAGTCCGTTTTTTGTGTCTATTATCTGGATCCCGCCTCCCTCCTCCCACGCACAGCATTTAACAACTGGTGTTAGCGCACCCGCGCGCGCACCCGGAAGCGGCACGCAAGTGGGCTGTTGGGCTGGGAGACTCTGGTGCTACGTTGCCCTTCGTTTATGCAGTGGACGCGGATCTTTGCTAATCAAAGTCCGTTTTTTGTGTCTATTATCTGGATCCCACCTCCCTCCTCCCACGCACAGCATTTAACCACTGGTGCTAGCGCACCCGCGCGCGCAACTGGAAGTGGCACGCAAGTGGGCTGTTGGGCTGGGAGACTCTGGTGCTACGTTGCCCTTCGTTTCTGCAGTGGACGCGGATCTTTGCTAATCAAGTGAGTGAGTCGGCAAGAGGAAGCACAAGTGGACTTTGGCTGCGTAACATGCGGCCTCCTGGTGAAACGCTGCAGCCCAGCGCTTGGGGACTTGTTCTGGGACTTGCCTGGGAATTGGGACTGGGACTGGGTTTGGGACTGGGATTGGGACTGGGACCGGGATTGGGGGTCCAGGGGAACTGAATGCAATACTGATCTCCTCTCTCTCTATTCTCTCATAGAGTCCGTTTTTTGTGTCTATTATCTGGATCCCATCTCCCTCCTCCCGCGCACAGCATTTAACCACTGATGGTAGCGCACCCGCGCGCGCACCCGGAAGTGGCACGCAAGTGGGCTGTTGGGCTGGGAGACTCTGGTGCTACGTTGCCCTTTGTTTCTGCAGTGGACACAGATCTTTGCTAATCAAGTGAGTGAGTCGGCAAGAGGAAGCACAAGTGGACTTCGGCTGCGTAACACCCGGCCTCCTGGTGAAACGCAGCAGCCCAGCGCTTGGGGACTTGTTCTGGGACTCGCCTGGGAATTGGGACTGGGAATGGGTTTGGGACTGGGATTGGGACTGGGACCGGGATTGGGGGTCCAGGGGAACTGAATGCAATACTGATCTCCTCTCTCTCTATTCTCTCATAGAGTCTGTTTTTTGTGTCTATTATCTGGACCCCGCCTCCCTCCTCCTGCGCACAGCATTTAACCACTGGTGCTAGCGCACCCGCGCGCGCTCCCGGATTTGGCACGCAAGTGGGCTGTTGGGCTGTTCCGCTGGCGGAGGAGCGGAGGCGGAGAGAGATTGCTTTACTATTCTGTTTCTGGGGTAAGTAGTGTATAAAAAATAAAAAAATATCCCCTATAGGACATTATGGCAACTGTGCTGCGAAATGGAAAAATATGTGCTATAAAGATCCCCGGGCCTATACTGGCCGTCGAAAATATCCAGGCCGCTCAGTGTGTTGGTACAGAGATAAAATCTAGTATGGATGTGCAAGTACCATTTGAAACCACTCCTATGGGAGAGGGACACAAAGACCAGAATTCTGTGACCCCTCCTCCACCCCCAGTTACCACTACCCAGGAGGAGAACTTAGATGGGGGAAAAGGGGAGGAGGATGTAAGGGAAAAAATGGACATCATTAAACAGGAAGTGGAATTCTCCTATATGCACTCGCAAATACAAGCAAAAATGGGTGCCCAATTTTTGGGGGAAGAGGACATTTCCTTTGTGCCTGCGGGCCTGTCATTCGATACCCAAATCCCATTTCAATCAAGTTTCCTGAGTATAAGAGAATCACTCAGTCAAAAGTTAACTGAGGGGTCAGAAAATATGTTAGAAGAGATAAATACGGAGGTATCCATGATGGGGCAGGCAGTAAGAACAGAATTGGGGAAGCGAGCTAGGCTCTCAAGGGGCCCCTTCATGCCTGTAAATGTGTCTAGAAATGGGATTGATCAAGTGCACCTATTTAATACACTGCCTCAATTGAGTTCTACCATACCACACGGAGTATTCTCATCAAATGCTAAATTTCCACTACCATCTGCCTCAATATTTACAAATACACAAGAGGGCTGGGGAGTGGACGACAATAATGTTATAGAGGCGCAAGACGGCCACATACCAAAGGGGAATCTGCCGATCCCCGCTCTGCCAACTCACATTGACACTTCCCCAATTTTAGGAGCTTCCCTCACAAGTTCCCCTATTATTGACAGTAATGCTAAATTTGAGGAATCATTGCCAGTAATATCTAGAATATTAAATCTTCTAGATAAAGGCCATGAGCTTACCCATTGGGAGATGAGAGACTTGAAAAGGGTTGCTCTGGATACCCAACTAAAACTAACCAAAGTGGAAGGCTTTCTCATGGGCAAATGTGATAGGATGGTAACCTTAGAAAAGATAGATGATAAACAAATTCCTAAAACAACTAACTCACAAGGATCTCAAACCTTGGCTGGTGGAAAGGAAGCTTTGACCTATGCCAGTGTGATACCTGTGGGGATTGCAATGAATATATCAAAGGAAAAAAAAATGATGAGAAAAATGAACAGAAACCTGACTCAGAGGAGGAAAAAAGGATCATGGAGCTCCTGAAAGAGCTATCAGTGAAAATCTCATCATTAGAAAAGGGCATGTCAGAGCTACCTGATAAACTTGCACCTATAATGCCTTTGAGACCGGTAAGGTCCGTCCAGGATGAGGACCCCATTCCCACTGTTACCCTTGACAGCCTTTCAGTTCTGATAAAACTGATGGAATCTACTGACGGGGCAGGGGTCAGAGACGATGACATAAATAAGCAAAAGGAGGAGGGGAGCCCGATAGGAAACGGCTTCTGAAAAAGGGACCGACCTCCACAAAGTCAGAAACCTTTAAGAAAGAACCCAAGGCACCCTCGAATGAAGTTGCACTATCTGATTTAAGACAACTCAATGAGGAAAGTAGGATGGCCTTGCAATTTAATGGTACTGATACCTTAAAATCTAACAAGGAAAAAAAATAATTCAGAGAAACAATGTAAATGGAAAAAATTTGAAAAAAAGGGGAAAATAAACATGAATCAGAAGGAAGATATCAGACCAAAGGCAAATGATGAGACAGAAGGAACTGAGAATGAGAAAGTACACCCCCCACAAATGGATGGGGAAAATAAAGAGATAAAACAGTCACAACTTTCTAATTTTTACAAGTTTTTGGAGAAGTCGACATACCAACAGGCATTACCACAAGATAGCTCCAACCTCTTGGCTGAACATCCCACGACCTCAGCAGAATCTAATAGATTAGGTTTTTCCTCCCTACCTCCAGCTCCATCCTTAGCACCAACCCCAATGGAGACTGTAAAGACCTCTGGGGTGGATGCAGTTGAGGTGAACATGAACTCTGATCCTGGGATCGCCCTATTAGATGGAACTGTGAATGAGTGCCCAAAACTATCCCTGAAGGAAATCCAACAACCCCGGCTTGGGATTGAAGGGGCAATTGCGAATCTCCCAGATACCATAAAAAATTTCATGATGGACCTCCTTCCTGACCTATCACGTTGGGTAATAAGGATTTTGGGGGGGGGGACCACGAGACAAAAGAAAGCCGACCTCGGGTTATGAATGAGACACACACCTCTCCCTTACTCAGGGGAGGGGGGATACAGTGGGAGCAAGCTGAAAGAGATCCCATACAAGTGCGGTTGTACAAGGACACTTTTACCCCAACGGTCCACAGGATAGGATGAATCCTACACAATATCAACCGGCTAGACCCTTACATGTAAAGGATAGCGATCTTAGGAATATATGTGGAGAAACATCTCATTCCGGGAATATCCAAGTATCCTTCTCTACAATTTGTGTGACATTGGAGGCCCATCCTCGCTGAATAGACCTCGTATTCTGTCATTATTTAATGAGGTCCCCCGACTTAGGATGATCGGTTCAACGGATATTTGTTTGGTGGATTTTATCCATCCCTCTCGCTATGACCATGTCCGTATTGTTCCAAACTCACAAAACATTTTTGAAATGATTATTCAGGAGACAGAACAATTCAATAGAATGGGTTACGATATCCTGATTTTCAGTAATGGTTGGGAGAGAGGAAATGTCCAGGAAATGGAAAAAGTAAATTCTAATCTCTGTAGAGATGAGTCAGATACACGAAAAGAAAATACTCCGACTCTCGAAGGAGGGGAGGGGCAGGACTTGACTTGGTTAGCCCAAACACTCAGAGAATCAATATCTGAAATGCAAAAAATGAAACAAAAGCTTTAATGTCACTAAAGTAGTGGACCATTGGAAATTCCTCTCATGGAACTCCAGGGGCCATTCGAATCTGATGAATTCTGGGGTCTTATGTGAAAAACTTAAATCATTTGATCTTTTTTGTATACAGGAAACGTGGCTGACTGCCATGATACAACTTGATGGTTTCATATGTATACATCTCTTAGCTAAAGTGGGATTACGTGGAAGACCCGCTAGAGGTTTGCTCGTTGCAGTCAACCTTGAGCTAGGCACACGTATTCTAGAATCAACTGAACTAATGAATTTCGCATTTGCTGTTGTAGTGGAATATGGAAGTGATTTGCACTTTGAATTGATGTTAGTTCTGAATATTTACTGGAACTCACAAGTACCATTGGGTAATGCTGTTTCGCTCTTGATATCATAATTTCGGGTGATTTCCATTCTGAAATCAAATATGGTCAAGAGATCGGGAAAAAGATGGGCGTATCAGTATTAAGGTCTACGTTGAATGCAGATAAGGGGGTGGTGGCTTCTGGTGCCATTAAGCAAAAGTCAATTAATGGTGAAATTTGGAGGAACTTGTTTGACTATTGGGGTTTGGACCACGTTAATGGCCTATTCAATTCCTCTATGTATGAGCATACTTGGTCGTATGGCTTTTATAAATCACATATTGACCATCTTTTCATGTCAAAATCTCTTTCAGTAATATGTTCAGAATTCCACATAGTTGACACAAATATGAATGACCACAGATTCTTGGAAATCAAAATGGTATTAAATAACAGACTCTCCAAACGAAGCACAATTCAGATACACTCGATAGTGTCATGCAGTGGAAATCGCATAATTTGGCACGAAGGAAATGTTGATAAACTCAACACTGTCTTCGTCCAGGACCATGACAGAATGTCTCTGCCAATCAAAATCCAGTGCTATTTGGTTTTGAATTTTACTGAGCATATTAAAAACTTGATTGCGAGATCAGTTAAACCTAGTAAACATGGCACTCTGAAACCCATCCACATACACACGTACGACCCTTTGGTAAGGCAAAAAAGAAATCTTGCAAATCGTCAAATTAGATCCATTTTGAAAACCAATCTGACTGAGACCGAAAAAAGAGAGAAATCCTACAAATTAAACAAACCCAAAAAAACTGGTTGAAAAATCATAAGTGTGTCCGGCAAAATAATGATAATATCGATATGCTAGCAGCTCTAAAAGGGATTTCGGGTCGTGAATTTTGGGGGTTAATAAACTAATAAACGCTCTTGAAAAAAGACAGGTTGTACTTCAATCGGCTAATGTACAGGCGGATACCTGGGGAAAATATTTTGCAATCCTCTACAAAGGCAAAATGGCTATGACGCATGAACTTTTGCTCATAAAAAAGGGGTCCTGGGGTTTCGACTTCTCGATTGAGAATATTGAATCCCAGATCAAGAGGTCAAATAATTCAAGAGCGGCCGGCCCTAATGGGCTCACAAATAATACCCTGAAGAAAACTCCAGAATATTGGGCAAAATCGCTCTTTATCTTTTTTAATTCCATCATACAGTCTAAGACAATTCCTCAGTCCTGGAGGATATCATATGTCGTCACCATATATAAAAAGGGGAATAGAACCTGCCCGACAAATTACTGTCCAATCTCAATTATGGACGCTGATTCCAAGATCTTTGCAGGGTTAGTACTGCGGACCACAATAAAATCTTACCCCCCCAGCAGTTTGGTTTTCGCAAAGGGATGGGAACTGAAATAGGAGAACTGATTATTTGTTTGCTTTTAGAAAAGGCATGTAAAAAAACCGCATCTCCCATATATTTGGCATCAGTAGATCTGTCGCTTGCCTTTGATAAAGTGGACAGGGTGAGGCTCTGGACAAAACTAGCCCAAATGGGGCTGCCGTCTCATCTACTGACAGTCCCCATTAATCTACATGAAGATTCGGCAATTCAGGTGAGACTAAATATGTCTGGTGATCTTTCCAAAATAATCCAAATTCATAATGGTCTTAAATAAGGGTGTTTATTTGCCCCTACTCTCTTCACTCTCTACATTACTGATGCTAATGTCCCCCTCACAACCTTTTCTTTGGTTTCTCCGAAGATAGAGGGTACTAAAATATGTTGGAACGCCTATGCTGATGACCTGCTTTTGGTCGATAATACCCCCGTGGGTTTACAGCGAAAACTTACGGCACTATCTATATACGCGCAAGAAAATGCATTGGTGATAAATTAAAAGAAATCTGTCGTTATATCTTTTACCACCAGGAAGAGAATTGCAAAATATAAATGGCGAATAAATACATGTCTTTTAGTAAATCACTGTGCTATTTGGGATTCCCGATATTTGGGAGCATTTCGATACATTCTTACTGGGATTTCTATTTGGAGAAAACAGATAAGCTCATTCTCCAAATCAGGAAGATCTCTGGCAAATACTGTAAATTCTCTATCACTCCATTGATTAGGTTCTACAATTTGAAAGTTGTACCAAAACTTACACACGGCCTGGAAATTTTACCGTTTGAAACATCTCGTTTGGTACAAAAAAATGGAATCTAAGATCTAGCAGAAAATTATTTTTACCTGCCCCAGAGTGTTCCTATATCCGCAATTCGCTATGAATTAGGCCTTATCTCACTAAATATGAGAGTGAAATGGAAAAAATTGGCCCTATGTCGGAAGCTTATGGTATCTAAAAACAACTCCCTTTATACACTACTGGGAGATAGACTGAGAAGGGGAATTAGTGAATCAGTATGGATGCTGAAACTACAGAAAGATTGTGTAGATCTCCTCAATACCATCGATGTTCCACATGAAATGCTATTTGCCAATCCAATGGGTGTGAAAAACAGTTGCAATGGTTTGACTGGGCCACCACCACGGAAAAGGTGGCGGCCTCTAAGATCTATAAAAAACTGGTCGCAGAGGGGAAAGTGCTAGGTATGTTGGAGTAAATTGACTAAATTTGCAGATCCAAAAAGGAGAGCAATCTATCTATGCTTTCGTTTTAATGTGCTCCCTACTGGGGAAATTCTTGAGATTAGATCTGCCACGGGCCAAAAAATATCCTGTCGCTTTTGTCACTGTGCTTATACGACCAAATCACTTGAACACCTTCTTCTACACTGCACAACAATAGTCCAGCAGAGATTAAATGTTTTTGGAAAATGTGTCCATGACCCCTCCAGGGTTCATACTGAATTATTATGGTGGCACATGTTACATGGAAAGTCAAACACACTAAAGCTAGCTGTGGTTACTTTTCTAGTAGAAGTGTGTGGTTTGGCAACCTCAGAAAGAACAAACTAGTATTGTAAAGAATATATGTTAGTGTCTTAATTATCTCTTGAAGACAGATATGGGCCTCTCTCCCTCTCATGTTTTATTAATATGTATAAGTTTTGAAATATGGAAAACACTGTAGAGGGTTTTTAAAAAGAAATGATATCTGGAAAGTAATATGGACTGTAATATATACTGTGTATTATGTCTGATGAGTTTTATACTTGGAATAATGTTGTAATTGTTCTTTTTCTTTTAATACCGTGAAAATGTTACTTTAAATTTTGTAAAGGTTTAATTTGTGTAAATCGGATACAAATAAAAAATAAAAAAATAAAAATAATTTAAGAAAATCTCTGGTGGCTAAGCCATGGTCAACTGGCAGTCAATCCCAAAATGCTGGCTGAGATGTCCACAATGTTTTGCAGGAACTCTAGTATTGTAGGAATGCACCGCTCAGTGTAGAAACACGTGTACTTGGTGAGCAAGTTCAACACCTTTCCTTATTCAGTATTTGCTCCACATCTGATGAAAGTTTTAATTATTGAATACATGAATTAGTACATGAGGGTGAATGTGTTTTTGGCGTAACACGTAATACATTCAAACTTCTATACGGAATTGCTGCTCTGCATCATGACCTATGCTGATCTGAGTCCCTCAGGCATGTACACCAAAGCTGATGTATACATTCTTAGAGGGAAACGCTATCAGTAGACAAACAAGTGTACTATTACATAACCTAAGAAAGACTGTACTGGGTAGAGTGGGGATAGACAAGTTTTCATGTTTCTCTTTACGGCTTCTCTTGTTGTGAACTTCTTGACCAGTTCACTTGACCTCGGGCAAGGCTGTTCCTAGCCTAACTAGTAAAAATAAAACATATTTATGGACACAGATTAGGATAAATACGAGTTGTAAAGAAACAACAAAAACTAGAGGTGTAATAAAATAAGAACATTTAAGTAAATTAGTAATGAAGAAGAGACAATTGGTGAGAATTTCACAAGTATACAGATCAGTACATCAATTTCTGGCAATTACCATTGAGGCTGTAGGGGTAGACCATCATCTTCTTCTCCAATCGGTGGTGGACTATGTTTGGTCCAGACGGGAAAACCAGGTCCGTCCAGACATGGCCGGCAGAGGCGGGGCTTGTGCCATTCCATTTTGCTGGGGCTTGCAGGTAGGTTCCATTCATCTCAATTTCAGACATGTAGTCCTGATGCACGACGATCACCATGCGATTAGTTAGATGGCAGGGTCCATGAAGAATGTGAAATGATGAGAACTGCTCAGTGGGTAGGATGTTGAATATAAAAGGCACCAGCACGTTTGTCCTGCTTCCTGTGCAGTGGTACAGGACCATAATGGCCTTGTCACCTGTAATGTACAGCGATGTAGACCCCATCTCGAGAGCTAAAGATTCTCCTGCATTGAGTGAGTGGTCGTGCACTGAAGATCCATTAAATACCTGCACCGTGGTGGTGCTGGATGCAATAACATACACCAAATCCAACTCCTCTTGGCTGTAAAGAGGGGCAGCAATGTAGGAGTCCCCCCACCTGGACACTGGGAGTAGCTGTTCATAAACATGGGCAAAAGAAAGGTTACTCTTCCACGCAGTACCTTGGTGGCCAGACAGCACAGCTACTGGCCCATTTGCCCTGACTCTTGAGCCAGTGAGGCTAACGTTACTTTGGATCTGAGCACTTTCAAATGGAGAAAGAAGCAGGTTCAGCATCTCACCTGCTCTGTAATGTGTTCCATTAAAGAACGCGTGATCCTTGAACGTGATACTCACGCTATTGGCATAGTCCAGGTTAACTATAGCAAATTCATGGACGAACAATGGAATGCTACAGGGGGTGATGACATAGTACTCTCTACCAAGGAGGTCCTTTGGGTAGACAACGGAAGTATCTGTCTCAGCAAGACTTGAACTGCTGCTGAGGACCGTGATCTCCTTATCTGATGCTATGGTCACGGTGCTGTTGGTGAATTTACGGGCTCCGAGGAGCATTGTGGAGCTTGGCATTTGGACTTTGACATACTCCCCCTCTTCTAGAAGGAATCGCTTCCGAAAGGCAGTCCCATACACTGCAATGCAGACGACAGTGCAGCAATGCAGTCCATGCAGGAAGAGGTTGGTCCTTCTTGTTGTAGAATAAGAATCCCAGGACTCCATGAAGACTGTGACAAACTGTGTTCCGGCGAATTGGTAAGATGGCGCCTCTGTGGAATCTACAGGATGAGGGAGAGAACAGTTACCTGAAGCTGGGCAGCTAAGATGGCTGTATAGGATGAGCATTACGGAAGTAACAGTGAATGCACCATATCTGCAAAATCAGCCCACGTTTACCATGTTTATCAGCCTACAAAGATATCATACGTCAAAATACGTTATGCAAACACCAATGAGCCACAAAGAATGGACAAACATTAGAGGTTGTGTCAGTTGTAACACTGAACGGTAGTTTCGTGAATATGTGATGCAGAGCGACTGGGAGCTAAAATGTTCAGAGATGCTAGAACCAATGAACAAGCGGATAGCTGGATGCGACGTACCACTACAGTGGATTGCTAATCCTCTACTGGCATGGGTGCAAGAACAACTGTAATACACATGGGCAGCTTCTGGTACCAACCTACCAGTTTGTAATTAACACTTTTTTGTAAGAGCTTTGCACGCTTGCTGACTGACGATCCAAGGGCATTGTGTATTGTTTCCTCTTCTGGGAGGATTTACAACAGGTATGTTCATATGTTGGATATGTGAGGAGTCAGAAATGAGAGGCAGACACAATATTATGTTATCCTCAAAATCAGACATTTTATTAACAAAATAGGGTTGGAGAAATTCCTCTCTGTCCCTGATCTACAAAGAAATTTCCCTGCCTCAAAACTAAAACTAAGGATCTGTCAGGGTCAGGTTGTCAGTAACTTAAAAGCAGTCCTTGTGCCCAAACATTCTAAGCTGACCCTCATACTAGACAAAAAACAACAAAGGGTGCAAGGAAATGCCTCTGACTGGATATTAGCAAAATGTGCTCACAATCAAAAATATAAGAATAAATCCAACAAAACAAATAGCTTCCAAGGAAAGATCCTTGGATGCAGAAAGTGGTTCCCTTCACTTGGACTTTCAGGTAGGATGACAAAACGTCTTTATGCAATGGTTCTTTTTGTGGCTTAATCCCGAATGTTCTTGTTCACATAATGAATTGCTCAACAGTCTTACTTTAACTTGGTCAAACTATAAATTCCAACACAGTCCCGCTTCACCTTGATCAGGCAATAATTTCCATGTCAGCTTTTCTTGAACTCTTTTGGTACCTTTTGCGGATTTCCTGGTGTGCTCCCCTGCCAGGAATCCTTCTGTGGGCTTTTGCGGATTGCCTGGTGTACTCCCCTGCCCGGAATCCTTCTGTGGGCTTTGGCGGATTGCCTGGTCTACTCTCCTGCCAGGAATCCTTCTGTGGGCTTTTTCGGATTGCCTGGTCTACTCCCCTGCCAGGAATGCTTCTGTGGGCTTTTAAGGATTGCCTGGTGTACTCCCCCGCCAGGAATCCTTCTATGGGCTTTTGTGGATTGCCTGGTCTACTCCCCAGCCAGGAATCCTTATGTGGGGTTTTGCGGATTGCCTGGTCTACTCCCCAGCCAGGTTCATCACACAATATATGAATTTGTATACAAAGTTCATATGTAACTCCAGGTGCCTGGTATGTCTGCTTGCCAGAACTTCTTTTGTGAGCTTCTCAGATTGCCTGGTATACTCCCCTAAAGTTTCACAATATTCAAACTTTACACAACTTCAGGTGCCTGGTATTTCTTCTTAGCAAAACATCTCTTATTTCACTGTTGGTTTATCACAGTAGCATATTTCCTGATGTGCTTGCCATATTTGCCTATGGTAACACTCGTTTCCCCCACATTTGCAGCTTGTGCACCTATCTTTGCTTGTGGTTTCCTGTTGCACTCTGCCTTGCCAGCATTAAAATATTCTGCTTGTCAGAGATTTGAAATAGGATTGGACTTTATTTGCATTCAACCACTTTGGTATTTTGTCCATATTCGCAAGCCTGTAACAATCAGTAATTGGTTCACACACACACATCGGTATGTCTCGGGGTTCCTAACAACCTTGGGCATACTCACCGGTTGTTTACAACATCCCCGACTCTTGGCCTGCCTTTTAAACAAAGCCTCTTCACTGGATCTGCTTCTCACTTGATATGGACGTTTCTCCAGCGCTTCCTGCAGCTCCACGATCACTCGCTGGCTTCCCCCTGTGGCCTGGTCCAGGGAATGCTGCTTCATGGCACAACTGCACATCCTAGAGCTCTGCTGTGGCTCCCAGTTCTCCTGCGGTCCCTCAGGTGTGCCTGATGCGCCTCTCTTGCCACGGTGTTAGGTGAATCTCACGTTCACAAGCCGCTGCCAGGCCTCAGGCGTCCTCTTCCTTGCTGCTTTCTCCTGCGCAATTTCATGTCTTCTGGCCCTATATAAAAAAGGTTCCTGAAATGAGCCAAAAAACTACAGAATGTTAACAGTACTAGACATTTCTGCAAAGATATTTGCTCAGGCCGACAGACAAGCGTTTCAGCAGGCATTACAGGTTCAGCAAGTCCAGTAAATTGATGCAACCAATCTAAAGAGACATTCGCAGGTACCCGCTACCGTTCTACCAAAATATAAGCCTGGCGAAGATCCTGTGCATTTTTTTCGTAAACTTTGAGCGTGTAGCAAAGAACGCGCAATGGCCGGCAGAAAGACGGTGTCACTATATTGCACCCTTGATGACCGGAGAAATGCAGAGTGCATATCAGGCGGCAAATCCTACGGGAGATACCAACTACGTAGATATGAAAAGAGTGGTTCTAGAGAGACTGGGCCCTGACGAAGAGGCTTACAGAATAAAAAGAAATTAAGCTGCAACATGAAGAAACAACCCGACAACTGTTCTACAGAGTAAAAGAGTTGGGGATAAATGGCTACAGACGGTCAATACTACGAACCATGAAAAGGCTGAAAAGATTGCCCTGGAGCAGTTTGTTGAATCACTTCCCCTGCGCATACAACGCTGGGTGAGACAACATCATCGCCCCAGTTTAATGGAAGCTGTTAACATTGCAGCAGCATATCAAAAAGCCGGACAAGGTAGGCTGGTGACATATACTACCCCACCCAAAGTAGTTAATGGTCCCTTGGCCTCTGCAAGCAGACCTACAAATACGCATAGATGGCCCAATTCTATGATCAGACGACCAGAATGGGAAAGTACCAGAACCCTTCCCAACAGCGAGGGATCACCAATGTCTAGGCCACCCAGCATGGGCTCAAGAGGACCGCAATGCTTTGAATGTGGGGAGTGGGGCCATCTAGCACGTCTATGTCCCAAAAGAAGCAAGGCAGAACCAATGGATGTCGGAACCTTCAAGGTTCCTAAAGAGTGAGACTATTCAGAATCAGCTCAACCCACGAAATCTCCCTATGTGTATACATGAAACGTTGAGGTGCAGGGACGCCAGACACGAGCGATGATTGACTCCGGAAGTCTACAAACCGCAGTCAGCACTGATCTGGTAGGTGATATACCTAATTCTAATAGAAGCATTCCAATACGATGCGTGCATGGGGATGTGAAAAGATATCCTACTAAGGAGATACAAATAAAGGTGGCATGGGAACAAATAGATGTAAGGGCTGCCATGATGCCTGTGTTACAGGAACACCTCCTGGTTGGTTCAGATGTCCTCAATCTTCCCCGCATGATACAGAACATAGAGAAGAGCTGGCTGGAAAGTGCTCCCTTTCATGACCAAGAAATTGCAACACCGCCCATAAAAGAGAAAAGGAGACGGGCAGAAAGATGAAGGGTGAAGCAGGAGTGGGGCGAGCAAAACATGTACCCAATCACAGTAGACTGGAAATTGGACGAACAGAGAGATTGTTTCTCAATGGCTCAGGAGCTGGACCCTGTACTGAAACATGCACGAGCATCCGTATGAGAAAATACAAGAGGGGAAGGACTCTATTTCATCAAGGACGAGGGATTATATTACCGAATAACGCAGGGCCCTGGAGAAGAAATAGTTTGTCAGCTTCTGGTACCTAGCAAATATTACCGGGCCGTGCTAGAAGTGCTCCACTTACAAGTGGGAGAAGGACACTTAGGAGCAGAGAAGACCACCCAAAAGATATTGGGAAGATTCTTTTTGCCTGGAATGTATGGCCAAGTGGCCAGGTTCTGCCAGCAGTGTGGTGAGTGTCAGAAAAATAATAGAGCCAACATCACAAAGGTACCATTACATCCAATGCCGCTAATACTAGAGCCCCTTTACTGGATCGGAATGGATATTGTTGGTTCCCTTGACCCCACTAGCCGTGGACACAAGTAAGTATCTGCTTGTGATAGTGGATTACGCTACACGATACCCAGAGGCTGTTCCATTGAAATCCACCAACGTTCAACAAATATGTGACGTGCTGGTACCTTTCATAGCCCGTGTGGGCATTCCCAGAGAAATAGTGACCGACCGAAGCACCAATTTCATGTCTTCAATACTCAAACAAGTGTGTGAGACTCTACACATTGTGCAATTGAAAACCGCAGTTTACCATCCACAAACGGATGGTTTGGTCGAGAGATACAATCAAACTATCAAGCAAATGTTGAGGAAAACAACACGTCTGGAAGAAAGGAACTGGGATTGACTGTTGCCGTGGATACTGATGACACTACGTAACACACCACAGTCCTCGACAGGATTCGCTCCATTCGAACTGCTCTTTGAAGGCCAGTCTGAACCCTGTTAGACATATTAAAGGAAGGATGGGAAGAAGAACCCACCCAACAGATTACCCTAACCGAATATGCTTCCCAGTTAAAAGAAAGAGTAGATAAACTACAATCAGTTGCCTGAGCCAATCTACTACAAGCCCAAGGAAGACAGGAGCAATACTACAATCAACACACCCGGATGCAAAGTTTTCAGGTGGGAGACCTGATGCTAGTACTTCTACCGACCACAGAGAATAAGATGTTAGCAGCATGGAGAGGACCTTACACCATAGAGCAGGTTCTGGGTCCAGTCACTTACAGGATTCGCCAATCGGACAGGACGGCGACTTTGCAGACTTACCACATCAACCTGTTAAAAAAATGGATAGAGCCCGTTCCCACGGTCGCAATGATCAATACTGAAAGATGTTCCGACCGAGCATCTTCCCCAGAGTTGGGAGAACGTGGGTAAGGAAGCCCTGAACATAAATCCAGATTTAAGCACCACTCAAAAGACTGAACTATTAACTTTAGTGGAAAAGTACTCATAGTGTTCTCATCTACCCCGAGAAGAACCACGCTAGCCTACCACCGTATAGAAATTTCACCAGGAACCACTGTCAGATTACGCCTGTACCGAATCCCAGAAGCTAGGATTCAGACCATCAATCAAGAAATACAGGCTATGCTACAATTAGGAGTGATCAAGCCCTCTCACAGTGATTGGTGCTCTCCCATGGTACTGGTACCTAAATCTGATGGGAGTTCTCGATTCTGTATGGACTTCTGAAAACTAAACGAAATATCCAAGTTCGATGCATACGCCATGCCCCGAATTGAGGACCTCCTCAACAAGCTCGCAAAAGCAAAATTTGACCACCATCGATCTCACAAAGTGGTACTGGCAAATACCACTACATCCACCCGACAAGGAGAAAACGGCCTTTGCCACACCTACAGGCCTTTACCAATTCACTGTACTACCCTTGGTCTTCACGGGGCACCAGCCACCTTCCAAAGACTTATGAATTCTCTGATTAAGGGTCATGAACAATACCTGGGTATCTGGATAATATCATTGTGTATAGCCAAACCTGGCCGGAACATCTGAAACTCCAGGAGGCCATTCTTGAGTCCTTGCAGCAAGCAGGCTTACACATCAACCCGAAAAAAAAAAAAAAAAACACATGGCTAATTACCATGCTAAATACCTGGGATACTTTGTCAGACAAGGGAACATCAGACCACAAAAGGAAAAGATGGAGGCAATACAAAGATTACAGTTCCCGGCTAACACCCGACAAGTCCGGGCCTTTCTAGGATTTGTCAGATACTATCGTCGGTTTATTCCACATTTCTCGACTATCGCAGACCCTCTGACTGACATCTTAAGATCATCAGCACCCACCCAAAGGGAATGGCGCAGGGGTCAAGTCCTAAAAATTAAAGTGGGGGGACCCGTCAAGAAACGCAATGGCATGTGACGTCACCAGAAATTAGCATATCAAGGTGAAATATGCACATTTCATTAAATTGGCTTTGCATAACCACCCGAATTGCACAGGACCAATGGCATTTGCATTTCATAAAATCAACACACACCCATAAAAACAAGAAGATATTTTTTTCTAATAGTGTTTTTGAAAATGTTTAAAGTTGTGCATGTTTTAAACTGCAAGTACCAATACATGTTTTTTCCCCTGGTACTTGCAGTACCGAACCACAACATTTCACCTTCAGTTCGTTATTTTTCATCAGGTTATATAGTGCAGCGGTGAAGTGTCTGGCTGCAAACCTGATGACTGTGGTTCGACCCCGAGGTTGGCATTAATTCATAAATTCAAAGAGGACATTCAATGCTTCTCATTTTAGCTGGGGGGGACTGAGTCCACCCTCTGAAAGAAGTGGGGGGACTGCGTCCACCCGCGTGTTCCCTCAACTTGAGCCCTGGAATGGCGAAACAAAGTTACGAAAAAAGCCTTTAATTCTCTCAAGAACGCTCTTACAGGTCAAGCCATACTTCAATGTCCTGACTATGATGCGCCCTTTTTCCTACATACAGACGCTTCTGGGACCGGTCTCGGGGCTGTCTTATACCAAAATCATCCTCTTTATCAGCCGGAAACTACTTTCACATGAAATGTGATACGCAACTATAGAAAAGGGGGTCCTAGCGGTCAAATGGGCAGTGGAAGCCCTCAGGTATCTCCTGGGATTCCATTTCACCTTGGTGACAGACCATACCCCATTATTCTGGCTAGCCAGGAACAAGAATACCAACCCCAAAATTCTGAGATTGTTTCTTTCTCTAAAACCTTTCTCCTTCCAAACTATCCACCACCCGGGTCGTTTGATGGCCCAAGCAAACTTCCTGCCACGCGCCCACGCCTTTCCCGACCGTAAGGGCCTAGAGAGGGGGGTCTGTGAAGAGGTTAAACCTGAGTGAATGAGCCAAAAGGAGGTGTCCAGCATCACCAGGCATCACAGCAAGGAAAGAGTGCAGGGATAAAGTCAATAGGAGGTCCCTAGGGTTTTGATGGACAAGTAAATAAACAAATAGCAAATGATCTGCCAGAATGGTAGGGACTTTCCTCTAATATATGTGTGTTCGTTAACAGGGTGTCAGAGATCCTGATGAGGAGACTGAATGGGCGTTTTAAGGGTGGAGAGAAATATAAACATTTTAATAAGTTGTTTTGGGGGGTAACAGCCTCGTTGGGCTGAAGAGAAAAAGCAGCATTGTTGCTCTGCGTCGTTTACAAAGGGAAGCCGCTGAGCATGATCACCAGAAGAGCCTGTCACGGGAGACTGGGGATAGGAGAAACTGATGGGCTCACGTTCAGTGCCGTCAACTGGGAGGCGTCAGCTGGGAGTCGTCAGCTATGAGGTGAACTGCCGGAGGAAACCATCAATCATAAGGCAAGTGAAACTGACACGCAGTTCCGAGCGCCGCTTCATGAGAAAAGCTTCCCGGGGTGATTGTGAGGTGCGTCTCTCTACTAGCCAGTATAAGTTGGAAATGAATACGGCCCGCAGCGCAGACGCATCTGAGGGAGGATAGACTGTGAACTCTATTTGGGCAGTAGGGGAACAAAGAGAAATAAAACGTGTCACGCTCGGAGCTGCGACTGAATGCCTTGAGCCAGAGTAAAAAGTTTAATTATTACTGACAGAGGAGTGAACATTTTAGTTTCTCCACACCTGAAGTCACATGTTGACAGGGTTCAAAACAAAGGAATGTATACCATCCATGACAGCTTTATCCTAAAGGGGGACGGAAACACCCACAACAGAAGGAAGAATACGTGTATCTGGATAGTAACATTTTAATAAGCAGAGGAAGCCCATGAGAGTGTAGTAGTCTAAGCTTCACTACAAGATAAGATACAGGACAATATTCATAGGAAAAGAGAAAATTGAACTTCCAGAGACATTAAGTGAGAAAGAAAGAACTGTACCTCCCCTCCACCCCCTGACTGAGTTTCTCATTCAGGGATTGTGGTTCATAAATTATGGGGCGATTTGCGCAAGTCAGACCTCTGTGGATTCCCACGGGTGTCTTCTTTTCGGAAATGCATGGGCTTCCCTGTTTTCCTTTGTGGCTTGGACACCCTAGGCCCAAATTTGTGTTGTCCAAATGAGCAAAATTCCTGAAAATCTGCTGTGCGAAAAGACTTGGAGTTACCAGTGTTTTAGGCTTTTCCCTTTGCACCCAGCTAGGTGCACCCACACATGTGAGGTACCGTTTTCATCAGGAAACAAGTGGGAATGCGGGAAAGTAGGCCATGTGTTGTTGGCTGCGTGTTGTGGTGGGTGACCAGAGTGAAATGTGCAGAAATTGTGTTTTCTTTTCTGTCATTTTCCCGATTTCCCCCCAGACTATGGAATCTTTCCCTACATAGTTGTTGCCTGACCTGCGCAAATCACTCCTTCCTAAACTTGGAATATTGTCTACTTTTCAGAAATGTATGCCTTTATGGCTTCCCATTCAGCTTTCCTACCCTTTTCTTCCATTCCGTCCACACATGTCCTATTGGACCAAAAAATGCCAAAATCGCCTACCTCTCACAAAACGGCGGATTAGCATATCAATATTTGTTATTTTGGTTTTCACTCAATCTGTTCTTGATAGCCTGGAAAATGGTGAATCCTGCACAGCAAACCATTTGATCCTAGCTCCTACAAGGAAAACACCACAGCCTTCTTTATACAGCATTTTATTGCCATTTTCTGGAGAAAAAAAACAAATGTTCTCCTTTTCGGTTATTTTCTCTCACCCCCTACAGCAAACTAGGATTCCTGGGTGGCGTTACGACCGCCCAAATGTGGGAAAAAAGAGGCCAACTTTGGCCAAGATATCTCATGTAACAAGGGATTGAATGGCGACATACCGAAATCACCAAAAAAGACCTTGGCATTGGGGGGAAATACCCATGGCAGTTAAGGGGTTAAGACGGTAAAGCCCCAGAGGAGATATAATTTGTTAGGTAGCTCAGTTAGTTAATGCTCCAAATGCAGATTGTGCACAGAAATATGTAACACCTGTGTTCACTTCCTGGTTTAATCTTCTGGTGGGATAATGGGCAGAGTGAATGCATTCAGCTTCCGATGCAACACAGCATTTTCCAGGTCAATTGGTTCAGAAAAAGTGGTGGACAACACTATTACTGTCGCTTTTTCTAATTAGCCAGATTTTCATGCATTTTTTGAGTGTAGTTCAGGAGCCGAGTGGAAATACCAGGACCCACTGTATTTCCCGCTCCACCAGAGAAATGCGGCCTTACTGCCGGAATGGATTCTCATGCTGGAAATAAGGAAAGGAATTCCTCTGGGATCTGCTTGGAAATTAAACCTGGTAAAAGTGGGCGGAAGCCATTGTCAATTCTGCCAGCAATTGCTAATTGCGCGAGGTATTTACACTCTTCCAAAGTGGAAAAGCAATGTGATTTCATCTGCCTTTTGTGCTAAAATCTTCCATTTTGTGGCGGAAAAGTAAAAACGTGCGCCAATGGAAGTGGTCCACTCCATGCAGTTTACTTTGCGCCTTGATGTTTGGGGGTTTTGCGTGATGCTACACATGTAATAAATAAATAAATACATTTAACATGACTCCAGATAAATGGCAATTCGTAATCAGAATGAGTGAGCATGGCATATCGCTGGTAAGAGGGTGTCCTGTGCTTTTTGAGTGCATAGGCAAATACCCTTAATTACCATCTTGCGTTAAGCAGGTGCTTAAACCCATCAGTGTGGATTGCGCAATAATAAATTGACAGAGGTATTTCAAATGGCCAATTTCGCTCTTTGGGTGAAATTGTCAAAGTGGAAGAATGTTGCCCAGCATGTGCCACTTTCTCTGCGGAGTGAATTGTGCCCACCCCGGGGAAGAAGTGTGAAAAACCCACAAGGGCACTGTGCCCTGCTCTTTCTGTGTGTGTCTTCCCCACAGGGCGACATATGCTGACTCAGACATGGGTAAGTCTCAGGTGGCAAGCCTGTACCCTAGATGTGGCAAAGGATTCCAGACTTCTGAGGCTGATAACATTAGTAGCATTGAGTTACATGCCACCTGACAGGTATGTGTGATAAAGTTGCAAAGCAGGGCTGTTAGTGGGCTAAAGCAGGAGGCAATATCTGCCACCCTCAAAGGGTACGTACAACCAAAAGTAATAGGCCCCTCCCCCATCATGATTGTAGGGGCCAGGCTCCAAACCAGGGCAAGAATGCCCTCCAATCATACATGCCCACGAGTAGGGTACCCCTCGTGCTCCCGGAACCCTGTTGAGCAACCTCTGTCCTTTCCAGGTGATACTAACATTATTTAAAGCCAGAAGTCTAAAAGGTAATTGCTTAATTGCAGCTGGAAATTAGCTCCTGGCGTGATCAAAATGCCTTAACCAAGTGTGACATCATCCCCTTCATTTATAGGCAATATGTGTGTTCTCACATTTACTCATCCACTGAATTACTGTTAGAAACAAAGACAAGAGTTGTCTCTTGTGTAGGCATTAGGAAGGCAGTTGCCAGCCTATGGCATAATATGCCCATGTTCTTCCAATATTGGCTAGCTGTTGCCCTCTTATGGCCAGGTAGACACCATCATGGCAGTAACTGGCAAATGCCTTTCCCCTGCAGACAGAAAAGCGGAAATAAGAGGCCAATTCAAGATACGGAAAAAATAGACGTTAAGACAGACTGCAGAGTCATTGCTGTGTTAGGGAGAATATGTTGAGTGTTCAAGCAAGGACGTATGTATTAAGCAAGCAAGCAGTGAGACAAGGGAGAGGCAAAGAAAGGCCAGAGGGGCTCTTTGAATAATGTAACAGGGCAGAGGACCCATGCTCTGCCGTCCTAGTAACATATGAGAGAATCAAATAGAACAGGCTTTGCAGCAAATGTTAAACGAGAAAGGAACAGAGTCCAGCATTCAGAATAACAAAGGCAAAGAAAGGCTAGGCTCGGAAGCCAGCATGAGATGGAATACGAGGGACCAGACTCATTGTGAGAGGTTGGCCCGGCCCTCGCAGGGGCGCTAGAGGGGCAGCCGATTGTTATTTCCTCTCTCTTACCATGAGCTCATAGTCAGATGATAAATCCAGAAATGCAACATACAAAGACATGTTCTTTTCTGCTGCATCCTTTAATTTTATTCTGTTTTCTTTTCTTCTTTTCTCTTGTTTTATACAGTGATATTTGTAATTTAATCGTACTGCTATTTTAATTCTAATTTTGTGAAAAGTCAAGTTCTTTGACTAAAAGACAATACATAAATAAATAAATAAATAAAGCAAAGTCCCCAAGATGTCCCCTGTCACCCCAGATTGTATGTGTCTCCTACGCCCCTGCATAAAGACACAAGCCTCTCTCACCTGGAGACATTTCTTTGACCCGTGTTTCTCTCCTAAACAAATCCACAGTGAGTTGTACTTATTTCCCACAAATTAGGAATGTCATCTAGAAACATTGGAGAATTTTTGAAACAACCAAGACCCCACATGAACTACCGATCTTTGCATACAAAAAGAGTACCTCGATTGGAAATATGGTAAGCAGCAGCAAGTTAAGAACATATCCAGTGCCGACACAGAGCCTCAATAAACTCTGGGGGTTGGAAAAACCGACGGGGCACCACCCATGTGGCAACTGTGGAGAGTATAAACTCACAAAAAAAAAGCAAAGAAGTAGACATAGGAACTGATAGAAAATGGGAACAGAGGAATTTCTCGAACTGCAATTCGGACCATGTGATTTACCTAATCAGATGCCAATGTGGGCTACCTTCTGTGGGCAAAACAAATAGAAAAATCAAAACCAGGATAATTGAACATCCTAGCTGCCTAAGGAACAAAACAGACAAAGTGCCAATGGTGAAACATTTCATGTTAAAGAACCATGGGTGTGAAGATTTCACATGGACGGTGCTACAAGTTTTAAGAGGCGACAGCTCACCATGCATGGAAGAATTGCTATTCAAGAAGGAGCAAGAGATGATTTACATCTTGAAAAGTGACAGCAGAGGATTAAATGTGGCCATTGAACAACACAAAATAAAAGGCTGAATTTTCATGTAGAGCGCCAAATGAGTACCTCTATAAGACTGGGACGATATTAGGGTTTCATGCACCCAAAACCTACTGTTATGTGTGTTCTTTGTAAATAAAGTAATCATACATCTGACTTCAGGTCGTTATCTTGTTTATTCGTAAAGGAGAGTTCCCCACTGCGTCCGCCGTCCGCCTTCCTCCAGCTGAGTCTCACATCGAATCTCAGCTTGAGGAACGCGCCACCGAACCACAGTATGCGAAGGTTCTATTAACCTTCACATTATAACATCTCCCCCCCTTAACACAATTACCATAATTACATACAGAGGAAATGGGGAATTGGAAACAAAAACAAAACAAAACATAAAATGCAGAATCACAAACAAAGATATCTGCAAGTGAAAGGATACACGTTGTCTCATCTTCATTAAGTCATTGAGTTACATTGGTCCATATGTAACCTGTTCAATAATAATAAATGAAGTCTTCTTTCATCTGTGGCACTCTTCTCCTGGATCCCAACCCAGGGGCATCATTGTTCATCAGGTCACTATGGTATGCAGTTTTGAGTGCTGCAGATCCTTCTTTCTCCATCATATCTTTCCTCTCCACCGTGTTGTTGTCATCCATCATCTGTTTCACTTTTCCCTCCGTTATAATAATGTCATCACATGACCACTTACTACCATCTTCTAGTGTTACAGATTTATTTGAACAGTTCACTACTCTTTGTGGATGACGATATTTAGATTCTCCTTTCAAAACTCTCCTGGGTTCTTTCACTCTGATCCAGTCACCCACCTCGATCTTCATCTCCTTCACATGCTTCTGTCTATCATAATATTTTTTGTATTTCTCTTGTTTATCTTTTACTCTCCTGACCACTGCATCCATGTCCACAGATTTATTCTTCTTCAACGGCAGCCAGGCTGGTCTCAATCTATTTGTAGCAACTCTTCCCCTCATCATAGTAAATGGCTCTTCCTCTGTCGTAGAATGTGGCGTGACTCTATAAGTTACCAAAGCTTCTTTAAGAGTCTCTCTCCAGGGCAAGTTGTTAGCTACAGCCAGTTGAATGGTATCTTTAATAAAGCGGTTCATCCTTTCCACCAACCCGTTCCCTATGGGATGGTATAGAGTTGTGGTTCTGTGCTTAATAGCCCTTTCTTTGAGAAACTTCTGCACCTCTATTGACATAAATTGTGCACCATTGTCCGATATCATCTCTTGAGGTTCCCCTTCTCTATTAAAAATTTCTTCCAGAAATGTTTTAACTTTCATGGCTGAAACTGACTCTTCCATTATGCCACATTCCACCCACTTTGAAGTGTAATCCATCAACACGATGATATAGATTTTGTGGGGTTCTAATATTTCAAATGGGCCCGAAATATCAACGGCCAACTTCGTCCACACTGAGTCTGGTATCGTTATAGGCTGTACCGGTGTGGCTCTAGTCACTTTACCTTTGTCACTCACTGCGCATGCAGAGCATTCTTTTACAATGTTTTCCAGATCACTCCATATATTGGGCCACCAAAATGTCTCTCTGACTCTTCTTGTAGTCAGGTTTCTTCCTATATGCCCCTCATGTGCTATTTCCATTATCTTCTCTCTTAAACCCGAAGGTGGAACTATACGATCTCCACGGTATATACACACTTTATCGCAAGACATTTCATCTTTCTTACCTTCCCAAGGAACAATGTTTTCTGTTACTTCTCTCCAATCACTTTTAATTGCCCTTCTAAGTTGCTCTTGCTCATCATCCCTCTCGCTAGCCTTGACCCATTCTTCTTTGGAAAAACTGGGGTGTATTTGTGCTATCACACAATCCATTTCCATCTCCTCTTCCTTGGCTACTTCATGAGTTGTGGAACATGGCAGACGGGATAAGCAGTCAGCAACTCGGTTCCTTTTGCCAGGGGTAAAACTAACCGTGAGATTGTATTGCATTATAATTAGAATCCACCTTCTGATGCGAGGAGACATTAAATGCGAATTCTTGGGATTTAGGATGTGTATGAGAGGCTTGTGATCTGTTTTAATTTCAATGGGGCTTCCCCAAATCAACCCTTTAAAGTGCTCTAAGATCCACATCACTGCCAGAGCCTCTCTTTCAATTGTGGAATAATGTTTCTCCGCATCCTTTAGTGTCCTAGAGGCAAAAGCAATTGGGACATTTTTTCCATGTTGGACTTGTCCCAACACACCTCCTAAGCCCACGTTACTTGCATCAACTGATATAATGGATTTGGCTCTGCAATCAAACATCTTCAAAACAGGGGCCTTGTTTATTGACATTTTGATGTCTTGCAGTTCTCGCCTGCATTCAGGTGACCAATCAAAACTCACACCCTTCTTCATCAAGCTCCTCATGTGGCTCGTCCTGTGCGTATAGTGATCAATAAATTTGGAGTAATATTCCGTTAATCCCATTAAGCTCCTCAATTGATCCTTATTAGATGGGTCAAGCATTTCTAGTATCGTATCCACAAGACTTTCTTTAGGCCTTATCCCTTCTGTATCAATACAATGGCCCAGATACGTTACTTCCTTCCTTTTAATTCTACATTTCTCTATTTTTAATGTGAGTCCTTTTTGTTGTAAAATCTGTAGAACACCTACAAGTTGGGCATCATGGTCTTCTTCTGATACAGCTGATATCAGAATCTCATCTTGAAAAAAATAGACACCCTTTAATCCTTCAAAAAGGTACTGCATCAATCTTTGGAATACAGCAGCTGCGGATGCTAATCCAAATGGCATCCTTTTAAAGCGAAAAGCACCCAAAGGGGTTATGAAAGATGTGAGGTGCCTAGACTCTTCTTCCAACACCACTTGGTGGTATGCAGAGGATAAATCAAGTGTGGTGAAGTATCTAGCTGGTTCCATAGTGGAGAGCATCTCTCCTACGTTAGGTAGGGGGTGCCGATCAACCCATATATTGTTGTTCAAATCTCTTAAGTCCACACACATGCGAATTTCTCCCCCTGCCTTCCGCACAATCACAATAGGGGGCAACCATTCAGAGCTCTCTATAGGCTCAATAATGTCTTGAGAACACAGTCGTTCTAACTCTTTCTTCAAAGGTTCACGGGTACCAACTGGTATATTCCTTAATTTATGTACAACGGGCTTTGCTCCTTTTTTCAGAACAATGCGATGCTTGAAACCCTTGAGCAAATCTATATGGTTATTGAATATGTCTGGAAAAGACTGCACCAAACTGGCATCTGAATTGCAGCACTTATCTGTGACACTCATGATGGGAATGTTTTCTCCCGGATGGATTCTGATTTTCAAAGCCGCTTGTTCCCACCAGCCGACTATGGAAAACCCTTTGCGGGCAACATATAACTTGCAATATGTTTGTCTCCCTTCAAAAGCCAACTGGACCCACACATAACCAAGAATGTCAATGGGAGACTTGCCATAACCCGTCGCTTTGACTCTGCTGAGACATCGATCCTCATGTTTTTTTTTAAGGATTCTATGGAACGTGTTTTCATCCACTATGGTATATGGGGATCCTGTATCCACCACTACTTCTATGGTAATCCCATCAATAGACATTGGTACCCAGGAGCCAATATTATTTTCTTTAGACGAAAGAGTTAAAATTTGCACCACATCATCCATTTCTTTGGTGACTGCTACTGCATCATCAGAACCATGTGTCATTTCCACGGCTCTCACTCCCATCATGTTGCTCCTAGTAGACTGGTGATAACCCCTGTTGCCACTCCCCCGCATGAAATTCCTTCCTCTTCCTCTGATATTTCTGCACATTTTTCCGTAGTGACCCATCTTGCCACACTTGAAACACTCCATACCGTTGGCTGGACAGTCTCTATCCGGATTCACATGTTTGTGCCAACCACACCTACCGCAGTTGCCTTGATTCCATGGTTGCATCTCCTTACTTTGTCTGATGCCCTTGTTCAGATCCGATCTTGCAAACTTTTTCACCATGGCAATTAAAGTCTCTTCATCTTTATTCATTTCATCACTTACTACTGCTTGAATAGGGCCTTTGTCAAACATTTCTTGCTTACTTTGCACTTCTCGCATGCATTTGTCACCCAACTCAATGGAGCGTGCAATATCCAAAGTCTGTTCCAAAGACGGATTCCTCGCCTGCCAAAGTCTTTGTTGTATTTTAGGATCAGCAACATGAAGAAAAATCTGATCTCTCAAATATTCATTTGTTAACCCAGCAAATTCACATGTAGCTATGAGACCTCGTAACGCTGCGACATACATGTCAATGGACTCATTTTTTAGTTGTCTCCTGGTGAAAAACCTGTATCTTTCTAACACCACATTAGTCTTATTTCCGAAATGTTTGTTTAATTTAACCAAGGCAATATCGTATTTCCTTGAACTGGATGTGGAATCACCAGAACCACTTGCAGTATCACCACCATCAGGTAACGTCCGAAATATTCTTAAGGCTTCAGCGCCAATACAACTGAGTAAGGTGGCCTCTTTTGAATCATCACTGAACTTTGCGCCGCCAATGGCCCGCATGTAGACCTGGAAATTGTCTAACCATTGTTCCCACGATAAGGTTGGAGTCCCAGGTTGTGCCAAGAACTTCTCTGGTGCTACTATGCTTTGCATGGTAAAATATTAGAAATGCCCTTTTTTCCTTCTTATTTATTTATTTTTTTATAATTTCTTTTTATTTCTTTATCTTTGTATAAAGTATGTGCAATTTCCACATATGTACTTAGTCATGAGCCAGTTAGAAGTCTGTGGTGATGAATGTGTTCTGCCTACAATGTAGTTAATCCACTTGCATCAATGTAGTACAGCAGCCAGATCAGTTCGTTTGACAAACGATTATCCTGTTACATAAATACTTCTTTGTGTATTGGCAGACTATGAATTCGTCTTATTATTATATGGTTGCTATAATGCGCTTTCCAGGTGTCTAGCGTGGTTTCAACTCATGCAGACATAACGTAACTATGTGTTGTTAAAACCACCGCTCGGTGTTTTTTTTTTCAGTTACTTTGTCCCAAAATGGCGGCACGTACAGGACGCTGCAAGGTCCTTTACTCTAAATATGTCACGCCGTGCTTCGTATTGTGCGTATATGGTTACATCAACCGAAGCTTATACCCGTTTCAAAAAATGCTCCGCTTAGTTGCCAGGTATTCACGTAGCTGTACTTGTTATTTTACCTTCTTAGCACTTCTTTCCTTTTTTTAAATTGGCATTCTTATTGTGTACCTTGGTTTGGTCAGGGTTCTTCTTATTCCTTTGATGTATCGCCCGTATTATCAGTAGTTGATGGTTCTGGCCGCCCGCTCCTTACATAATCACGCCTCCGGAACTCTCCTTCGTGTGAGGCAGGCGGCCTCCTCGTCGCCACTTGTTATGTGTGTTCTTTGTAAATAAAGTAATCATACATCTGCCTTCAGGTCGTTATCTTGTTTATTCGTAAAGGAGAGTTCCCCACAGCGTCCGCCGACCGCCTTCCTCCAGCTGAGTCTCACATCGAATCTCAGCTTGAGGAACGCGCCACAGTATGCGAAGGTTCTATTAACCTTCACATTATAACACCTACCTAAGACTAAACACTGCAGTGTTTAACAACGAGTGACGGCCATACCAAAGTGGCTGAATAGTAAGCCACCTCAAGAGAATCGAGAATCTGACTGACGATGGGCTGCAGAGATTAACAGGCATGTACCAACTGAAGGAGATGTCCGTTCTACAGATAATATCCCTACAAATACCAATCCAGAGTAATGTTGGACGATCCGGGACAACAGTACATCGGCGGATGAACTATACTGCAGCCCCAAGTATCGAATATGGAACAGACTTATTCATAACAGCGTTCTTTGTTCCTAGGCAACCGCTCGGAACTAGGGATGCCGCAGTGGCACAGTAATATCAGAAAGATTACGAAACTAATAGCGCAGAATCAGGATGTCACAACTATCAAGTTTGGAATTAAGAACTATTCGCAGTAAACACATGGGAAAGTAAACTGCCGGACCATGGCTTATTCCGGCACTCCAATAAGGCGCCCAGCATGGACCATACCCAACAACATAGAAAATGGAACTGCCATAGCCATTATAGCTAGTTTCTTAGCAACCAACGCCACAACTTCAAAGACACAGAAAGATCAGCTACGCAGTGACGCATCTGCATTTCCAGCATGATTGAAAGACCGGACAACACAGCCCCGGGATCAGAAAGACGCAGACACCAAGGGCTCTTTGCACGGCAAGGCTAATGGCACGAATATCCAAAAGCAGAACAAGATAATTTCTCGATGGGCCCAGTAGATACATGCGCTGCACAGCCGCCCGGACAACATACGATCCATGTTCCACACTCACGATTGACACAAGCTCTGTTTTCCTACAGCGGTCTCCGGAAATAGATGCACATTCCTAAGCGAGGCACCAGCCAGAGCTCCGAAACTGATTCAGACCGCAATGATAAGAGTGAGCGCACGTACCAACTACAGAAGGTAGGATTCTACCCCCTCACTCTAAAAAAATTACGAGGAAGCACACAGACCCATTCGCCCAACAAGAGAAGCAACACCGTCACAGACTGTCTCTACTCTCTCTTTCAGGAGACACCTCCACCAAACAAAGTGCTAATAGGAAGATATTCAAAAGATCAATTGGACAAGTGTATAGGACATAGTAGCAAGCTTAACTACCTTCGGGATTGGGTACTTTACAATCCATGTTGTCTGAGCTATATGAAGTGTTCTGATATAGTACTGGTGAAGCCCCAGAGCACTATGCAGGCGTCACTTAAAGAATATGCTTATGCTTTTTGAACCCTAATAGGCACTTAATAGGACACAGCTTGGTCCCACCGACAACTGAGAACAGTGTTGTGCACCCCCCACAGAACCCATGCAGGTAATTGGACTGCCTACGGAGGTTCATTGCTAATTGTTAATAGTAGGAATAGAACTTCAGCAATAATAGCTTATACTATTTAGTTTTGTGTTTTTATTGACAGGCCAAGAATATTTACAAGAAACATGATGTGTGAATTGTTGCGTTTACCACAGCAACACATTTAAAAATGTGGGTGATGAAAATAGTAATGTTTATCTGAACAGAAACATGTTGAGACGATAACCTGTGACACTCTACACAGTGACAAAAAGTAACACTTCATGTTCTCATCCAAGTGAACAAGAAGCCTATTAGGTTTTGATTTTAAATACATCTGTGTGTATACCTTTACCCACTTCACCATTGCTGAGGTTGTAATACAACATACTATTCCAAAGTGCCTTGTGATTTTAACATGTATTGTATTCCTTTTTTATGTCTTGTGTTAACTAATAAGTTCATTTTAGCTATACTGAAGGATTAGTAATGTAATCATATCAGTGCCTTGGACTGTCATATCAGTCTCTATGTCAGTGTTATATACAGATTTCTTTACCCAGAAATAGAGATAGCACTCAGTAATTAGCTCTATAAGTGCAAACCGGGGTTTGTCTCATATCCAGAATGAAGAGGGATACCACGTCTCACCTGTCGGTGACCCACTCCCCGAGGACCCCCCATCCAGATGAACCTTCCTCACTGGTCCACCCCCAGGAACTGGATCTAATAGTGATGGCCATGTCCTGGTCACCTGGATGACAGATCCTTGGGGTTTAGCCAGGGAGACATCTTCAGGTTACTCACACCAGCCAGAGAAACTGATTGTAGGCTATAATTGTGTTTCCCTGATGCCACCTACAGGTTTTCCTATCACTGTAAGAGTCTCCCCAGGAAGAGAAATAGATTGTGGGCTATAAATGTGTTTCCCTTATGCCACGTACAGGTTTTCGTATCACTGGAAGAGTCTCCCAGGGCGAGAAATGGATTGTGGCCTGCAATTGTGTTCACCTGATGCCACCTACAGGTTTTCCGATCACCGGAAGAGTCTCCCCAGGAAGCGAAACAGATAATGGGCTATCATTGTGTTTCCCTAATGCCACCTACATGTTCCCCTATCACTATGAGAGTCACGCCAGGAAGATAATTAAATTGGGGGCTATAATTGTGTTTCCGTGATGCCATGTACAGGTTTCCGTATCACTGGAAGATCTACCCAGGGCGAGAAATGGATTGTGGCCTATAATTGTGTTTTTCGCTGATGCCACCTACAGATTTTCCTATCACTGGAAGAGTTTCCCCAGAAAGAGAAACTGATTGTGGGCTATAATTGTGTTTCTTTGATGCCACCTACAGGTTTTTTTTGTATCACTAGTAGAATCTCCCCTAGAAGGGAAACAGATTGTGGGCGATAATTGTGTTTCCCTGATGCCACCTGCAGGTTTACCTTTCGCTATAAGAGTCTTCCCAGGAAGAGAAACAGATTATGGGCTATACGTGTGTTTCCCTAATGTCACCTACAGGAGACATTACCTACAGAACTGCCTGTTCTGCCGAGATGTATACTGTGGAATACTGCCACAGCACCTTCAACGCCAGTAAGGTACACGATGTACCCACTTGCTCCAAGATGGCCACCCGCTTTCCATTGTGTGCCCTTAGTGCCTAATCTGACCTAGGCACTGCATCCTGATAGGCTTCTGTGCCTACTTACTACCTGATTGGGCACCGGCAGGCGTAGCCGGCCCACCTCCTCCAAGGCCCTCGGAAACAAGGCTAGTGCCTGTTTATGCCTGTTATGTGCAGGGGGTCTGCCGTCTGCCAGACCCCGTGATCGTCACGAACTGCCCTCCTGACACAAGGTAACATATATACTGCCTCATCACCACTACTAAACGTGCTTTTGCACATATAGTCACCGAGACTATATGTGCATTTATAATTATGAACAAACACTGTTTACACACTGAATGTTGATTTCTGACATTATTTGTACAGCGTATTACCGTTTGATGACCGCCAAACGCTCGTGTATAGCCATCCATTACTGCACACAGATTTACAAAAATGATTGCCTCCTTTCAATACGATCCAACCTCTCATGAGCAGCATACGTGCTACTATAGCCGTCGGATTACCTCGTGGTAAGGAAGTCTTCACCCTGCCTGCGAGCGTTGGATCCATACTAATTCACCCTCCTTTACTATTGCACAGTCCGTTCATAGTGCATTCTACTTGTTGATAATAGCTCAGTTTCTTTCACTTACTGCTTGAACATTTGTCTGCTCACAACCGATAACAGCATTAATGTATTTACCAGAAGCCTGCCCAACCATGTCCATATTTGTGAACAGCATCTAGACCTCATCTGTCCTGATGCATACTGCCTGATACCAGCCTCATGTTGCCATAATAGTATTAGCGCATTCAAATTGCCCAAACTTGCCTGACTCGACTCCCCTAGTGAATTGCATCTAGATTGCCCAAAATCTACCTTATTTAGACTATTACAGTGAACTGCATGTAGATTGCCTAAAACATGTTTTATTTTGACCACTCTTGCGAATTGCATCTAAACTATATTTGTACTACTGCATGTATACTGCCTGGTTACTAGCCATATTTGTCCACAAGAGTATTAGCGCATCTAGACTGCTTGAAACTTTGCTTTTGCCTGCAACTTGTCATATCCTGTCCACAAGAGTACTAGCACGTTTAGATTGCTTTTACCTCTGTGTTAGCAACTGCCTTGACCAACTATTCTTGCTTGCAACAGCAACATTGGCCTTAGATGGCTTGGTAGTAGCTATTACTGATCTATGCTAGACCACAATAGCAAAATGTATCTAGATTGTTTTTACAGCTGCATTAGCATCTAGCCAACTTCTTTTTGACTAAAATAGCTTAGTCACATCTTGACTGTATGTAATTATCTATCACCATCCTACTCATGACTATATTAGCAAAGCACCGAGACCGAATCTGATACTGTCTCAGGAACATGCCACTGCATACCTAGCCTAATAGCATTAGCGTGCCCCGGAAGCAGCTGACTAGTAGCCCTCTTGGCTCACCTAGAATTGCCCATTACCACCAGGATGTACACTCATAGCCCGTACAAATACCTATCAGGGACCCTTCCCAAGATAGTTTGGTTAACGCTTTGCATTGCCTCTGCCTTCATATTAGCATTACAGTCCAACAGTCTGCTTATTAAAACTAGTGACATGATACTCGCCTGCACTGCTCCCACTAACATTCCCCTCTGCCCTACTTCACTAGACACACAAAAGTACAAAACTAGCCAATACCAAGAATATTCATCCACACAGTTACCATGCAGTACTATCGACAGAAACCTAAGATGGTGTGCCCGCCTCTCCAAATTATAGGAGCTACCGGCGAAAAAAATGGTACAATTAAACCTTAAAAAAAAATGCCCACTCCAATTCTAGCCCCTCTAACCATAAAAGACTGACATTGAACTGTACTAAACAGAAGCCCAAATATAGCCCCAGCACTGCCCACACACCAGACAGCCACCACCCTAACCTCAAAGGAGCCCTCCTAAATGCTAGGTCTCTAGTTGCCTGTGCAACTGAAATCTCTGACATTCTATTAGCAGACAACTTAGACTTCTTGGCCATCTCAGAATCCTGGCTACATGATGCAGCAGGCCCTGCCCTATCGCTGGCAGTCCCCTAAAAGTACACTATCCTGCGTGCAGATAGACACACCTCTCGAGGTGGAGGAATAGCAATAATAGCCAAGACTAACTTAGACTTCAGAATCATGACAGCACCAACCATGACATCTTGTGAATGGCTGTCGGTCAAATTCGCCACGGCCAACTCACATACGCTAAACATCTTCCTTATCTATAGGCCTCCGGGTCCCATTGGAACCTTCTCGGAAGACATCTCTACGGCCTTGTCTAACAACCTAAAAAATACTACCCAAACACTAGTGTTAGGCGATTTCAATCTAGGATACAATGATACAAAGGATACCCACTCTAAGGCCATTGCTATGACTCTGCGAGAGCTTGGATTCTCTCAGAAAGTCAATTTACCCACGCACAACAAAGGTCGAATCCTCGAATGGATTGGGGAATATAACTGTGAGGTAAATATCACAGCTATCGCTCCGCAGATCTGGACAGACCACCATCTCCTAGTATTCACACTAGCCACTAACCTAGCCACGGCCCAGCCCTCGATTACCCCTCCCTCACTTACAAGGAATAAAAAACGTATGACAGCTGAAAAACTGCTGCCCCATATTTTACCTCAACTTAATTCTATACCGGACAATATGGACCCTAACGCTCTAGTCGAACGTTACAACGAAGTTATGAATTCAGCCCTAGACAATATTGCACCACTGAAACTAAGGAATAGTAAACCTAAAAAACACCTCAACTCTTGGTTTACCACACACTTAAAAAACCTGAGACTACTCAAAAGAAAGTTGGAAACGGCTTGGAGACTCTCCCCATCAGTAGAAAATAAACTAAACCTTACCATAGTCTCATCTCAATACAAGAAAGACATCCTCTTAGCCAAACAGGAAACCTATAACAACAGAATATTCCGATCCTAGTCTAGTGTTAAAGAACTGTTCATTATCCTGAAAGAACTGTAAACACCCATTGTACCACAAGAAAATTATATCAAAGACAAAAAGTGGTACTCCAGTATCCAACATGCCCTAACCAACAAAGTAGCCAACCTACAGACCAGAATTGCCCACAAGAAAGCCTCTCTAGCAGCCCAAACGCCTCAGAGCACAGCTCCCCTACCACATCACAAACAAGAAACACGTTTCAGTTTCTCAAAAGTATCGACCATAGAGGTGGAGAAGGTCATACTGGGACTTAAACCCTCCAATTGCAAAGGAGACCAATGTCCGGCGCAACTTATCAAGGATGCTGCGAGAGATCTCTCTCCTTTCATAACTAAACTTATCAACTCGTCATTCACCATTGGTACTGTCCCGAATAATCTGAAAGAATCCCGGATTTGCCAAGCAAACCCTTGACCCTGCTCTTCCCACGAACTTCAGACCTATCACGACCGTGCTATTTCTTCTAAAAATCTTAGATAAAGTGGCCTATATTCAAATGCAGAATTTCTTGGAATCTAACCTCCTCCTAGTATCTCGTCAATCTGGATTCCGCCCTCAACATGGCACCGAGACGGCCTTAATTGACCTTAAGGCCCAAATAGATGAGTTTAGAGACAAAGGCCAAGCAGCACTACTCCTCCTTCTAGACCTCTCAGCTGCATTTGACTTGGTCGACCACAAAGACCTATGTAGTCACCTAGACTCTGCAGCCCATTTCTCTAAGGAGGCCATAACCTGGATCGAGTCTTTCCTGAGTAACCGGACCATGAGAGTCTTCTCTCCCTCAGCCTCAGCAGACCCTATTCCCATAACCTGCGGCATTCCACAGGGATCCTGTGTGTCACCCACACTCTATAACGTATTCACCAAGCCCCTCTTCAACGAAATGCACTATTTGGGTATCGCCTACACTAACTATGCAGACGATACCCAAATCCTCCTTCCGCTTTCAGGAGATTACGCCATTGATCTGGCCTTGGTGAATAGAATTTACAGTATCGTTCAGGCATGGATGGCCACTCATGGTCTATGTCTGAACGACGACAAAACCGAGCTCATCATTCTAGGCACCCCGACCCTCTTAGCCAAATTTAGCCCAGATTGTGCTAACTTCGTTATTGATGGTAATAATATAAAAGTAGCAAAGGAAGTGAAGACCCTAGGCTTTTACCTAGACGCCACCATGAACTTCACTAAACAAGTTAACTCCCTTGCATCGGCCACTGCATATACATGCAAACTCATCAGAGCCAGTAAACAATTCCTCTCCACTGACAGTTGCCTTACGCTGGCTAGAGCCCTCATACTTTCCAAATTGGATTATTGTAACGCACTCTACATCAGAGTGAATAAACAAACCATCCATAAAATAAAATACAGGTTCTCCAGAACAATGCCCTGAGAGCAGCATTGAAGATCAATAGAAGTGAGCATATCTCCTCTACAAGAAGAGAATACAAATGGTTATCTACCTCTGACAAAATAGCCAAACTCAAGACTGCCTCCCTCACCCACAAGTGTCTCAATAATAATGCACCACCCTACCTTACAGACAGAATCTGCAAATAAACATCCTCCAGATGGATGAGAATAGCTAACTCTAACTGCCTCCAAGTTCCACGATTTAGACTTTCCACTATTGGGGGACATAGCTTCCCAGTCAAGGCTGCACAACTATGGAACTCCCTACCCCCTAGTATTAGAGCCCCCCAGCCTTATGCCAAATTCAGACAGATTTTGACCAACTGGCTAAAAGAAAACGACAAATAAATTCAGACCAACACCCTCTCGTCGCTCTGCTTCCTATCCTTTGCCTGTGGTTTCACCCACTTTGCACCAGTCCACTTGGACAACTCTCCTAAGGTACTGCGTCTACCTTACTTTATGCCACCTAAACCATGTAACCTACACTGTATATATTGATATGCCACTGTCTACTTTGTCCGGTAGCTCATGTACCCATGTAATTTCAGTGCATTATCTTGTGATTATGTAATTTACTCTGTATATACTGATGTGTTATTATGTATGTTGCCCTGCTTGGCCATGTAACTAAGTTGAACATATCCTTTCTGCTGCGCCCTGATGCTCCTGGGTTTGGTGCGCATTATAAATAATAAACTAAACTAAACTAAACTACAGGTTTTTGTATCACTGCAAGAGTCGCCCCAAGGCAGGAAATGGATTGTGGCCTATAATTTTGTTCCCCTGATGCCACCTACAGGTTTTCCTATCACTGGAAGAGTCTCCCCAGGAAGGAAAACAGAGACTAGTCTATAATTGTGTTTCTCTGATGCCACCTACATATTTCCCTATCACTATAAGAGTCTCCCCAGGAAGATAACTAAATTGGGTGCTATCTTTGGGTTTCTCTGTTGCCACCTACAGGTTTTCCTATCACTAGTAGAGTCTCTCACGGAAGACAATCAGATTGTGGGCTATAATTGTGTTTCCCTGGTGCCACCTACAGGTTTTCCTATCACTAGTAGAGTCTCCCCAGGAAGAGCAACAGATTGTGGGCTATCTTTGTGATTCCCTGATGCCACCTACAGGTTTTCCTATCACTGAAGAGTCACCCCAGTAAGAGAAACTGATTGTGGGCTATATTTGTGTTACTTTGATGCAACCTACAGGTTTTCCTATCACTAGAAGTGTCTCCCCAGGAAAAGAAACAGATTGTGGGCCATCTATGTGTTTCTCTTATGCCTCTGACAGGTTTTCCTACCAATGGATGAGTCTCCCCAGGAAGAGAGACAGATTGTCGGCTATGTTTGTGTTTCCCTTATGCCACCTACAGGTATTTGTATCACTGGAAGACTCTCCCCAGGAAAAGAAACAGATTGTGGGCTATTGTTGTGCTTCCCTGATGCCACTGATAGGTTTTCCTTTCACTGTAAGAGTCGCCCTAGGAAGAGAAACAGCCCACAATCTGATTGTCTTCCTGGAGAGTGTCTTGCAGAGATACGAAAACCTGTCGGTGGCATAAGGGAAACACAACTATAGCCTACAATTCATTTCTCTTCCTTGAGAGACTATTCCATTGGTCGGAAAACCTGTAGGTGGTATAAGGGAAACACAAAGATAGCCCACAATCTGTTTCTTTTCCTGAGGAGATTCTACTAGGGATACAAAACCCTGTAGGCGGCATCAAAGAAACACAGTTATAGCCCACAAACAGTTTCTCTTGCTGGGGAAACTTCCACTGATAGGAAAACCTGTCGGTGGCATCAGGGAAACACAATTATAGGCCACAATCCATTTCTTGCCCTGGGGAGACTCTTCCAGTGATATGAAAATCTGTACGTGGCATCAGGGAAACACAATTATATCCCCCAATTTAGTTATCTTCCTGGAGAGACTCTTTAGTGATAGGTAAACATGTAGGTGGCATCAGGGAAATACAATTGTGGCCTATCCCAGGTGCCACCTACAGGTGTTCCTATCACGGGAAGAGTTTCCCCAGGAAGATAACTAAATTGGGGGCTATGGGGGCGTAGCTACGAGAGCCATGTGAGGAGTCGAGCTCTGAGAGAGCTCCTGCGATCCGGCAACTGATCCCGATTAAAAGTGCATATATGCACGCATTTATGCCCTGAAAATCGGAGTGCCTGATTATGAATGCAGTGTACACATCTCTTTTACTCCTGGTGCCTGGGCAAAGTGAAAGGACGGCGCTGTGAGCATTGCTGAGTCCGCGCACCCCGGAGTAGGGATGCAAAATGGTGGACGGAAGATCAAACAAAGGAGCCCGCTGGAAAAGTGAGGACAGAGCTGGCACGTTAAAACCAGCGCACTGGGGCTCCTGCATTGCCCGCTGGAGCACCGTCGTCTGGCACATGGGGGTGAAAATAGTGGACGCACTCACGAGGGTCCCCGAATTGGACTGCACCCGAGGCCGTCTGCAGTGGGGCACGGCAGCCTGCGAATGCCGAGGTTGGCACTGGGTGGGGGAGACCCATCAGGGTTAGTGCGATCCCAGTGCCGGCGTCGGTCCACATATAGGCGGCACCCTTGATGGTGGCGGAGCGGCCTGAAGAGGAGGTGTTTGGGGCACCTAGCGGGCTTGCCCGCGGTAGAGCAACCTGGCTGGGGGACACGAGCGCTGTACAGGGCGGCGTGACCCACACAGCCTGAACGGGTGCACGCCCCACCTGAGCTCGGACTTGCGACACACGCCTGAGGCACCCGGCGTGGGCCAGGTGCAGTGCAGGCCCCGAGGGCCTCCAACTGCATACAAAGGCGCTCCGCCCATACAGCGAATAAGGCCAACATCCGGACTGGTTTCATAATCTAGTGGAACCGTTATTCATCGAGCGGTCTCGCAGTTCAAACACTAGGATATCGCTGACTAAGCTTGGTCACGTTGGACCGAATAAGGCAGGCTGGAAGGGACTGCTTCTGGAACTGTCTAGCAGTGGAGAGGAGAGTGATCCTGCACAAGAGGAAACTGACTAAGACCTATTACCTCAGGTAAACAGAATATAACGGCCCTGGAATCAGCTTGACAAAACTGCACCAAGCAGGATTTATATATATCTACGAATATATACATGTTTTGGCCTCTCTGATAACTGGATAACAACGCTCTTGGGGGAGACATAAACTTGCAGAGGCTGGCCGCGGACACACTGCCATGCCGTGCCGCATACACCTGGGTGAGAGTGGCACCTGAGACAGATGCAACCAGGCAAGCCTCGAACATGCATCCGTAGCAGCCACAGGCCCGCGGACCCCTGACAGCAACACTCACTGGTGCTCCGGCGTAGCACACAAGGTCAGAGAGGTGCAGGCATACTCAGGCCCAAACAAAGACCTTTGGCCCCAGGGCATACGCACGCTGGCGAGGGCGTGCGGAAAGGCCCAGTGCGTGGGGATCAGGCCGCGGGCACGTGTGCAAACTGATAGCCATTGAGAGACTGGCAGGGACATGCCCCCACGTTGGCGAGTCGTGCATGGAGGTCATAGGAGCTGGGAGTATGGGACACCCCCAGGCCCACGCATAAGGCGGGAGGAGAGGAGGAGTGAGGAGCACCTTGCGGAGAGCGCCTCAGAACACTGCCCACATGAGCGGGCTGCACTTGCAACTTGGCGGGGCCCATGGTTGAAACACGCTGGGCCTGCAGGGACACCCAGGAGGGCCCCGACCACTAGGGGGGTAGCCATAGACCTGGAGCAGTAAGAGGTGGGGTACACAGACCTGGACAAAAGAATCGTCCGTACACAATTAAGTTGGAGGATACAATCCACCCCAGGCGCTGACTCGGTTGTACAAAGGAACCCCCAAAACAGCCCGCCTGAGTCCCCCGCCAACCGGGGACTGGGTATAGGGAAGCCAGAGACCACACACTGCGAAGCTCGTACGCGTGAGCCCAGAAACATCAGGATGGCCAACACACTGCCTAAAACAAAGGGCAAACAACCCACGATCGATGAATATGCAAAAGAACCCCCCCCTCATCATGGGTATAGCCACCACTAGCAAAGACCAGGAGATCCTCGCAGCAATTGCAGACCTGAAAGTGGCCTGGGAATCCAAACTGGGAATGGCCATGGTGGAACTGAAAGCGGCGCTGGAGCTCAAAGTCGGGGCTGTACAGGAGGAGGTGAATCTCCTCCGGCAAGACGTCAGGGCTCTGGCAGAACATACAAGCTACTTAGAGAAGGAAGTGGCCCCGAATACGGCTGCATGTGCATCCCATAAATCTGAGCTTCATGCCCTAGAACAACGCGTGGGCAACCTGGAAAGTAGGGCGGAGGAGGCGGAGGGACGCGCCCGGAGGAACAATATACGTATTGTAGGATTGCCTGAGAGAGCCGAGGGACCCAACCCCACATAGTACATCGAATCAATGTTGCTGCAGGAGATATCTGGGGGAGTGCTGACCCAGTTGTTCACGGTGGAACGGGCGCATAGGGCCCTGACGAGGAAGCCACCACCAGGGACCCCCCCCCAGGCCGGTGATTGGAAAGATCCTGAACTACCGAGACCGGGAAAAAATCCTTGAGCACTACCGGAAGGGAGGAATGATACAAAGGGCGTCGGCCAACATAACGGCATTACGGCAAACGAGTTACACTCTGCAGGTACAGCGCCAACACATGAACTTTGGTGCAATAAAGAGAAGATTGCGAGAAGCAGGCTACAAATACATGTTGATCTACCCTGCAAGACTGAAAGTGTTCCACAAAAATAGAACACTGTTTTTTGACACCCCGGAGGACGCGACAGAATGGCTGGATATGCAGAGCTATCCCCAAGAATCGGCCATCCAGAAGGAGGATGGCGCAGATAAGTAGCACGGAGACTGTGGCACCCAGGGTGTCGCAGTCTCAGACATTGGGACTGGAATATAGGACAGGATACAGCCTGTCGGAGTATAATGACTAGGGCTATATACGTATGATCCTTGAGCACGGGAATAGTGAACGGTGTAGGAGCCTAACGGAACCAGCCCTCACACCCCCACGAATAGACTAGTTAGGTCACTAGTAGACCAGTGACACCTTGCCGGGTTCCTGACCTCGGCATTCTGAGGCAGGACCAAACGCGGGGGAGCCTGAGATCCAGGGATGGAGCTGGGCACCTGTTGTGGCAGAACAGGGATTGGGGGAGGGAAGGGGTTGTGTGCAGTATATTATAGTTGAGCAAGGGGGATAGGGGGGGTTAGTTGGGGAGTTTAAGTTGGGAGAGGGGGGGGTACGAGCCCAATTTCATGTCACTCTAGACTGGAGAGGTAACCCAGGAGGGGGGAGGAGGGACAAACCATGCATGGCAATGGGTAGCCTTAGAAAAGTTACCTGAGGAGGGATAAAGTTATGATGTACCTGAGAAGGCTGAAAGTTGACATAGCATTACTACAGGAAACCCACCTAACTACGGATAAACTGGAGGTGGTCAAGAGAAAGTGGACAGGGACCACTACAGGAGCCACATATTCGGCTTACGCTAGGGAGGTGGTCACGTGGGTGGGATCCCATGTACCATTTCAGCTGCTTCAGTCCACGGTAGACCCAGATGGTAGAATTTTAGTGGTGCGGCGGATGCTAGAAAACAGGGAAATGAGCATTATAAACTCATACACCCCTAACCAAGACACAGCAGCCTATTTTAGGGCCCTATATAGTAAAGTTAGCCCCCTACTGGGTGGTGCTATCATCTGGGGAGGGGATTTTAATTGTACATTACACCCCAAGTTGGATAGGTCAGACAGTAAACTAGATAGACCAACCCCGGCTGAGGGACTTTGGGCTAGAAGATATTTGGAGACAGTTGCACCGGGTTGACAGGCAGTACTCACATTACGCGGCCCCCCACAACCTGTACACAAGACTGGATTATATGTTTGTGGCCTCGGAGATAGCAGGATAAATGATAGGTTCGGAATACAAGGCCAGGGTGTTTTCGGACCACTCCCCCCTGGTCTTGGAGTGGAGGCATCAGCCGCCTAGAGCGAGAATCCCGACATGGAAGCTTAGAGCCGAAGCCCTGCAGGACCCGGGATTCCGTGAGGACTTAAGGGAGGCAATTATTGAGTACTTTGACATTAATACAGGGAGTATGCAGTCAGAAGGAACCTTATGGGAGGCGTTCAAAGTGGTAGTACGGGGGGCGGCCATATCCGAATCCAGAGGGCACCTAGAGGGCATAGAGCGAGAGCTACAGGAGACAGAGAAGGAGCTGGAAGAAATAATGCAGGGGGAGAGCACCTCACAGGAGGGTGTCGAACGGGCGAATCTATTACAACATACTATCAGGGAGCACTGGGACAGACTATATAAACTAAACTATAAAAAATATATCGAAAGGCAACATGCGGGGGAGATAAAGAGGGAAGGCTGCTAGCATGGTTATTCAAAAATGAAACTCCACGCCCAGTGGTCAGGAAGTTAAAGGGGGAAGAAGGCCAGACCTGGGATACCCAAGAGGACGTCAATGAGGGGTTCTTCAGATTCTATAAATGCCTGTATGAGGATATGGGGGAGGAGATGGGTCGGGAGATTCAGGAGACATTTGAAGACATAGGATTGCCCAAGTTAAATGATCAGGAGCGGGGGGGCCTGGACGCCCCAATCACATTAGACGAAATAGAGACAGTGGTCCGACACCTACCCACGTGTAAGGCTCCGGGGTCAGAAGGGCTCCCAAGCAAATTTTCCAAGACATACAAGCAGGAGGTACTCCCCCCCCCGCTGCTTGCCATGCTAAATGAGGCGCTGGAACGAGGGAGGCTGCCAGAGTCCCTGAGAGAGGCGGTGGTCATTCCGCTCCTAAAACCGGGGAAGCCAAGCACGGATTGTGGATCATATAGACCCCTATCAATGCTCAACCAAGACAGCAAAATCCTTACAGCTACGCTGGCAAACAGGCTCAAACGAGTTATTGGCAAACTGATACACCCCGATCAAGCAGGCTACGTCCCAGGCAGGAATATAACCGACAATCATAGGAGACTCCACCACATTACAGAACAGACAGAGGAGGACCCCGGCGAAATGGTAATAGTCTTGTTGGATGCTATTAAGGCCTTCGACTCTGTGAGGTGGCAGTGGTTGCTAGCGGCTCTGAAAGAATATGGGATGGGCCGGGGTACCTGAGGTGGGTCAAAATGATATATAGTTCCCCAATCGCCAGGGTTAAAACTGGCGCAATAATCTCGGACAAATGGCAACTTAGAAGGGGCACTAGACAGGGCTGCCCCTGGTCGCCCATGCTGTACATTCTCGCTCTGGAACAACTGGCAATCTGCCTCAGACAACAGTATGGGCAGATAGGAATCTCCGCGAAGGGAGGATCGCACCTCATATCACTGTACGCTGATGACATGCTGCTATACCTACGCTTCCCAGAAGAAAACCTACAATGTGTCCTGGAGGTGATGGAACGCTATGCCACCCTCTCGGGCATAGCGGTAAACCCCAAGAAACCAAGCAAGTTCCCTTTGGGGAGATACAGGAGGGCCCTGCATAGGAACCTACCGGTCTTTCCGATACCCTGGCAGACCAGGAGATTCCGATACTTGGGAATCCACATAAACCACACGACCGAGGATGAACACAAGCACAATACAGAGAGGACAGTGGAAGGCATTAAAAATAATATGGGGTTTTGGTCCAGGCTACCCCTGGCCATGATGGGTAGGGTGGCCTTGATTCAAATGGTGGTCCTGCCGAGGCTGCTGTATTTATTTTACGAACATCCCGTACATGCTCCCCAAATGCTTTTTTGCGAAACTCCACAGCCTATGCCAGGGCTTTATATGGCATAACTTCAGGAATAGGGTGGCCCTTTGGAAGTTACAAAACCCGTGTGACAGGGGGAGTATAAACCTACCGAATTTCGAGTTATACTACCTGGCGGGAAAGCTCCAGTATGTGGCCAGGTGGCTGTCCGAAGTAGAGACAGCTGAAGCCAGGCTATTGTACAAGGACACCGCCCCCTTTTTTCTCAGAGAGGTGGTATGGTTGCCTAAATCAAAGTTGCAAGGAAGGGCGAGACTGTTGGTACTGGGCTGGGAAATGTGGAACAAAACATGGCAGGTAGTGGGAAACCCGACCCCATGCTCCCTGCAGGTGCCGCTAGTGGCGCTATGTGGGGAGGACTTGCAAATGATAAAAGGGATCCATAGATGCTGGGAACCGATGGGCCTTGCGACCCTCGGAGATGTATGGCAAGAGGGGATGGCACTAGACTTCCAGAGACTAATGGAGGATACCGGGGTGCACAAAGGCCAACATATTACTTACACAAGAATTATTAAACGGGTGCAGGAGAGGTGGCCTGAGGTAGTGCTAGCGGAGCAACCCGATGTGGTCATTGACACGATGTATGATATCTCGGAAGGGGGGCACAAAATATATCCCGCGTTTACGAACAATTGATGACTAGTGTGGGTAAGGAGTTGCTCCAAATGAGGCGAGACTGGGAGGAGGAGGTGGGAGAACCTATGCTGGATGGACAATGGGATAGAGCTCAAAGGTATCATAAGAAGATATCCCGTAATGCAAGGCTAGAGCAGATCCAGTTATATGTTACCCATAGGGCATATATGACCCCTAGCAAAATTGCCAGGTTTGGAAGCTCAGTGATACAGAAATGCCCACAGTGCGGGGAGGTGGAAGCTGGGATGATACACATGTTTTGGGCTTGTCCGGAGGTGGGTAGATTCTGGACAGAGGCTAAGCTACGCCTAGCCGAAAAAGGGATTACACCGGAGGTGGAGTCAGTTTGGGCATGCATGCTGGGGGGTTTTGTCAGACCACGCAACCTGAAGCACATTAGTAAGATGAAAGACCTAGCCTACATCCTGGCCAAACGGAGAATCGCTATGGGCTGGAAGGCAGCCCGACGATCTAGAATAGAGACGCGGTGGGCTGACCTCCTGAAGTGGGCAGATGCAGAAATGGCAGCTTGGTATGAAGCAATCCGCAGAGGAGGGGACGAGGAAGCGGGACCCCTGATAGCGTGGAGGCAACTGGTGACCACGATGGTGGGACCCTCCCAGGCCGATCTTAGTTAAGATGATATGAGGGGGACTAATGAGGAAGACAAGCGTAGAGATACGCAAGCTAGTGGCATTGAAGCAGGGGCTCGAGTTAAGGGGGATGGAGGGGAGAGGACTGGGACGGACAACAAGTGAACATAACGATGTAAAGTTTACATGCAAATGTCCTCAATGTTTGTGATGTATGGAGTGTTGTTAACAAAATAATAAAATAGTTTTAAAAAAAAAACTAAATTGGGGGCTATAATTGTGTTTCCCTAATACCACGTACAGGTTTTCCTATCACTGGAAGAGTCTCCCCAGGAAGAGAAACAGATCATGGGCTATGTTTGTGTTTCCCTTATGATCAGTGGTCGAAGTGAGCGGGAGCGGTTGGGAGCGGTGCTCCTCTTCTTTTTCAAATTAAGTTTTACTGCTCCTACACTTTTATTTTGAAAAGAAACCGTTCCAGAACTGTTTTGTTTTAAATAACAGTGTAGGAAGATGTTGAAACGTTCACTTTCAGTGCACTGCACTGAACCTTCCCTTAAACAGTAGGTGCATGTGTTTGGGGATTTGTATTGTGTGTGTGAGGTGGTGTGGTGATGGGGTGTGTGTGAAGTGGGTGCAGGCTCGCAGGGAACATAGTTCCACTACTTCTATTCGTACACTTCGATCACTGCTTATGATATGATATGATAGTTTATTTGTATAGCGCCTATACACAATGGGCCTCATTACGAGTCTTGCGGTATGGTGAAAATTAGTACGGAATGGTAATACCGCCATCGTATACCGTACCGGTCCATTACGAGTCCACATAGCGGTATTACAGGTATCCCCATGGAGGCGCTGATACCATGCACCTCCGTACCGGCATGTGCACTGCCACACGCCCTTCATTGCGGAAATACCGGCAGCTGCAAACAGGAGGACATTACGAGTCACATGGACATGCACTTACCGGCATCCAGATGGCGGTAATAAGGGTTAACACCATGCCTGTAGTTCCGGCATCGCATATCACCTGTTAATAGCAATCTGCTGTGTCCCCAACTGCCACAGGTGCACACAATCAGCACAGGTGGAGGCAATGGAGTCTGGCCCAGCACAAAAGGAGCACACCCACACCACACACCCCTTTCTAGACCAGAATGGTCCCACTTGCTCTTGCGATTTTGGAGCTGGAGGACATGGCTGCAGTGCTGCTCCATGAGCAGCACTACATCAGGTACTACAGAGGAGACGCAGGAGGAGAAGGAGGGTGAGACTGGCCCAGCAAGTACCACCAGTGCAAGCAGGGGTACCACGCAGGCAACCACCAATCCAGCGCATAAGTGCCACTACATTCAACTTGACTCCTGCACAGATCCACACCCTGTACCGCCTGGACAGGGACACCATCACCGCCATTGTGGATCTAATACACAATGACATAGTCAGCCTGATTGATATCTGTACCGCCATCCCCCCTCTACTGAAGGTAGTGTCTATGCTCCACTTCCTGGCCAGACACCTACCAGCACACAGTGGGGCAGCTGCATATCACAACCATATTTCTCACGCATGCTGAACCAAGTGCTGGATGCCCTCTTGAAGCACGCAGGGAACTACATATCCCTACCAAGGACTGGCCAGGAAGTGAGTGACACTAAAATAGGGTTACATGCACTGGCAGGCATGCCACATTTTATCGGTGTCCTCGACTGCGCCCACGTGGAGTTGGTGGTCCTGCATGCCATGGAGGGAACAAGTTACTTACCTGTAACTGTTGTTCTCCAGCATGGGTCTGGACACAATTGCAAGCTTTACAACTCCATCAATGTGCAGATGGTATGTGACGCCAGCAAGATGATCACACATTGCTGTGCCCGATACCCCGGATCAATGCACAATGCAATGGTGCTGCGGAACATCATGCTACACTGCTACATGGAGCGACATGCTGCACGACGTGCCTGGTTGCTGGGTAAGTCTGCTCACAGGCCCATGGTAGTGTTTGGGGGGGGGCATGCATATGCTACCGGGTGTGTTTAGGGAGGGAAACATCCATATGCCACCTGGGTGTGTTTAGGGGGGAAACATCCATATGCCACCTGGGTGTGTTTAGGGGGGGAACATGCATATGCTATCTGTCCGTCCTCTGGCCCATGGGCGTGAATGTGGTGGTGACTGGAAACTGTCCATTCTGGAAAACACTACGCCCCTAAACATCCTAACCTGAACATGACACTGACAATGCATGCCAGACATACTCTCACCGCACGCAATGTCAAAATGTCCCACTCTCAAACAGCGCACAACCCTCATCATGTCCACTGTACATCATCAGACCGTACCCACAGCACCACAGTGCACCAACTTGCAGTCACAAGGATTAATATACGAGACTGCATCAAAGCACCTCACAGATCATGCATGCATGAGCGCCTACTATTAAATCCTGCTATGGGAATCCACTGTCTCTGGCCCTCCATCACAGGAACAATGCATAACACCATGACTAAATGTGTAGATGAATGCCCACGCAATAATCTACTTGTGACAAGACTCCTGTAAATCCAACCCATCAAGTAGTCACCATCACTCATATGAGCACGATTGGAGTGGTAAACAACCACTGCACATGAGTACCAGCATGCAAGTGAACACCCTGCATCATCAAAAGAACGCATCCCTACACCTGTGGACCATAACCCCAAAAACATTGTGTCATGATTACATGTGTACAGACGTGTAGGGGCATGTGCATGGTGTCATGAAATTACTGCAAGCATGATACTCCAAACAACATGTGACATGGTGCATATCAGCCTACATCATCAAACACTGGCCTACATGAATTTGGTCACATCACCTGCCACACATCCCTCACATGTGAGTACATCACGGTCCCATTCACTCCATCTGGGTGAGTGGTGAAGTCCCCTCAGTCCTGTATGTCACACATGCCCACCACCATGGTTTGGCAAGCTGCGAACAGGCCAGATAGTTGAATGTATGTGTAGTCAATGGCTGTCATCAGAAATATCCTGCATATGAACATGAACAATGCACAGGCTGAGCACAGATGGAATTAAAGAATTACCCTCACACATACCTTATTGTGCTCCCATGCAGGTGATGCAGGTTACCCCTGAAGCCGTGGCTCCTCACCCCTGTCAGGAATCCGCGGAACAGGCACGATGAGGACTACAATCAGGCTCATACACGTACCCATGTCGTGATCGAGCACACCTTCGGCCTGTTGAAGGCACGGTTTCGCTGTCTCAGCCGTTCAGGTGGGGCAGTCCTGTACGGGCCTGAGAAGGTGGGGAAGATCATCATGGTATGTGCTATGCTTCACAACATGTGCATCCGACGGAGCGTACCTCTGCCGACTGACATTGACCAGCAACCACCGGGTGAGGATGAAGATGATGAAGGAGAAGGGGTTGCACATCAGCCAGGTGGCGATGCACATGAGGGACGTGCTGTGCGCCAGTCTGTGATAGACTCATTTTTCTAAAGCACATGGATGTAGAGGGTGCCATGGATGTGGGACTCTGGCCACTGGGTGTGGGGGTAGATGGACAGTGGACACTGTGCACTGTAAACCAATAAAATCACACCCACCCAATAAGCAATGTCTAGTCATGTGTTTTTTTGTACACAACGGGTATATTAAAAAGGTGATATTTACAACGGGCATAGACCCTCCACCTCATACACCCTCTCCCCCCAATGCCCCCACACACCGCCTCCGCACCAACACCCACACACACCCCCTCCCCCCAACACCCCCACATACCCCATCCACCCTCCCCCTTCGCCCAACACCCCCACACATGAAGTGCACTAAATGTCTCATGTTGCAATTCCAGTCAACACATGCAGGGTGCCCCTGCTACTTCCGGTCCCTCTTCGGACAAGGGGGTTTCATTCCAGTGCGCCGCATACTGCGCAGGGATCTGCGCACAGGACTGGTCTGCATCGAGCCGGCAGGTGTGGCATATGATGAGGTGGATGGTTGCGGCTCCGTTGGCGCTGGACGCCTCTGCTCCAAGTTGTCCGCAATTCTGGACAGGATCTAGATCACTGCTGTGAAACCATCATGCACCCACTTGCTGTTCCTATTTACGGCCTTGATGATGGCCACGGAGGTGGCACGCATCTCACGCCTACTTGCCTCCCCAGCTGCAATGTATTGTTTTTCAAGGTCATGCATCGCCTGTTGCCGGCCCTCCATCCTTGTCATGCGGCCCTCAATGTCCCGGATCGCGGTGGAGGTGGATGTTAGATTTGCTGCGGCGGGCAATACAGGGCTGTTCATAGATGGGGACCACCCCGCATGTGTTCCCTCGCCTCCAGCCTCAGACTGAGGGTCGCCCTGTGGGGTGACCTGTGGGGTGACCTGGTGGCTTGGGGTATGCACAGCATTCTTAGACAGGGTGCCTCCCTCGTGGGTGTGCTCCAGATCATGCCCCTCTTCCTCATCTCCACTATGGGGCGCAGATGCTGCTACCTCCCCCACAGAACTTGTGGCAGCCGACTGTGTTCCCTCATGCTCCGAATCTACAGTTGTGGCCACGTCCTGTGTAACATTTGACTCCTGGGGCGTGGCGGCAGGTGTTGGTTGGTCCTGTGATGGTGGCTGTGAGGATGGTGGTGCACTGGTGTGTCCCTTGCGTGCCACTCGCACCACCATCTAGCGTCATCGTCCCTGGCCCTGGACCTTTTGGCAGTTTTGGTGGCCTGTCTACATCCGTGCCTGTGGGGGACAAAGAGAGGCATGGCATCAGTGATGGTAGTACTTGCATCATACATGCATTGGTGTCTGTGCAGTTTGTGCTGCGTGGATCGTTGCATGCCTGTTGTTGTGGTGGACAGGGTGTGTGCTATGTTCCTGAGGGGATGGAATTGGCATCCCTCAGGTTTTGATATGTTTGCTGTGGTGTCTGCTGTGGGGCCTGCAGGTATGTTGTGGCTTGCATGCAGCGTGACACTTGCTGTTTATCTGTGTGTCGGGTGTGTTTTGGGTGTGGGTGCAGCATGCATGTTGATGTGACAGTGGTGGGGCCAACATGTAGACAGGGATCCGTGTATGTGTGAATGATGGGTCATGTATTGGCTAACAACACTATCACATTTGTTGGCCGAAATTGTACTTTACATGTCATTTGTTTGTGGAGACACTCACCTTCATCAGCTGATGATGGTACTCCGAACTCTGCTGCACCAACACCTTCAATTCCCTCCATTTCTATAGTGGTGCTGCATGTTTTTTCCCACCTTGTGAGCCTTATGGGGGAGTGGGCCCCGCCACCTGTTGCATTGCCCTGGCTACGATTAGCTGACAGGATATTCCTCACACGTAGGCGTAGATCGTCCCACCGCTTCTTACAATCCTTAACGGTGGGTGCTGTGGTGCCAACCGCACTGACCCTCTGTGCCACATCCTCCCATATCTGCTTCTTATGGAGCTGTGCCGGACGCCTCAGGTCTGAGCAGAAAAGCACATCCGCCTGCTCCGCTAAGGTATCAACCAACATATTCAGCTCCTCATCACTGAATCTTGCCTTGCGCTGGTGGGGAGGGCCTTTATGTGTGGCTTTTGACATCTTCTTGGGTTCTGTATGCTATTTTCACAAAACAAGTCCTGTCTATCAAGGATTGCAATGGATTGTGTTTTTAAAGATGGCCGCCGGTGCATTTCCCATTCCGGTGCGATGATGCTACTTCTGGTTCCGATGTTGATGGACCCAGTAATACGATTACCGGTACTGCCGGGTTGTTATTTAGGGGTGTCAGAGTCAGGAGGAGTTATTAGCGTATTTCATGATGCCGTTACCGGCTTGCCGCTATGCGTGTGCACGCACTCTCGTAATCAGCAGCTATTTGCAGCGTCAAGGCTACCCGGACCCGTTATTATCACCATGCTGGTAATGACGAGATTTTATCGCGAATCTCGTAATGAGGCCCAATGTGTTTCAAAGCGCTTCAAGGCAAGGGAGGTAACAAGGGAAAATACAATCACATTCTTACAAGCCATGAACAGTAAAGATGTGAAATTAACTATTGTACACAGCCTGATGACATTTCAGATAGTGGAAGAGCTAAGACATAGCTAAGGAAGGGAGGGGAGAGTGGGAAGGAAATGGAAAAAGACAGGTGACTACCGTACTAGGCTGATGACATTTCTGGTAGAGCCGGAGAAAAACAAAAGGTGAGGGAGAGGGGTGAACAAAGGGAGGGGACGAACAAAACAAGTGACTATCATACTAGGCCTGACAACATTTCAGATAGTGCTGGAGTGCTGGAGGGGCTGAGAGGAGGAAAAAAAAAAGTAAGGGGAGGAAGGAGGAGACAGACAAGGTTGCTGTCATACTAGGTCAAGGGACAAGTCTGATAGAGTAAGTGCATAGAAGAAAGTAAGGGGAGGAGATAGGAAAAGGGAGAAAGGGAGAGGAGGAGAGAACAGAGAGTAAGCAGTCAAAGAGCGGAGAAGCAAGAGGTGAGAGTGAATACAATTGCAGAAGTCAGTAGTAATACATAATGTTGCAAGCCAGGATACAAGATGAAGATGGGAACAGCATGATTCAGGGCCACTATGAGTACAAGATGCAAAGGAAGTTCAGCATGAGAGTTGAGAAAGGGTGACGTAACGTGAATCAATGAAGTCCATAAAAGTCAAATCCAGCATTGGCCACAAGACGGTGATGGTGAAACCAGAATGTAACAGGACAGACTCCTGCAGAAGTAGGCTGTATGGGGGCAGGGGGAGCAGGGTAGAAGAATCAAGCAAAACAGCCACCTACAGGTTTTCCTATCACTAGAAGAGTCTCCCCAGGAAGAGAAACAGATTGTGGGTTATCGTTGTGTTTCTCTTATGCCACTGACAGGTTTTCCTATCACTGGAAGGGTCTCCCCAGGAAGAGAAACAGATTGTGGGCTATAAATGTGTTTCCCTGTGCCACCTACAGGTTTTCGTATCACTGCAAGAGTCTCCCCAGGAAGAGAAACAGGTTATGGGCTATAATTGTGTTTCCCTAATGTCACCTACAGGTTTTTGTATCACTGGAAGAGTCTCCCCAGGATGAGAAACAGATAATGGGCTATAATTGTGTTTCCCTGTGAAACCTACATGTTTCAGTATCACTATACGAGTCTCCCCAGGAAAATAACTAAATTGGGGTCTATCTTTGTGTTTCCCTGATGCCACCTACAGGTTGTTCTATCATTGGAAGAGTCTTGCAAAGAACAGCAACAGATTGTGGCCAATAATTGTGTTTCCCTGGTGCCACCTACAGGGTTTCCTATCACTGGAAGAGTCTCCCCAGGAAGAGAAACAGATTGTGGGCTATCTATGTGTTTCTCTTGTGCCACCTGTAAAGACTGGTAGGGGGTGTCTGTACTTCTGCTCTCTATATGGTAGAGGAGAGGCACAGAAGTCCCCAGCCAAGATTCTCTATTACGGTAGCAATGGACGAGCAATCAAGGCCTAGCTTCTCAGGAGGTGATGCAGGCTGGTTCTTAAGTACAGTGTAGTTCCCGAACCCCCACAAAGGAATGTTCACACACTGTATTACTGAAAATACAGTCTTTATATAATTAATATTCAAAGGTATGTACACAATCACAATAACGCACTTTGTACTGGGACATCAACAATGATAAATATATACAATTCTAAAGTGGTACCACCAATGTTATTGAATCTCATTAAAGTGCATCAACTGTACGGTTAAAATGTCACACAGATCAATAACGAAGACACCAGCAATAGAGAGAGGAGGGAAAGCAAGATGGTTGACACAATTGGCAGAATACTGGCCCCGTTACCTAGACACAGTTCTGTGTGGAGATCCCTCCACCTGGGCAACCTGTAAATAAAGATATATAGCACAAGCCCAGTTCATATATTGTTCAATAGTCTTATTTCCTCCTACTAAGGTTTTACCCCCCCAATGTACCTGGTGGATTAGAGTTCTTCGAAGATGCGTCGACCGATCCTTCTTGAGTGACTCCCTTTAAAGCAAGAGCCACGGATCGTCGAGAGGCATCGAGGAACTCGGCGTTCGGTGTCGGGGAATCGACGGCCCTTCTTCGGTGCCCTCCCTTTAAGGCAGGAGTCATGGGTCGTTGAACGTCAGACGGAGAACAGGTTGAACTACGGCGGTGAAGTGGCAGCTTCGTTCCTAGCGGTGCTCGTCGACGACGGAGCATTGGCGTCCTGCAAGGAAGAGGCGTGCGGGGCACCTCGGTGACGATAGTTCTGGACCGCAAAGAGAGGATGAAGAACTGTGGCCCAGCAAGGGCATCGAGTCGTCGGTGTCTCTGTGGTCTTTAGGTGGCGGGAAACCCACCGGTGGATGCTCCTCGGCATGTCGACGGTCGGGCCTTCTCCTGCGGGATAAAGCGGTCGACGATGCAGACGAGAGTGTCCGATGATCAATTGAAGTTCTTAGGCAAACGGGAGCACGGCGGCTCCGATCGGTGACGGACAACAGTCCAGGTGCTTCTCTTTGAGATTGTGCGGCAGTCCCCATCTCGGGTCGGCAGCCTGTCGAAGGTCTGTCTACCAGGGAGCTTTGGCAAAGATCAGCTGGTGCACGATGGTCCCTCGTAGCTCGGGAAGAGGGCGCCTTACCAGGTCCTCTCCGAGTCAGTCCTTGGAGACACAGCAGCTTTCAGATTGTGAAGGAGAGCAACAGCAATTCTTCTCGTCCAGCAGGGCTTCAAGGTCAAGCTTCAGTTACTCCAGTTACTCGTCGTAGTGGACTTAAGCTTCTGAACAATTTCCAGTGGTGAGAGGTCCCCAGATATACTATTCTGTCTCCCATCCACACTGCTAGGTCACACTCAGCAGCCAATCATCCAGAAGGGCATTCATGCAGTCAGTCAGCCCATCAGGCATGCAGTGCATTCAGGCCATCCTTCTCCCGCTCAGACACTCACAACAAGGAATGTGGATTGGGACAAGTACCCAGCCATTCAACACTACACACTGCATTCAGGCCAGTTTCGGGCAGGGCTGTCTCAGTCTTTGTCTCTCATGCCAGAAACCAGACAACCACAACAAGAAGTGCATATTGGTCACACATTCCATTCACTCAGGTCCCACCCACAGGAGGTTCCCACAACATACATCACCGGGAAGGCTCCAGCTAGTCTGGCCGGGCCTTCACCATACATGGCACTTCCACCTAACAGCCAGCCAGCCAGGGGGAAGGGACAGAGTTAGGGCTTCCCAGGACTTTGGGAAAACAAGGTAATAGGTAATAGAAAGCAAGAGGCCGCAGGGGCCATTTTGTTTTCCATCAGGAATCAACTGATTCCAATGGCAGGGCTGGGGTATCCCAAAATGGAGGATACTCCGCGCACCTGTCAAATTCAGCATGGAGCTGCCACCAGCCCATACCCTGCTCTGCGTGCCACCCACAGGTGCCCAAAAACATACACTAGGGGCACAGGGTTGTACCCCCCACCCATGGGTGCCATAAGGGTATCCCACGGGTCCGTTCACCAAACCAAAAGAGAGAGAGCTGCACGACCAGGAGTCCCACATGAACTCCTGCGTGGAAAACACGACAGAACACACAATCAAAAGCAGTAAAGGACAAGGATACGGAGGCCGGTTTATAGTCATAATGTCGAAAAAAAAATGTCGACAAACAAAAATGTCGAAAAAAATGTAGAAAACAATAATGTCGACATCCTATACATATAATGTAAAAAGTCATTTTTTAGAAAAAAAAATGTCGACAAAAAAATGTCAATTAGAACTACTATCAACACCTCACCCAACACCCCCCTGCCACCCCCCCCCCACACCCCCCACCACCCTCTCACCCCTCATACTCAACACATTCTAATTATTTATTTATTTATTTATTTATTTTTTCAATAAATAAATAAACAAAAAGAGTATCATTTACTATGGGGGGTCCCCCCAACCCCCCCCGCACCCAACACCCCCCTGCCACCCCCCCACAACCCCCCCACCACCCTCTCACCCCTCATTCTCAACACATAGTAATTATATATTTATTTATTTATTCAATAATTAAATAAATAAAGAGTATCATTTACTATGGGGGTGTCCCCCCAACCCCCCTCACCCAACACCCCCTGCCACCCCCCCACGCCCCCCACCATCCTCTCACCCCTCATACTCAACACATTTTAGTTATATATATATTTATTTATTTATTTATACAATAAATAGAAAATTTCGAAAAAATATTGAAAAAATGTCAACATTATTGTTTGTCGACATTATTTTTTTCGACATTTATTTTTCGAAATTTTGACTGTCGACATTTTTACTGTCGAAATTATGACTGACCACCACGGAGGCCCTGTCCCTGCGATGCATTTCCAGCATCACACAACCTACAGGTTTTCGCATCACTGGCATAGTCTCCTCATCAGAGAGCCAGATTGTGGGCTATCTGTGTGTTTCCCTAATGCCACCTACAGGTTTTCCTATCACTAGACTAATCTCCCAAGAGAGGGTCCAGGCTCAAATATTGCCCAAGGGCTTGTAATGGAGGGGGGCAGTAATTACATCAACTACTTTTCCCCCTATAGGGGTAGAGGCAAATGGTACCTCACCAAGGATTCCCAGTCCCAGAAGTAACTCCCTAAAAGAATATCCCAAAATAGAGGAATACTCTACAACAAATAGGACATACCATATAATAACTGGAAAGAAGAAGTTGACATTTGTTATTGTCAACCAATGTCTCTTTAAATACGAATTCACCTTTAAATGGAATGAAGAAGCTGATGAGGGAAAAGGCACCGCAAACAGCGGATACATTGAGATATGTAGGCAGACAAGGGAAGCCAGACTGGAATCCAACACCTGAGCCGGGCGGTGACTCGCCCGACAAGAAAACCTTCACATTTGAAAACTAATGTAATGTGGTGCATCCTTCAGGAACGAACAAGAGAGAGGGTCATGGTGGTGGCGTGACCACGGAAATCTGGTGGTAGGGCAGTGGTTGCCCCGAACTATGCAGAGTCCACTACAAGGACCTGACCATCTAGCAGTCCACTTACTGGCAAAGCTGCCATCCTGCCAGGAGAAAGGATACAGAGCTTTCAATACCGAACCATATTGAGAGAAAGAGAGAGAAAAGCAGACAACCCTAGCCTACAAAGGCCCTGGTGACGTTATCCCAGTCAAGTCCATGTAACAGAGAGAACATGATACCCGGGAGCCTAGGGTGGATCTCTTATGGCACTATTCATATTCCCAGTCATATAGATCAAAGAGCTGCTCATACATGTCCCAGTCACGTATATGGGAAAGTAAGAGAATGGAATAAGGATGACGAGAGAAGCAAGTATGCAATAGGAATTGCAAGAAAGATTAAGGGCGAGAGAATAACGTCTGAAGAGGGAGGCAACCTGGATTATCTCTTAGAAAACTGAGAACTCAAGAAAAGCCTAGTACTTAATAAGGAAACTACGAATATAATAAGAATTGTAAGAGACATTTAAAGTGAGAGAACAACACCTGAAGAAAAGGGCAAAGTGAGGTATCCTTTAAAAGCCCAAGAAACAGAAGAGAAGAAATATGATGAACTGAGTAAAAGAGAATCTAAACTAAAGAGAAAGGATTGTACATCTACACCCTGGAAAAGCGGGAAAGCCATCCTACATGATTATCATAGTTGCTCAAGATTCATGAAACCCACACCTGAGAAGGAGCACCAGTCTCAGAAAGCCTCAAAGGAATTGGTTAAAGAAGTCACAAGAGACTATTTGAAAATATCATATTAAAAGGAGTTTAAAAGAAGGAAATTTGCAAGAAGAAAGATGCAAGAGAAGGGAGTCATTCTCCTGTCCTTAGTTCTTAGAATAAGTGGTTGGGCCAGTGGAGGAAAGTTTGGACTGTGGACACCTTTCCTTTGGACTTTCACAGACCACTGACGAGCACCGTAGCTAGTTTTGTAGGTAGGGAACCCCATAGAGATAGGGAGAGTTAGGCCTTATATTTGTGTTCTTCAATTCAACATCCTTCAAAAGACCATCAACAATCACTGTCCTTCTTCTGATCCGCCACAGATCTCTAAGCCAGAGTCCAGAAAAGCCTTACCATACATGGTACTGTCTGGCCTGAGAAGGTCGGAAGAAGGTGAAACGACAATAAAGTAAAAAGACGAGATGGCCAAAGGACAGGCCAAAAAATGTGTGGCCTGGCAATTTTGGGTATCCGGCACTTAAAAAGGTATTATGCAGTAAAACATAAAAGCACAGACAATATAAATTATGATAAAGTAAGAGGAGTCTCCACTGCCGACCATCCTGAACACATTTTAAAAGTCCCGAAATATGTTAAAAAAAGGGATACTTAGTATTACTGCACCACTTCACTGTAAGGGGATGTGCGCTGCAGTAAAACAACAAAGGGGTCGGAACAGGGGATGGTTAGCATAGGGGTTGACCAGAGTCCCCCCTAGAGGAGTTGATAAAGGAAAGTTAAGCAAAAAGTCTTTCCTTAACCCATGTGGGACTCCTGGCAGTGCAGCTCTTCCTCTTTACAGTTGTGGTGAACAGACCCTTGGGATACCGTTATGGTACCCATGGGTGGGGGTACAACCCTGTACTCCTAGTGTATGTTTTTGTGCACCTGTGTGTGGCCCAAAGAGCAGGGTAGGGGCTGGTGGCAGCTCCATGCTGAATTTGACAGGTGCTCTGAGTATCCTCTATTTTGGGATACCCAGGCCCTGCCTTTGAAATCAGTTGAATCCTGATAGGAGACAAGATGGCCCCTGTGGCCACCTACTTTCTATTGCCTGTTAACTTGATTTCCCAAAGTCCTGGGAAGCCCTGACTCTGTCCCTTCCCCTGACTGGATGTTGGGTGGAAGTTCCATATAAGGTATTGTGGGGAAGTCCAGGCCAGACCGGCTGGCAGGGTCGGATGGGCCCCTCGGCCTTTCAGCCCGTGGCTGGGCCAAAATCGTCCATGGGCATTGGGGGCCGGTTTCTGGCCATGCCTGGGCTGGTTTGGAGAAAAAAAAAATAGACAAAATATATCTTTATTTTCTCCAGTTTTTCATTTTCTTTTTTTTTCAAAAAGCCTTTCATCCTTCTTAGGTCGATAAATGAGTACCATTGTATGCATATTTGTTCTATAAAGAAGAGCTTAAGCGTAAATGCTATATAATAACATTATCATTTGGCCTTGGACGTCTGCTTGGATTCACAGTAATTTAGTGTACTTAGGTACAATGCTATTTGATGCCACTTCCTGTTTTGTCAAGGGTTGAAAGGTCGTGTTTCATCGCTTCCCAGGATGTCACATTGGGGTTGGCGTGAAATGACATCACTTCCGGTGATGTCATCAGAGGTCAAGGGATGTGAGGTGAGGGGTGGGCCACTTTTCTGAGGCGAGGGGTAGGCCACTTTTTTTTGGGTGACCGGGCCTATTTCTTGTCCCAGTCCGACCCTGCTGGCTGAAGCGTTCCCAGTGACTGTATGTTGTGGGTGCACCCTTGGGGTGGGACCTGTGTGAATGGAGTGTGTGACCAATATGCACTTCATGTTATGGGTGTCCTGGTATCTGTGTGTGTGACACAAAGAATGAGACAGCCCTGCCCGAAACTGACATGAATGAAGTGTGGTGTGCTGAAAGGCTGGGTGCTTGCCCCAACCCAAATTCCTTTTAATGGGTGTCTGGAGGGTAGTGAATGACCTGAATGCACTGCAAGCCTTATTGGCTGCCTGCCTGCATGAATTCCCTTCTGAATGATTGGTTGCCTGAGTGTGGCTCAGCAGTGTATATCAGAGACAGAACAGTATATCTGGGGTCCTCTCACTTACCAGAATTGTTCAGAAGCTGAAATCGAAAATTGATGCTTAACCTTGAAGCCGAGCTGGAAGAAGAATCTCTGCTGCTGCTTTCCTTTGACGCAATCCAAAAGCTGTCGTGTCTCCAAAAACTGATCCAAGAGAGGACCTGGCTAGGAGACCTCTTCCCGAGCTGCGGGGGACCATCGTGCCCCAGCTCATCTTCACCGAGGCTCCCCGGAAGTCATTCCCAAAAGGCTGTCGAGGAAACATTGAAGTAAGCGGCAGGACGTTGAGGCTGCCGACGACCATCACCGTTTACCGAGATTCGGAGGACCGCTGTAAACTTGTCGGCTGGAGCCGCAACGCTCCATTGCCTAAGATACTTTGAAATCAAGGACTCCCTTGCCATCACCGTCGACCGCTTTGTCCCTCCAGAGAAAGTCGAGGTCGCCGACGAACCGAGGAGAATCTGCCGGTGGGTTTTCCGCCACCAGAAGTCCACAAAGACACCAAAGAAGATCTGAAAGCCTGCCGTTGTCAAGTCCCGATCGTCAACGCCAACGCCGACGACCTGAGGCCCTTGCTGGGCCCACTTTCTTCAATGACTCTGCTTTGTGGTAACAAACTCTTGTCATCGAGGTGCATCGCATGACTCATCTGCGCAGGACGTCCACAACCGATCGTCAATGAGCACTGCCAATTCCCAAGCTGCCATCTCGAAGACATTGTTCACCTTTTCTTTGAGGAATCTCAACGACCCGTGGCTCCTGCCTTAAAGGGAGTTCATTCATGAGGGATCCATCGATGACTCATCAAAGAACTCTGCTAAACCAGGTACATTGGGGTAGTAGAATATTTTTAGAAGGAAACAAGACTCTGCTAAACAATATATGGACTGGGCGTGTCAGTATATCTTATTTACAGGTTGCCCAGGTGGGGGGATCCTCACACAGAACTGTGTCTTTGGTAGGGACAAAGTATTCTGCTAACCCAACCTGTTTTCCTCCCATGTCTGGTATTGGTTCACATTGCTATTAGATTTGTATGTGATTACAACTGTGAGCAGTTGTTGTATTTTAAAGGAGTCAAGAGTGAATTATGGTACCACATAGATATTGTACATATTTACCATATTAGTATTTCCTGAGCACAAAGTGTGTTATTGTGTGGGCATATATTCTGAACCTTATTTATATAAAGAACTGTTATCACTAACATAGTGTGTGGACATTCCTTTTTGGGGGCTTGGGGACTACACTGTACTTAAGAACCAGCCTGCATCACCTCCTGGGAGCTTAAGCCTTGATTGCTTGTCCATAGCTACCCTATAGAGAATCATGGCTGGGGTGCTCTGTGCTTCTGCTCTGCCCTATAGAGGACATGAGTACAGAAACCCTGCTCCAGACTTTAAAGCCAGCAATAGCAAATAGTTGGGGGGGGTTCCAGTGATGTAAATGGAGGGAAAGCTGCAAAGAGACATTCCTTCCTAACACGCCGAACCAGGGACTAGACCCACCCAGGTTACATGGCATGGCCTTGCTCCCCCTGACTTATCCTCCTCACCTCCCTGTAAAGGTGTGGTAGGCAGATTCAAAGCACTTGGGGATCGAAGAGTGGGGGACATTGGCAGATCAAGGAGGAACGTAAGGTGATGGCCCTAAACTCCGCTCCAGGGTGCCTCTGCCCCTCAGAAGTGGCTGGCGGAGGGGGCTATGCAGAAGGAAAGACTCCACTGTGCAGTTTGGTGCTGCACACACTCCTTTACTTCCTGAATTGCACCTCTCTGTCTGTATCTAGGCCATCCTCAGACTGCAGCGTTTAGAGTCTCTGAGTACTTTAGTAGGTCATGAGGCCACAGCGGCCAGTTGTTGCCATGTCACGAGCGACACCTGAAGCTAACTAGAGCTTTCCTTGACAGTGCCTTCCCACCATGAATCTTGCCCAGCCTGGTTGGAGAAGTCAGAGAGAAAGACACAGCATGGGTGAGAGGGGCAGACAATTCAAAAGAGAGTGGAGAGAGAGGGTTCTAGATCAGCGTTCGGTAGGCTGGGTAATGCTATTGCTATAACAGTAACAGTAACAAACTTTCAATGGAGCACTATCATCGGATAATTGATCGACACCCAGATTAGAGCAACGAGTCTAAAGTGAGGACCTTTAACACGGGCAACTTATGTTAATTAATGCTATTAGAACAGGCGTGGAGAAGGCAGCAGACTCACTACTGCCTTCATTTTGAAGTAAGGTAAGATAAACTGCTGTTGTGTGGCCACTGTACTCATGAGGCAATGGTAGTTTAAAGGTAGAGTTGTGTGACATCATAATTAGCATCATGAAGGGAGCTAACCAGCAGCAGGAGACACTATTGGCATCTGAATGGCTGGTGAATCATGATTACATCACGAGTTGAGAGCAGCACTCTAGCCCCAGCTAGATCACTCATTCAAGCATTTCTATTCGTCACTCAGTAGACAGCATGCACTTGTGATTTTTTCCAAAAGTCATGTTGTATATTGTAGCTACTTACCACGCACTCGGTGTGTGTAGGCCGCCAATTCTATGTTTGACGTCTGGTAGACCGTATATGCGCGCGTTTCTGGATGTGTGAAGGACAGGTCTGCCCAGTGGTAACTTGTTGTGAAGGCTGTCATGTTGGTCCATTGAGTTGGTACCTGAGGATTTAGTCCCCATATCACAGTGTCTATGTTGGCTTTCTTTGGTGCCACAACCAACAGATGGTTAGTGTACCCTCCTGGTGCATATACTACCTCGGACACTGAGAACTGGTCATTGGGTACGATGGTCATAATAAAGGGCACAGACTTCGGAGTTTGGTATCGCAATCCTCCTGTGCCGTAAAACACTACCATGATAGGGCTGTCTGCCGTGATGTACGAGGCCGATCTGATTTCGAGACGTAGGCTTTCGCCTTCGCTAAGATGCCGGCTAGTCTGTTGAGGAGACCCTTCGTACACCTGCAGATTGGTGGCACGAGAAGCAATGGCATACGCCAAGCCCTCTTCTTTTCGGGCTGATAGTGGGGGAATGATGAAGGTGGTACCCCACCGTGACACTGGGGGCAGCTGCTCATAGACATGTCCCCTTGAGAGATCAGCATATCTTTGGGCACACTGGTGGCCAGAGAGCACGGCTATCGGCTGCGTCGCCGTCAGTCTGGATCCTGTCAGATCTTCACTGCTCTGGATCTGGAGGCTTTCATAGGGAGTAAGGGTCAACCTCAGTGTGCTTCCTGCACTGTAGGTCACACCTCTGTACACCACATCATGTTTAAATGTCAAATTGAGAAGGTTGGCCTTGTTAAAATTAGTAATGGCCAGCTCATTAAAAAACAAGGAGCGGCTGACCGGTGTGAAAATGTAATACTCACGACCTAGGTACTCAACAGGGTACACAACCGAGGTGTCCATGCCCTCAGGGCCACGGCTGACAGACTGGACAGTGATCATGTGCTCAGATGATATGATGACAGTGCTGTTGGTCGCATTTGAGGATCCAGATAGCATGGCAGAGATGGGAATATTAACACCCCGAATGCCCCACACAGGAAGGGAGCGATATTCCTGAAAGTTTGTACCTGCCACTGAAATACGGACTGTGGTGGAATCCTCCAGCGCACGAACAACTATCATGAAGACATCCATCGGCGTGTAGTGGCTATCACAGTTCTGCATGAAGACTGTGACAAAATCCTTTCCGGCAAAAGGGTGGTTAGGTGTGTTCGACGTCCACCCTGTAGGAAAAAGAGGAGAGGAATCAGGTTATTACTTGTAGCAGTGGAGTTCAGGCACTGGGCCATCACGCTGGGGATACGTTTCACACATTTCTCAATTATGGACATCAGCTGCATCATGGTCCAAGGATTCAACTCAAAATAGGAATAGAGGATGAGGGGGGGTTCACAGTACACTTAAACATTAGTGTAGCTTGCATGGGGTAGGGCTTGGCCTGAGAACCTGATGGACCACCCCAATGGGGGAGAATGTCCTCTGGTGTTGGACTTAGGGGGGCTATCAGGGCCCTCTTGAGTTTTTGTGATGTCAAGGTCATAGACAAATTGGGTCCACACCTCCCCCCCCAATTAAATCAATGAAAGCATTCTAGAATCTTGGTTCTGCTTGCTCGCGCTACTCACATTTGTCATTAAAAAAATAGCTTCCTATCAATGCTGATCTTCTTGCGGCTGAGCTAAAGAATGACGCTGACTACCCTTTCCGTCACAGTGGCCCCCTGTTACCACGCGTGCCGCTCTCTGTAATGGTGCCCTAAGCTGGATGCCAATGCTTCATCTGTGGTTTTCAGACAGGTCAGTGGCGGTTTCTCGACCATGCTGCGCTTCTCCACTATCTCTGCATTGTTCCCCTCAGATCATCTGACTCCCTAAATTAGGAACCCCACTTTTTAGCTGGATAGGATTAGCGTATCCAGCTCTGCATGTTTGGCCCTGCCAGCCCCAGAGCCGCCCCATCTTTTGCGGCTATTATTTAATATTGATCTGCACCTCCCTGTCTGATCTGATCATATCTTTTGATCTCTCCTGCCGTCATATGGTGACAATATACAGCTATATGTGTTCCTCTTGGGTCACCAATTATAGCATTTTAAGGTACACAGCGCCACCAGAACACTGATAGGCAACAATTGCGTGCAAGAGAACCAAGGCAAAACTGTCCCCTGTGTCGTACGTCCCACCCTACGTCCCACTCTCCATCTCACTTCTTGAATGTGCACCTCCTCCACATCCCTACGACTCTGGGGTCACCCGCAAACTGTGCACACCTTCCCCTCGCCTGCTTCCTCAGTTACACCACACCCTACCCCTACAGGTCACCCAGTTGCCCCAGCCTTCTTCCTGAATATCTCATCCATGCCTGTAATCCTTAAGCAACTCCCAGAAGAGGTCCAACCTGGCCATCCATCACAAACCCCAGCCAGGGATTGTGCCGCAGGTAGAGCTCTGCGCCACATCCCACGCACCGTTTGGAGCTTCCACATTCACACAGCCCTCGCGGGTACCAGCGTTAGGCTTCTCAGTGGGACCTCTGACCCTGCGACATTGTTTTGGTTTTGACCTTCTGCAAGCATCTCCAGTGATAGGGCATCAGTCCTGGCATTTAGAGACAGTCTTAATCTGTGGGGCAGATTTATTCGTAAATGTCTGCCTCACTCACTCCCCCATACCTCACTCACCTTGCAGTAGAAGATCTGCGCAGAACCACACCCTGAGTGCCAACAATCGAGGCATCTTGCTGTTCCCTGAGGATGTGGAGTCTGTAAAGCCGACTCTCCCCAACTCACTCGAGAGACGAGTGAATCCGGAAAGGCCCCCGGCCTTTTAAGAGCCACGAGGAAGTGGTTGACATCCACCGGGGACAAACACGTGCACTCAGGATGCAAATGACCCAGGAGCAGTAGCTATGAACAAACAAGGCTGCTCTTCCAACACAGCACGTGCCTTTATCTCACTCATCAATCATCATGCGGGGGCATGGCATGTTCCAAACACTGTCACGTGACGTCCTGCTAAGAAAAGCAGGAAATAGGCGGGGAATTGGTGTGTGTGCGCCTGAGAAGGCCTAGTGCAAACACAATGGACTCTAGTTGGGAATACGCTCGTGGCTTCTGCGCATCAATTACAAAGTGGAAAGTAACATTGTGGTAGGAATCTTCTTGGCTTTTTTATATTTTCTTCTATGGGGTGGGCGGTGTCCCTTTTCCATACCCTGCCTTCGTCCCCACTACCCCTACCCTTTCACATCCCTCCATACCCCCTGCCCCTCCACTTACACCTATTTTACCCCCACAAGGAAACCTACCACTTTGTGATTTGTGATGGTGCACAAAGGACATGGCTTCCATGCCAAGAATGTGCAGTTCCCCTGGCACGTGCCCAGCATCAACTCAGAACCTGAATCTGGGGGCGGTGGGTAGAGGTCAGCAGGGAACTCCTTGCTGATCACACCGCCTGCATGGGGAGATCCTGCTGCATTCGTATGATCTGGCGGGCGAGGGTAGAGGTCAGCAGGGAACTCCTTGCTGATCACACCGCCTGCATGGGGAGATCCGGCTGCATTCGTATGATCTGGCGGGCGAGGGTAGAGGTCAGCAGGGAACTCCTTGCTGATCACACCGCCTGCATGGGGAGATCCGGCGGCATTCGTATGATCTGGCGGGCGAGGGTAGAGGTCAGCAGGGAACTCCTTGCTGATCACACCGCCTGCATGGGGAGATCCGGCTGCATTCGTATGATCTGGCGGGCGAGGGTATAGGAGGGGGCATGGTCAATGCAGTGTAGGTTTTCAGTGACCACTAGTTCAAGTGGAACATGCCCATAGCCCTCAACCAGGCGTGTTGTGGCCTGGTGTTGTCTTCAAACGCTATTTGGAGTAATGCATGAGGAGTGGGTATCTATGATGCCTCCATGAAATTTAAAACAGAGACGCCTTGAGTAAGCGTAACCGGGCCTGAGCCTACTGACCTCCATGGGGTGCGCATTGCCTTTTCTTGTGAAATGAATCCATTTGGTCCAGTAAGTATAGCAGTGCTGTTATGCCCAGATGGCACGATAATGGCAGATACTATTATTTCTGGTTAGCAGAATAATCCCACGTTCCATATTATCCACTTTGCAAACAAGGCAAAATCCCATTATTCCCACTTAGCAAAACATGCCCAGTTTGCATTATACCCATTTCGGTCTCTTCACCAGCAGAGGGCGATAGAGGGTGTAGTTGCCGTGGTGGCAGAGTACTATAAAAAAGGAGGAGCTGAGGTAGTGAAGATGATGGACGAGAAAGCATAAATGCCCAGAGGAGGAATGATGCCTCCATCAGGAGACGGCCGAAGGGATGAGAAGTGTCTAAATGAGAAATTATGCCTCTGAAAGGAGACGGCCAAAGGGATGAGAAGTGACCAAAGGAGAAATGATGCCTCCATCAGGAGACGGCCAAAGGGATGAGAAGTGACCAAAGGAGAAATGATGCCTCCATCAGGAGACGGCCAAAGGGATGAGAAGTGTCCAAAGGAGAAATGATGCCTCCATCAGGAGACGGCCAAAGGGATGAGAGGTGTCCAAAGGAGAAATTATGCCTCTGAAAGGAGACGGTCAAAGGGAAGAGGTGTGTCCAAAGAAGAAATGATGCCTCCGCCAGGAGACCATCGAAGGGATGAGAAGTGTTCAAAGGAGAAATTATGCCTCCATCAGGAGACGGCCAAAGGGATGAGAAGTGTCCAAAGGAGAAATTGTGCCTCCGTCAGGAGACCGCCAAGGGGGAAGAACCTGAGGAGGAAAGATGCCTCTGTCAGAAGACCGCTGAAGGGATGAGAAGTGTCCAAAGGCGAAATGAAGCCTCTGTCAGGAGACCACCAAAGGGAAGAGCTGTGTCCAAAGGAGAAATGATGCCCCCATCAGCAGACCACCAAAGGGATGGGAAGTGGCCAAAGGAGCAATGATGCCCCCATTAGAAGACTGCAGAAGGAATGACAAGTGTTCAAAGGAGAAATTATGCCTACATCTGGAGACCACCGAAGGGATGAGAAGGGTACGAAGGAGAAATTATGCCTCCATCAGGAGACTGCTGAAGGGATAAGAAGGGTCCAAAAGAGAAAAGATGCTTCCATCAGGAGACCCCCAAAGGGAAGAGGTGTGTCCAAAGGAGAAATGATGCCTCAGTCGGGAGACCACCGAAGGGAAGAGGTGTGTCCAGAGGAGAAATGATGCTTCAATAAGGAGAACACCAAAGGGAAGAGGTGTGTCCAAAGGAGAAATTATGCCTCAGCCGGGAGACCGCCGAAGGGACGAGAAGTGTCCAAAAGAGAAATGATGCCTCCATCAGGAGAACCCCAAAGGGAAGAGGTGTGTCCAAAGGAGAAATGATGCCTCAGTCGGGAGACCACCGAAGGGAAGAGGTGTGTCCAGAGGAGAAATGATGCTTCAATAAGGAGAACACCAAAGGGAAGAGGTGTGTCCAAAGGAGAAATTATGCCTCAGCCGGGAGACCGCCGAAGGGACGAGAAGTGTCCAAAAGAGAAATGATGCCTCCATCAGGAGAACCCCAAAGGGAAGAGGTGTGTCCAAAGGAGAAATGATGCCTCAGTCGGGAGACCACCGAAGGGAAGAGGTGTGTCCAGAGGAGAAATGATGCTTCAATAAGGAGAACACCAAAGGGAAGAGGTGTGTCCAAAGGAGAAATTATGCCCCAGCCGGGAGACCGCCGAAGGGACGAGAAGTGTCCAAAAGAGAAATGATGCCTCCATCAGGAGAACCCCAAAGGGAAGAGGTGTGTCCAAAGGAGAAATGATGCCTCAGTCGGGAGACCACCAAAGGGAAGAGGTGTGTCCAAAGGAGAAACGATGCCTCCATTAGGAGAACACCGAAGGGATGGGAAGTGGCCAAAGGAGCAATGATGCCTCTATCAGGAGACCGCCAAAGGGATGAGAAGTGTCCAAAAGAGAAATGATGCCTCCATCAGGAGACCCCCAAAGGGAAGAGGTGTGTTCAAAGGAGAAATTATGCCTCAGCCGGGAGACCGCCACAGGGAAGAGGTGTGTCCAAAGGAGAAACGATGCCTCCATTAGGAGACCGCCGAAGGGATGAGAAGTGGCCAAAGGAGCAATGATGCCCCCATCAGAAGACCGCAGAAGGAATGACAAGTGTTCAAAGGAGAAATGATGCCTACATCTGGAGACCACCGAAGGGAAGAGGTGTGTCCAGTGGAGGAATTATGCCTCAATCAGGAGAACACCAAAGGGAAGAGGTGTGTCCAAACTTTGCCAGCATGCATTGCACAAAGACAGATCCGTCAGAAGGCATCAGGAATGACATGGGGTCTGCCATGAGCAACTATTAGCGCAGCACAACAGCTGTGTGTATTGGGGCGGGGAGACTCAGCGGAGCCTCTGACATTGCAGCACAAAATCCCACAGCACCTCAAGAGAGGGTGCAACGGTTTGGCGCCTAGCCCCCCGATTGATTGATTGTTATTTTATTTGTATCGTTTCCACGCGCGGTTCCTCCCACACGCAAGACACTGTCCTCAAGCTGCAGCACCTCTGGATCCCATCTAAACCCACGCCCGGTGATATTTCTCAAAGCGTCCAGCCCAATGTGCAATCTCCCTTGTGGGGGTGGCGTCAGAGTGACAGTGCTGGCGTGCAGCTCTTTCCTTTCCTGGGGGGCAGGGACCTTGCACGCTGCGTCCGTGGCGCCGATACACGAAGATGCGGGCGCACTTGGCAGGGAACGGGCATCATGGTACGGGCACCAGCTGTCACGCGTTCCCGCTCTCCTGGTTGCCTCTTGGCATGATATATGAGATGGCATGGCATTTATAACGCGCCTCTACGCAAGTGTTTCAAAGCGCGTGAGTTATGCTTTTTTTATTGCAGGTGTCACCCAGTTTCTGGACCTCTTGTGCCTGTCACCTCATCCCGTGCCTTTAAATTGGGCTGTCCATGATTTGTTCGAATGTGAAATGTCGGAGGGAGAAAAATCCGATGGTCATTAAACCAAAAATGACTTTTGTGTTTTCTCCCACGGACATTTCTGGCAAACCCCCTAACTTACCTTTTTACGGCACACTTGGCTGTGTGCCACCAACTGCTCCCTTCCACTTGCGTGCATGGGAGCCGGCGCCTTAGGGTCCTTTTTAATAAAAATACTTTCTTGTTTAGGTCACGGTGGATAACCCCCTCAATTCCCAGTGTGGGATATTTATTCGAAATTTTTCGCTGCTTGTAATTTTCGTTCAGCCGAAATTCGAATAAATATCCCATTCGTTTTTCCCCCATTTCTACAGACTCCATTATATTGCAGGTGTCACCCAGTTACTTGACCGCTCACTGCATGTGATCTCCCCTCCTGCCTTTTTATTGCAGGTGTCACCCAGTTACTAGACCTCTTGTGCCTTTCACCTCACCTCCTGCCTTTTTATTGCAGGTGTCACCCAGTTACTGGACCTCTCGGTGCATGTCACCTCATCTCGTGACTTTTTATTGCAGATGTCACCCAGTTACTGGACCTCTCGGTGCATGTGATCTCATCTCGTGACTTTTTATTGCAGGTGTCACCCAGTTACTGGACCTCTCGGTGCATGTGATCTCATCTCGTGACTTTTTATTGCAGGTGTCACCCAGTTACTGGACCTCTCGGTGCATGTCACCTCATCTCGTGACTTTTTCTTGCAGGTGTCACCCAGTTACTGGACCTCTCGGTGCATGTCACCTCATCTCGTGACTTTTTCTTGCAGGTGTCACCCAGTTACTGGACCTCTCGGTGCATGTCACCTCATCTCGTGACTTTTTATTGCAGGTGTCACCCAGTTACTGGACCTCTCGGTGCATGTCACCTCATCTCATGCCTTTTTATTGCAGGTGTCACCCAGTTACTGGACCTCTCGGTGCATGTGATCTCACCTCCTGCCTTTTTATTTCAGGTGTCACACCGGTTACTGGACCTCTCGGTGCATGTCACCTCATCTCGTGACTTTTTATTGCAGGTGTCACCCAGTTGCTGGACCTCTCATTGCATGTGATCCAACCTCCTGCCTTTTCATTGCAGGTGTCACCCAGTTAATGGACCTCTCGGTGCATGTGATCTCACCTCCTGCCTTTTTATTTCAGGTGTCACACCGGTTACTGGACCTCTCGGTGCATGTCACCTCATCTCGTGACTTTTTATTGCAGGTGTCACCCAGTTGCTGGACCCCTCATTGCATGTGATCTCACCTCCTGCCTTTTTATTGCAGGTGTCACCCAGTTACTGGACCTCTCGGTGCATGTCACCTCATCTCGTGACTTTTTATTGCAGGTGTCACCCAGTTGCTGGACCCCTCACTGCATGTGATCTCACCTCCTGCCTTTTTATTGCAGGTGTCACCCAGTTACTGGACCTCTCGGTGCATGTCACCTCATCTCGTGACTTTTTATTGCAGGTGTCACCCAGGTACTGGACCACTCACTGCATGTGATCTCACCTCCTGCCTTTTTATTCGAGGTGTCACCCAGTTACTGGACCTCTCGGTGCATGTCATCTCACCTCCTGCCTTTATATTGTAGGGGTCACCCAGTTACTGGACCTCTCGGGGCATGTCACCTCATCTCGTGCCTTTTTATTGCAGGTGTCACCCAGTTACTAGACCTCTTGTGCCTTTCAGCTCACCTTGTGCCTTTTTATTGCAGGTGTCACCCAGTTACTAGACCTCTTGTGCCTTTGACCTCACCTCGTGCCTTTTTATTGCAGGTGTCACCCAGTTACTAGACCTCTTGTGCCTTTGACCTCACCTCGTGCCTTTTTATTGCAGGTGTCACTCAGTTTTTGGACCTCTCGTTGCATGTGCTCTCACTTCGCTACCAATTGACAGGTGGGCCGATTGCTATGATATGATGTGGCATTTATAACGCGCCTGCACATCAGTGTTTATAGGCACATCAAGTCAAGGAGGGGGAAACAAAGGTAGGACAAAATAGTGATCTTCCTAGGCCTTGTGTCATTCAGATCGCGCAAGTGCGGGGAAGAGTGAAGGGGAGAAGTGCCAGAGGAGAGGGGATGGGGGAAGTCCAGTTAACACACAAGTGCAATGAGAAAGAGAGGTAGAGTCAAAGGCTACCCTAGGCATAGGCGTGACATGGGGTCACCAAGATAATGCAGCAGAGCTAGGTGGCTACTAGCTCAAAGATAAAACACCTTGAGATACAGGAATGTCAAGAAACAGGGTTTATTTACACTAACAAAAAGGACATATTTACAGAGAGTGCCGTAGCACTAGGCATATGCATATGAAGGAAGATGTTTTGGAAGAGAAAGTTGGAGGTAGGGCAGTCCCAGGCCCCAGAAAGCCTTGTGGACAATGCAGAAAAGAAAAGCAAGAGGCTGTTGCAATAGTCCAGCCTAGAGAGGACCAGAGCTCTGGAGACAGTGAGCTTCTGGGGGAAGGAGAGGAAAGGAAGAATACCTCGGAGGAGGTGCAGCTGATAGTTTGACATCTTAGAAACGTCAGAGATGTGAGGAGAGAAGGAGAGGGTGGAGTCGAAGATGACACCAAGGTTCTTAGCCTCACAGGAAGGAGTAGGAAGAGGGCCCGCAGTGGGCGGCCAGCGAGAGAGAGAGGAAAGGAGGGAGCAGGTGTTCCAATGAGGAGGAGCTCAGTCTGAAACACTTCTATTCGAGCGCGATACAAATAAAATATCATTTAATTTCATTTCTTACTGCCATTAAGACAGCGATCATTGGTGGCACACCATTCCTGAATTGAGGCCAGACAGTCTAGTATGAGAGAAGAAGCAGAGGTGGCTGTAAGGAACTCATGGTGGCAACAGTAAAGACAGACACAAGTGATCACAGTTCAAAGGTGTTTATTAAACTGGAAATGCAGGGTGGAAAAACGCCTAAGCTGAACCTTAATCTACGATGGGAGCAAGCGTCGACCATCAAATGAAAAATAAGGCAGTCCTAGTGGCGTCTTGTCAAAGTAAAAGGCCTATACTCAAAAAACCTATTCCAATTCCTTACAGCTAATTAAGAAAACAGTGTGGGATAGGATTTTAAATAAAGAAGTATTCACAAATAAGTCAGGATGTGATTGCCAGGGATCTCTCCCAGACTTTACAGCACAGTACAAGGTGGGTCTTCTAAGCACCGCAAACACTCGAGCCTTCCCCAGCACGAGCCGACAGTTCCACTCCAGCGATCAGGTTTTCCGATGGTTAATGTCTCTTTTTAATAAAAAGTCTCTTGCCTTCGAGAGCCTGATATTCTCAACAAACAAACACAAAAGACCTGTGCCACGCATGGCTTTGGGTGATGGCTTTACCCCTGGTTCCCCTTTTCCGGGCCTAGACCCCTCACAGTCGTACTCGACCAATCAAACAGTTCCTTTCTCAACAAACTTTGGGCGATGACTTTCCCATCCATAGATCTCACTCCTTCAGGTTCGGACCCCTTGTCAACACAATGTTCATGGGACTTCAGGTTTGGTTCTCTCTTGTTACCATCCCTCTGCCGGGTTCACTCTTGCCAAACAGATTGCGTACTTTTCATGCCATGCAGGATTTGCCTCCCTTAGTTTCCCATTCATCTGCCAGTCAAAGACTTTGAACTGTACAGAGGATTCTGCAACACCCTGTGTGACCACTTTGACCCCATTTTGCCTTTTCCTAAGGCCTTCTGGTTACTCCAGTTCAGTAGCAGTGTAATCGCCTAGCATTTTCCAAGTGAACACCCAGGTGGTGTTTGATTCTATTATGCTGGCTTTCCCCTTTCCTTATGTCAACAGTTCTTTGTTCATTTCAAAATTCAGTTAGCACTTTGCTACTTTTGTTCAACACAGTCGGTTTCTTTATCAGCTCTCCCCTCGACTCACCGGCTGTGATGAACCACTTTGTTTTCTTGTTTGTAGAGTCAAAGCCGCTACCACCGGGCCATGCCCCTCTCATCGGTTTGGCTGTCAGTGGAGGAGGCGTCTGAGTACTGTTGACATCTGCTGTAACACACACTGGCTATTGTCCGTGGCCTTATGATTCCTTCTCTTGAGGCTTCACGGGTCTATCTCGATAAGGTCATGGTCACTTCTACCATTGGTATCCTCTCGACTGGCACCGTCTTCCTCCTTCTCTTGAACTGTCATGCTGAGTTAGTGCTCATGTTGTGCGGTCTGCCTTGCTCCTACTGCGCTCTTGTGCTCCACCCTTTATTCCTGTGGGGATGGGAAATGGCCGTTGGGTGTGTGTAAATCTGGTCAATTGCCTGCCTGACTTTGCCCGACCATTTTATTGGGGCATGTCAGGAAAACGGCTCTGGTGTTAGTCCGTTGTCTTTCGTGTTGTGCAAAGTGTTCGTGTAGGAAATGCGGGGGCAGTGTTTTGGAATATCCTACGTGGTAGGATGGGGAAAAGGTGTTGGAAGAAGGGTGATAGCGTGTCTCACCCATCGGTGTCCCACTCCCACAGGACCCCCCATCCAAGTAATCCTCCCGCACTGTTCCACCCCCAGGAACTGGATCCAAAAGCAATGGGCGTGTCTTGGTCACCTGGATGACAGATCCCCGGGGACTAGACAGGCAGACACCTTCAGGTTTCTCACATGGAGGAGGGGAGACTGAAAGAGAGCTGAGTGTCATCCGCATAACGTTGAAAATTGGAGCAGAAAGTAGCGATGCAGTGGGCAAGAGGTGCCAGGTAGTGGTTGAAGAGCCAGGGAGAGAGGGTAGTCCTCTGGGGAACACCACAAGTAGAGAGAGAGAGAGACAGATGAGAGGAAAGAACCCAGTTGGACCTGAGAGGGTCGGTTGGTGAGAAACGAGGTCAACTAGGCCAGGACCAAGGTTGTTGCGGAGGCGATTGAGTAGGATGGCATGGTTTACCGTGTCAAAAGCAGAGGATAGATCAAGGAGAATGAGGACAGAAGGGAGATTAGAGCCAAGATTGGAGAACAAGTCTTCATGGGTGTTCAGGAGATTAGTTTCCGTGCTTCTGGCAACTCTGAAGCCAGACTGGTGGTCATTGAGGCAACCAACAAATTCAGTATGTAGATTAAGATGGGAGATTGCCAGCTTTTCCAAGAGTTTTCCCAGGAAAGGAGTGATGGAGATCGGGCGATAGTTAGCTGGAGAGGAAGGATCGGCTGAGGGCTTATTAAAAGGAGGTGCACAAGAGGGTGCTTAAGGGGGAGGGGAAAGCTCCAGTGGCAAAGGAGTGTTAAGAAGGATTTCTGAACTCTGTCCAGGAGGGGCAGAGGTTCAGAAGGCCAACCTAGTTTCTTAAAACAGGGTAACCTCTGGACAAGCCAGACCAATCAGGATATCTATGGCAGGCGGTCAAGACTAAGGGGGTTATTACGACCCTGGTGGTAAGGGGTTAACGGCACCGGGAAGGATGTCGGTGCCGTTAACCCCTTACCACCGCATTCCAAGGTCCCTCAGCGGGTCCCACTAAGGCCGGCTGGTAAAACCAGCCGTCCTTAGCGGGAGCCGCTAAGGGACCAGGGAGCTAATGTTATTAGCTCCCTCCACATTCCCATTGAGCCCTATGGGGGCTCGAATGGGAATGGGGAATGGTTTTCTGAATGGGGACGTACCAGGTCCTCCAAGGTTGGAATGGCACGGTAAGTCCCCATTCAGAGAACCCAGACCCGGACACGACTTTGGAGGCAGCCATGGTGCTAATAGCACCATGGCTGCCTCCAAAGTCGTAATGACCCCCTAAGTCTCGGGAGGGGTGAAGGTGACTGAAGGATCTCAATGAGCACACAGAGCAAGGACACTTACAAATTACTCCAGGCAGGTGTTATATTAAAAATATAGACACATTTATTACAAGGACTTTGTAACATAGACCATAGCAAACAATCACAGTATCACAGTAACACTAGGTAACACTAGGTAAACCAATACATCACACTCAATACAATATATATACAAGACCAGGGGGGTCTAAAAGGGTGACTGCACCAAATATGTCGACAACCTAGATGGGAAGGAAACAGGCAGTGCAGTTAATCTTTAGACCCAGTTCAACATCAGTTCAACATCAGTTATTCAGCTAACTAAGAGGCAGTCCAAGCCCTAAGAAGAGAGGAGCTCAATAGTACATGTAGTGCAAGCACACGCGGTTGTTCCAATGGGCAAAACAGGGTCTCTTCAGGGGTCTCTAGCAGCTCTGGAAGGTGGATAAGGCGATGAAGAATAAGTTCCGACTATTCAAGAAGGACCTCCAGTTGTAGGCAGAGGCAGTTCGAGAGTTCAGGATGGAGTCGCTATCTCGCAATAGCAGTGGACAGGAGAGGGACCCACAGGGGCCACTTGTGCATAAAGTTGGGCTCTGGCGCTAGGAGCCACCGGTTGGTGTAAAGATCACTCACCGGTCCCTGAGGCAAGGAGACCCAAACTCCGGCAGGTTAGTCCAGTTCAGTTGCAGGTTCGACGGCAGCAAAAAGGACGTCTCAGCACCTTTTAGTTCCTGAGATCCATCGAGGATTCCCAAATGGGACAGTGGCGATTTCTCCGCTCTGGGTGGATGAATCGCCCCAGTTTCACTGCAGCAGGCTTCAGGGGCAAGAGGGTCACAAATGCAGCAGACTTGCAAAGGATGTTGCCGCAGCAGGGCAACACGGTAACCGTGTTTACTCCGGTCCAGGCACACTCGTCTCACTTCAGACCTGGGAATGCCAAGTGTATGAAATTCAGTGTGAGGGTGCCGTGGACACAGAGCTAGCAGTATACCAAGTTTCAAGGGTCTCCTCGAAACGACGGCAGAGACAGAGCAAAGGTCCTGAATAAACTGGTCAGCCCACTGGTTGGTCCAGGGGCACTTCCGAAGGCTTACTTGCAGGTTTTGATGAAGGTGCCGAGAATAGTTGGTCTCACTATTCCAATGGGTCGAAGCGTCTTCGCAGACCTTCTAGGGCGACCAGATGCAGAGGGGTCCCACGGGACGACAGCGGCTTAGGGTGCCAAATCTTCCAGCGGGTCACCAACGGTTCCTCGACTCAGCTTTGTAGTTCCAGGATACTCCATACGTGGACCAATCATAGACCACGGTGGTCTCAGGCATTCAGGACACTCCAGACTCTCTGACACCCAGGATGTGTATTGGGACCAGACATCCCAGCGCACATCCTGGAGGCGCACACACAAGGCATGCAGAGGCCCGCAAAAGCATTGGGATTCGCGGGAAAATACATGACCAAATAAGGACTGGCCCGGGTCGACTGGACCTGGGGAAGGTGAAGGGGCAAGATGGCCAATTGACAGGACAAAGAACCTTGCAGCATGGCCATTTTGGAGCCAGGCCACCTATTTGTGCCAAACGCGGTTAATGCGGTTAACATGGCAGAAAAGGGTTAAAAATAATGCAAAACAATAGCTGCCACCAGTCCTGTCCCTGACACATCTGCACAGTTCATAAAAAGTCCAGCGAGAGTATCTAGGGCCTTTGGAAATGACTATAGAACCCAAGTGTGCTGTATGGTAAGATACATTGTACACTTGTTACATGTTGCACAAAAGTTGCAACATGAGGAAAGGACTAAGGGAAACAAAGTCTCTCAGTACTGACTGTCTTAAGGGCATGTCAGTTTCCCCATAAAAAGTGAGCGATTGCCCAGAGGAGTGCAACTGAAGGCTGTGCTTCTCTGGCAAAGTCAGTCAGTGGTGTCTAAACAGCAGCAAAAAGTTTGGAGGTTGACACATGGAGGGAAAATTACATACACATATGAAATCTTTCCTAACACTCGCCCCTCCCAGACTAATGACAGGGGGAACTAATCCACCCCTAGATGAGTTTCTTGTTCCGGTCGGTTAAACATTCTGGACAACCCATCAGCATTGCTATGTTGGACACCTGGCCTATGCTCAATAGTGAAGTCAAACCCTTGCAGACTTATGGACCACCTAAGCAACTTTGGTTTCTCTCCCTTGATGTTCATCAGCCACATTAAGGGCTTATGGTCAGTTTGCACAGTGAAGTGGGTCCCATAGAGGTAGGGCCTCATCTTCCGTAGGGCCCACACAAGAGAAACATTCTTTCTCTACTGTGGACCATCTGAGCTCTCTGTCCTTAAGATGACGACTAATTAAGCCAATAGGGTTTTCCTTACCCTTCTCATCTACTTGTGATAGTACAGCTCCTATCCCAGTGTCAGAGGCATCTGTCTGCACAATAAAAGGTCTTTGGTAATCAGGGGCCCTGAGAACAGGGGCCTGGCACAAGGAGCCTTTTAATCCAATAGAAGGCCTTCTCACGCTCTTTAGGCCAAGTTACCTTCTTAGGTTTCTTTGGAGTAGTGAGAGCAGTCAGAGGGGCAGCTATGGTACCATAGTCTGCCATGAAATTTCTGTAGTACCCAGTGAGTCTCAAAAAAGGCTCTCACTTGGGTCTGTGTAGTGGGGGTAGGCCCGTCTTGCACTGCTTGTACTTTACTGGGTAGAGGCTGTATCCTCCCTCCACCTACATCATGTCCAAGGTAGACCACTGATCCTTGTCCAATCTGGCACTTACTGGCCTTTATGGTCAAGTGGGCCTTTTGAAGAGCCTGTAACACAATCCTAAGGTGTTTCAGATGGACTTCCCAGGTGGCACTAAAAACTGCTATATCATCCAGATATGCAAGACAGAATTCATCCAACCCATTCAACACATGGTTCACAAGCCTCTGGAAAGTGGCAGGGGCATTCTTCAACCCAAAAGGCATTACCCTAAACTGGTAAAGACCCTCTGGTGTTGAGAAACCTGTCTTCTCCTTGGCATGCTCTTCAAGGGCTATTTGCCAATGACCTGCAGTGAGGTCAAATGTGCTGAGGTACTTGGAGACGCCCAAAGTATCCACCAGCTCATCTTTTCTAGGCACAGGGTGTGCATCTGTCTTGGTGACAGCATTCAGAGCCTTGTAATACACACAGAACCTCAATTCAGAAGTACCTGCCTTTGGAACCAAAACCACAGGGCTGGACCAAGGACTACTGGAGAGTTCAATCACCCCAAGATCCAACATCTTGTTGACCTCCGTCTTAATGTAAGACCTTACTTCGTCTGACATTCTGTATCCCCTACCTTTGGTAGGTACACTGTCTCCTGTGTCAATGTTATGTTTGCACCAAGGTGTCACACCAGGGGACTGTGAAACCAAGGGGGAAAATTGCCTCAGCAAAATGTTCACCTCAACCTGTTGATCAGAAGTCAGATGAGGGGCCACTTGGACACCCTCAATGGAGCTATCTGAAGGACTGCTTTGGAACAGGTCAGGAAGAGGTTCAGACGCTTCTTCTTCAACATCTGAAGCCAACAGCAGTGCTGCGATTTCAAATCTTGGGATGAAAGCCTTCAGCCTATTTACATGGAACACTTTTGGGGCCTGACCAGCCCCTCCAAGGTCCACTAAATAGTTGACCTCACCCAGTGACTCCACCACTGTGTAAGGACCTGACCACTTGTCCTGTAAAGCTCCAGGCCTTATAGGATTCATGATCAGGACCTGCTGACCAGGTGTGAAGTTGATGAGGGAAGCCTTCTGGTCATACTAATGTTTCACCAGAGCTTGCCCTTCCATCAACTTTTCACTAGCCAGACCCATCACGAGTACCATCCTTTTTCTGAACCCTAGCACATGTCCACTACGTTGGTAGTTATGGGGGGAGTGGGCATCTCCCATCCCGCCTTGACAATGGCTAAGGGTCCCCTTACAGGGTGACCAAACAGAAGTTCAAAGGGGCTGAAGCCAACACCCTTTTGTGGTACCTCTCTGTAGGCAAACAGTAAGCATGGTAACAGAAGATCCCATTTTCTACTTTGGGGTTCTTCGAGAGCCCCAATCTTGCTCTTTAAGGTCCTGTTAAACCTTTCTATCAGGCCATTGGTCTGTGGGTGAAATGCACAGGAAAACTTATAGGTGACCCCACATTCCTTCCACATGGCCTGATTATACTTGGACATAAAGTTGCTGCCTCTGTCAGACACAACTTCTTTAGGGAAGCCAACCCTAGTAAATATACCAAGCAAAGCTTTTGCAGCTGACTTGGCAGTCACAGTTTTAATGGGATGGCCTCAGGATACCTGGTGGCATGGTCGATGAGTACCAGGATAAACCTATTGCCTGAGGATGTTTGGGTGCAAGGGGACCAACAATGTCGATCCCTACCCTCTCAAATGGTACCCCCACAACTGGGAGTTGTACAAATGGAGCTTGGAATGTTGAGCCACTCTTACCAGTTAACTGGCAGGTGGCACACTTCCTGCAGTGACATTCTACTTGCACCCCCGTCTTGGGCCAGTAGTACTGCATGGATAACCTTTGCTTAGTTCTCTTGATGCCAAGGTGACCAGCAAGGGGCTCTTCATGGGGCAGCTGCAGGAGGAAGGGTCTTAGAGCAAGGGGAACCACCAACTTCCTATGGTCTCCTTCTGTAGACTCTGTAGGCTCACTATACAGGAGCCCACCTTCCCAATAAATCATGTGCTTCCCAGGAGATTCACCCTTAAGCTGGGAGCAGGCCTGTCTCCTTAGGCCTTCCAAAGATGGGCACTCACGTTGGCCCTTACTAAATTCTTCCCTATCAGGACCACCTTCCACTAACAAATCATTTCGTTCAGGATGGTCATGTCAGTCAATTATTTCAGGTATCCCCACCTCCTTGTCAGGTCCTGGTGATTGACCAACTACCTCCACCTCAGTGGTAGGTGAGTTAGGGGGAATGTTCTCTTTCCCTCTTTTAGATTTTCTGACTCCTTTAGCCTTGGGTTTCCCCTTTGGCTGGGGCATAGCATTGGTCTTGGCCAGTGCTACCCTGGTTTGAGACCTTGTGCAGGGTCTTTCAGCTGTATCTCCCACAAGCCCTAAAGCTCTGAGATCATTTCCCAGCAAGACCTTTCCTGGGACATTCCTCTGTATGCCCACTGGAATTTTGACTGCTGTACCATTGATAGTAAGAGTAACAGGTATTACTGGGAACATGAGAGGTGGGCCATCAGCCAATTTAGTGAGGGCCAAAGGAGCTCTGGCAACTTCCTCTGGGTCTACCAAGGTAGAATCCACTACAGTTCGACTGCACCCACTATCCCTAAGAGCGGGAGTATCTACTCCATTGATCAGCACACTGGGGTTCATTACGACCCGGGCGCAAAGGGATACCGGGCACCGGTAATAACACTGGTGCCGGTAATCCCTTTGCATACTATTCCGAGGTCCCTTTGCTGGTCCTTCCTTAATGCCTGGTTTTAGCAGGCATTAAGGACGGGACCCGCAAAGGGTTACCAGGGTCAATAACGGTACAGCTATTTGCGGTACCGTTATTGCCGCCTTCCCCCTTCTCATTGGGGGCTCAAATGGGAATGGGGAATGGCATTTCAAATGGGGATTTACCAGTCCCGCAAAGGGCGGAATGGACCGGTAAGTCCCCATACCACCACGTTGGTGGCGGTACCAGTATTGGTGCTAGTCATGGCGCTAATAGCGCCATGACTAGCACTAACCTTGGAATGAGGGCCACTGTCTTTAAAGTAGTGCTTGTTATTATCTGGAATCCTAGCATAAGCCTCTGAGACTTTAGGCTCCCAGGAACCTAGGGAAACTAAAACTACCTCAGCTTCTATCCCACTGGGGAAGGAGTCTGAGAAGAAGGATGCCCCTGTAATCTCTTCTTCCTCATAGGAGGAGAAGGCCAGATTAGCAGAGTGGACCCCCAAGGTTTTGACTGTACATCTGGGATCCTCCTTCACATGGTCAGTTGCTCCACAAGCAAAACAAGATCCATTGGGTCTGTTTATATAGGGAGGCTTACTATAATGAGAGTTCGGTTTTGGAGGCTGACCTCCACTACCCTGTGAGTTCTCTTGTGTCTTACCCTTATTTTTTCTTTTGTGGCCCTTCTGGGAGGACGTTTTTATCAGATTCCCCACCCTCCTTATCTTTGGACTTTTTCCCCTCTTCCTGCTTACCAGGATGAGTCTTGTCCTTATGGGATACTCTATGTGACACCCACAAGTCTGCTGCTATGACCAGTTTCTTAGTATCAATCTCCTTTGAATCTGCCATGTGCTGCTTAAGCTCAGGGGAAGAGGATGCAAAAATGTGTTCCAGCATGACAAGACATATCATACCTTCAAAAGTAGAGACCTTGTAACCTTCAACCCACCCAGTCAAGTTTTTTAAGGATTCAGTTACATAAGATACCCAAGTACCACCTTCTTTCTTTTTGTACTCTCTGAATCTTTTTAAGTATTGGGCAGGAGTCTTTCCAAACTTTAAGATGAGAGTTTGCTTCAACATTGCAAAATCTGTTCTCTCAGCTTTTGACATTTCCATAATGGCACTGCAGCCAGAATGGGGCAGTCTGCTGAGTAACCAGGCAATTTTATCAGCATTGCCAACTTGTTGAACTTCGCATGCATACTCAAATGCATTCAGCCAGTCCATAATGTCATTCTTTTCCTCATACACACTGAGCAGATCCTTGGGAGACCTTGGATGAGAGGAGGACCCAGACCCATGGCCAGGACCTTGGATCCATTGGCAACCTGTAGCTTGGCCAGTTCCAACTGGTGATCCCTATCTTTTTGTTTTTCTGCCTGGTCTATTTACAGTTTGGTCATGTTAAATTCAAGCTCCTTCTGCCTAAACAGCAGTTCTTTCTTCTTGAATTCGAGTCTGGCCTCCCCTTCAGTACTGGCAGAGGAAACACTAGACATTAAGTCCTCAAAATCCTCATGGGTCCCATGAACAAGTGCAGCGACAGAACGGTCAGTTCTGCCAGTGGGAGCAGCCCCACCTCCTTCTGTACTGTCCACAGGAGCTATGGCATTAATAATAATAATAATAATAATAATTTGGCATTTATATAGCACTACGAACGCTCAGGTATCTGAGCGCTGCTTATTATTACCCACGGTGTGTGGTGCTCATTTATCGACCTCGGAAGGATCAAAGGCTGAGTTTGGCCCCGCCGGGATTCGATCCTGCGTTAGCAGGCTCTGCACGGATGTCAAAGCGAGCGCTCTACTCGCTGTGCTACTTGACCGACAGAGCATTAAGCTGAGCTTCTTTCCCGTCCATGATTCTTTGGATCATTTCCATTTTTGTGCCTTGAGCAGATACACTTCTCTGAGCACACATCCTTCTCAATGTTTCAGATTTAGAAGCATTTAAAGTTAACAAGGTACTTGTTTCCATACTGTTTGATAGAACTATGGCCTTTTTCAGTTAACTACAACAATTCACTATGTGTCCTGGTAGGAATAACTTGAAATGCCTTCACTAGTATGCAACACTGGATCCCTTCAGTCCTATCCCACCGCTGTACACACATTTGTTAAGAATGATTTCTGAACTCTGTCTACGAGGGGCAGAAGTCCAAAGGCCAGCCTAGTTTCTTGGAACAGGGTAACCTCTGGACGAGCCAGACCAATCAGGGTAGCAATGGCGGCGGTCAAGACTAAGTCTCAGGAGGGGTGAGGGTGACTGAAGGACCTCAATGAGCACACAGAGCAAGGACACTTACAAATTTACAAATTACACCAGACAGGATTTTATATTACAAAATATAGACACATTTATTACAAGGCCTTTTTAACATAGACCATAGCAAAGAATCACAGTAACACTAGGTACACCAATACATCACACACAATACAATATATATACAAGACCAGGGGAGGGTCTAAAAGGGTGACTGCATGAAATATGTCGACAACCTAGATGGGAAGGAAACAGGCAGTGCAGTTATTCTTTATACCCAGTTCAACATCAGTTATTCACCTAACTAAGATGCAGTCCAAGCCCTGAGAAGAGAGGAGCCTTGTGCTCAATAGTACATGTAGTGCAAGCGCACGCGGTTGTTCCAACGGGCAAAACAGGGTCATTTCAGGGGTCTCTAGCAGCTTGGGAAGATGGATAAGGCGATGAAGAATAAGTTCCCACTATTCAAGAAGGACCTCCACTTGAAGGCAGAGGCAGTTTGTGAGTTCGGGTTGGAGTCGTTATCTGGCAATAGCAGTTGACAGGAGAGGGGCCCACAGGAGCCATTTGTGCGTAAAGTTGGGCTCTGGCGCTAGGGGCCAGGGTTTGGGGTAAAGATTACTCACCGGTCCCTGACGCAAGGAGACCCAAACTTTGGCAGGTTAGTCCAGTTCGGTTGCTGGTTCGACAACGTCAAAAAGGACGTCTTGGCACCTTTTAGTTCCTGAGATCCAGCGAGTATTCCCAAACGGGACAATGGCGATTTCTCCACTCCGGGTGGATGAATAGCCCCAGTTTCACTGCAGCAGGCTTCAGGGGCAAGAGGGTCACAAATGCAGCGGACTTGCAAAGGACGTTGCCACAGCAGGGCAACAAGGTAACCGCGTTTACTCCGGTCTGGGCGCACTCATCTCACTTCAGACCCGGGAATGCCAAGTGTACGAAATTCGGTGTGAGGGTGCCGTGGACACAGAACTAGCAGTATACCCTCAATATAAGTTTTGAGGGCCTCCTCAAAACGACAGCGTAGACAGAGCAAAGGTCCTGCGTAAGCTGGTCAGCCCACTGGTTGGCCCAGGGACACTTCCGAGAAAGCTTACTTGCAGGCTTTCATGAAGGTACCGAGAATAGTTGGTCCCACTATTCTAATGGGTTGAAGCGTCTTCGCAGACCTCCTAGGAAGACCAGATGCAGGCGGGTCCCACAGGATGACAACGGCTTAGGGTGCCAAACCTTCCAGCGGTTCACCAGCGGTCCCTCAACTCAGCTTCGTAGTTGCAGGATACTTGGATCCTATCCTTTATTCAGTGAGAACTCAGAAGATCGACATGGTAGTGGTGTTTCCAGCCTCCTCTTATCCAAAGTTCCCTTTGTGCCAAAACGGAGAGGACCAAATGGGAGATATACTCACAAACACACACTCCATACTTGGACCAATCATAGACCACGGTTGTCTCAGGCATTCAGGACAGTCCAGACTTTCTGGCACCCAGGATGTGTATTGGGACCAGACATACCAGCCCACATCCTGAAGGCGCACAAACAAGGCATGCAGAAGTGTGCGAAAGCATTGGGATTCGCGGGAAAATGCATGACCAAATAAGGACTGGCCCGGGTCGACTTGACCTGGGGAAGATGAAGGGGCAAGATGGCCGAAGGACAGGACAAAGAACCTTGTGGCACGGCCATTTTGGAGCCAGGCCACCTATTCCCACCAAATGCAGTTAACGCGGTTCACATGGCAGAAAAGGGTTAAAAATAAGGTGAAATGATAGCTGCCACCAGTCCTGTCCCTGACACATCTGCACAGTTCATGAAAAGTCCAGCAAGAGTATCTAGGGCCTTTGGAAATGACTATAGACCCAAGTGTGCTGTATGGTAAGATACATTGCACACTTGTTACATGTTACACAAAAGTTGCAACATGAGGAAAGGACTAAGGGAAACAAAGTCTCCCAGTACTGACTGTCTTAAGGGCATGTCAGTTTCCCCATAAAAAGTGAGCGAAAGCCCAGAGGAGTGCAGCTGAAGGCTGTCTTCTCTGGCAAAGTCATTCAGTGGTGTCTGAACAGCAGCAAAAAGTTTGGGGGTTGACACATGGAGGGAAAATGACATACAGTTATGAAATCTTTCCTAACACTAGTAACTGCAGAAATCACCCAAGGCTGGAGCAAATGTGTCAATGTGGTCCTTGATGGTTCTGGAGGAGCAGGGGAGAACCTGCTTTGGCAAGACTTTTATAGATCAGACTTGTCTAGAAACATTGTCAGGGGTGAACAGGGCAAAGGAGGAGAAAGGAGGAGAAAGGAGGAGGAGAGATGACCTTAGACTGACTAGGAGTGCTAGAGGAGGAGGAAGAGGTGGTAGAGGAAGAGATGATGGGCATTATGCCCTGAGATTTAGTAGTGAAATGAGAGGCCAAGGCCGCGCAGAGGGCCTGGGAGGCAACAGGAGAGGTTGAGATTGCAGAAGGATTGGCCAGCTCCTTGCAGGTTTTGAAAAGTTTCGCCGAGTTGTTAGATGCTGCAGAGATGCAGGCTTGGATGTAGGTTCTCTTCTTTGAGAGCCTAACATTTCTAAATCCAAGGTGAGGGTTTCTCTCTGGTTTCTGCCTGCGCCTATGATGTACATCGCATGGTAGCAGCACCAGATGTCACACAGTGTTGCAGGGAAGATGAGGGCATTGCTCAAGTGCTCATTGTTTGGTGCTTACCTGGAGTCATGCCTTTTTATTGGAGGTCCATACATGCCAACCCCCTTCCCCCAATTTTGATGGGAGACTCTGATTTTTTAGTGAAAAATGTTGCTATTTTACACGTTCTTCCATCTAAAATAATTCTAGCCCAAATTAATTCCTATAGTGAAACCTTATGTCTCCAGAGTTCTCGGACAAAATCTCCCTCCCAGGTGCCTCAGAATGTTGGCATGCATGCATGTGTCACCCAGTTACGTGACCTCTCACTGCATGTCATATCACCTCGTGCTTCTTTATTGCAGGTGTCACCCAGTTTCCAAGACCTCTCACTGCATGTGATCACAAATGGTCCTTTTTTATTGCAGGTGTCACCCAGTTACTGGACCACTCGGTGCATGTCATCTGCCCTCGTGCCTTTTGATTGCAGGTGTCACCCAGTTACTGGACCTCTCAGTGAATTCCATCTCACCTCCTGCTTTTTTATTGCAGGTGTCACCCAGTTACTGAACCTCTCAGTGCATGTGATCTCACTTTGTACCTTTGTATTATATATATATCAATATTTATACTTGCGCAATCTCAATGTCTCCTGACCTCCCTCTGTTGCCTTGAAACACTTGTGTATGGGCGCATTACAGATGCCATATCATATATCATATTAAAGGTGTCTCCCAGTGACAGGAACCTTTGGTGCATTTGATCTCACCGGGTGCCTTTATATTGCAGGTGTCACCCAGTCATTGAACATCTCATTGCATGTCATCTCACTGTGTGCCTTTTTATTGCCGGTGTCACACAATTCCTAGACCTCTCAATGCATGTAATCGCACCTCATGCCTTTATATTGCAGGTGCCCCCCAGTTACAGGAACTTTCAGTGCATATGATCTCACCTCATGAGATCATATGACACCCAGCCACTGGACCTCTCGGTGCATGTCATCTCACTGTGTGCCTTTTTATTACAGGTGTCACCCAGTCACTGGACCTCTCACTGCATGTGATCTCACCTTGTGCCTTTATATTACAGGTGTCACCCATTCACTGGACCTCTCACTGCATGAGATCTCACCTGGTGCCTTTATATTGCATGTGTCACCCAGTTATGGGATCTCTCACTGCATGTGATCTCACCTCATGCCTTTTCATTGCAGGTGTCACACAGTTACTTGACCTCTCACTGCATGTGATATCACCTCGTGCCTTTATATTGCAGGTGTCACCCAGTCACTGGACCTCTCAATACATGAGATCTCACCTCGTGCCTTTTCATTGCAGGTGTCACCCAGTCACTGGACCTCTTGGTGCATATGATCTCAACTCATGCCTTTATATTGCAGGTGTCACCCAGTTACGGGATCTCTCACTGCATGTGATTTCACCTCCTGCCTTTTTATTGCAGGTGTCACCCAGTTACTGGATCTCTCACTGCATGTGATCTCACCTCCTACCTTTTTATTGCAGGTGTCACCCAGTTACTGGACCTCTCATTGCATGTGATCTCACCTTGTGCCTTTTTTATTGCAGGTGTCACCCAGTTACTTGACCTCTCGGTGCATGACATCTCACTGTGTGCCTTTTTATTGCAGGTGTCACCCAGTCACTGAACCTCTCATTGCATGTGATCTCACTTTGTACCTTTTTATTGCAGGTGTCACCCAGTTACTGGACCTCTCGTTGCATGTGATCGCACCTCCTGCCTTTATATTGCAGGTGTCACCCAGGCCCTGGACCTCTCATTGCATGTGATCTCACCTTTCGCCTTTTTATTGCAGGTGTCACCCAGTTACTGTACCTCTCGCTGCATTTGATCTCACCTCATGCCTTTATATTGCAGGTGTCACCCAGTTACTGGACCTCTCACTGCATGTGATCTCCCCTCCTGACTTTTTTTTGCAGGTGTCACCCAGTTACTGGACCTCTCGGTGCATGTAATCTCACTGTGTGCCCTTTTATTGCAGGTGTCACCCAGTTACTGGACGTCTCATTGCATGTGATCCGACCTCCAGCCTTTACATTGCAGGTGTCACCCAGTTACTGGAGCTCTCGGTGCAGGTCATCTCACTGTGTGCCCTTTTATTGCAGGTGTCACCCAGTTACTGGACCTCTCATTGCATGTAATCGCACCTCATGCCTTTATATTGCAGGTGCCCCCCAGTTACAGGAACTTTCGGTGCATAGGATCTCACCTCGTGCCTTTATATTGCAGGTGTCACCCAGTAACTGGACCTCTCGGTGCATGTCATCTCACCTCATGCCTTTATATTGCAGGTGTCACCAAGTTACGGGATCTCTCACTGCATGTGATCTCACCACCTGCCTTTTTATTGCAGGTGTCACCCAGTTACTGGACCTCTCACTGCATATGATGTCACGTTATGCCTTTATATTGCAGGTGTCACCCAGTTAGGGGATCTCTCACTGCATGTGATCTTGCCTCCTGCCTTTTTATTGCAGGTGTCACCCAGTTACTGGACCTCTCCGTGCATGTGATCTCACCTCATGCCATTATATTGCAGGTGTCACCCAGTCACTGGACCTCTCACTTCATGAGATCTCACATTGTGCCTTTATATTGCAGGTGTCACCCAGCCACTGTACCTCTCGGTGCATGTCAACTCACTGTGCGCCTTTTTATTACAGGTGTCACCCAGTCACTGGACCTCTCACTGCATGTGATCTCACCTCGTGCCTTTATATTGCAGGTGTCACCCAGTCACTGGACCTCTCACTGCATGAGATCTCACATTGTGCCTTTATATTGCAGGTGTCACCCAGCCACTAGACCTCTCGGTGCATGTGATCTCACCTCATGCCTTTTCATTGCAGGTGTCACCCAGTTACTTGACCTCTCACTGCATGTGATCTCACCTTGTGCCTTTTCATTGCAGGTGTCACCCGGTTACTTGACCTCTCACTGCATGTGATCTCACCTCATGCCTTTATATTGCAGGTGTCACCCAGTTACGGGATCTCTCACAGCATGTGATCTCACCTCCTGCCTTTTTATTACAGGTGTCACCCAGTTAATGGACCTTTTGGTGCATGAGATCTCACATCCTGCCTTTTTATTGTAGGTGTCACCCAGTTACAGGAACTTTCCGTGCATGCGATCTCACCTCATGCCTTTGCATTGCAGGTGTCACCCAGTTACAGGATCTCTCACTGCATGTGATCTCACCTCCTGCCTTTTTATTACAGGTGTCACCCAGTTAATGGACCTTTTGGTGCATGTGATCTCACCTCATGCCTTTATATTGCAGGTGTCACCCAGTCACTGGACCTCTCGGTGCATGCGATCTCACTGTGTGCCTTTTCATTGCAGGTGTCACCCAGTCACTGTACCTCTCATTGCATGTGATCTCACCTTGTGCCTTTTTATTGCAGGTGTCACCCAGTTACTGGACCTCTCACTGCATGTCATCTCACTGTGGCCTTTTTATTGCAGGTGTCACTCAGTTAGTGGACCTCCCAATGCATGTAATCGCACCTCGTGCCTTTATATTGCAGGTGTCACCTAGTCACTGGACCTCTCGGTGCATGTCCTCTCACTGTGTGCCTTTTTATTGCAGGTGTCAATCAGTTAACGGACCTCTCGTTGGATGTAATCGCACCTCAGGCCTTTAAATTGCATGAATCACCCAGTTACTGGACCAATCGCTACATGTGATCTCCCCTCATACTTTTTTATTGCAGGTGTTCCCCAGTTACTGGACCTCTCGCTGCATGTGATCTCACCTTGTGAAACCAGAAAAAGAATATCGAGGCTGGGTACCCCAAAAGGAAATACACCGAACACGGGTTACAAAAGAACATACAAAGTACTTTATTTTATACTGAATCCAGTTACAAAAAACAGAGCAAAATCAGATAGCTATCGGCCCTCAGTACAACACAACAAACTCCAGCGTGGTTCAGTGTGTTCAGTGAGAGACGCTGTACATTAGAATGCATTCGCTTTTTATACATTTTAGTGGGCGCGATGTCCGGCCCCACTTCGGGTTAATATTCCTTTTAATACATCACTGATCTAGGGTTCGTGCCAAGTCTCAAATAACCGCATATAACTGGTTTGCCTTTAATACATGTATCAACAAGCGTATGCAATAACTGTGCATTCTAAAGTTTTCCATGCAGGCCTTCTTAAACATTAATACAATGTAGTTAAACAGATGTTCTTCGTTCAGTATTTGAATACATTGTCTCAACATATGCTCGTGGATTAGTTTCATTGTACGAGTAATCCTTCTACACATAGGTCAATGAAGGACAAGGTCTCAGTTCATGACCTCAACAAGTGGCCTGCAGGCAAATTACACATTAGCTATGTACAGAGGTCAAGACGGCCATGTTGTATTCTGGAATGACATTGTCCACCATTTTAGCTCACAGGGTGGCTTTTACACAACGAATCCTAAAATGGCGGTTTGACCTAAAATGGTGGCTTACATGGATTTAAGGTCACGACCTTGCAACACAGATTTCTTTTGCAAGCGACTTTCGAGCAGCTTGGAGTAGGCCAATATTCATATAGTTATTACAATAGGAGGCACAATATACTTTCTATTTCGACAAACCCTCCTTTTGGCCTATGCCAAGTGCTAAAAAACTACTTTGGATCTCCTTGCAAATAACTCCATGCATCATTGTCCATGCACCCTGAATCACTATCAGAAATATCTATTGCCATTAGGTCTTTTGCTAAAATATCCTTCAATACGTATTCTTTGGAAGTCTTATCTGGGGCATACACTTTGTTGGGGGGAAATTCTGCCGGGGTCGGCCGGGCCGTCCGCAGACCTCCGGGCAGGGAGGCCCCAACTCCTCCCGTATATCCCAAAAGAGATAGAGTATGAGACACACACAAGAAGCAAGGTGACTCTGCTGTTTATAAAACACAAACGGCAGGGATGGGTCAAGGATCATACGCGACTGACCTGACACACACACAATCGTGGGGCTCGCAGGCCCTTTTTACTGTAGTATGACGCGCTACTTGCGTCACTTTAGAAAGTTAACAAAAAACCTATCGCCACTCTTAATTGGTTGCTCGAGTGGTAGGGTTAGTATAGCATACGTATAGAGAATAATATGAGTGGACGAGGGTTAGTCAGGTGATATATCTGGGTTGTCCCTACAATTAGATACATGAGAATTGTTACATGAAGACTCCTAATGATTGGTTAATGTTACTGGCGTCAGTGATAAGAGCCCCATGTTCTGATTGGTGCGCCCGTGAGCTTCCCAGCCTGGGACCATCGCTGTTCCCAGCTCTCGGTGTACCTGCAATTTGCAACAATGTTTCACTATGGGTACATGCAGACAATGTGAAGACTTATTCATGAGCTGGATGGCCGACTACTCCTACTGTCGCAGATGTCCATTGATCCTTTCAAGTGTATCTGCCTGTGTCTCGTAACGAGGGATCCAGACGCCTCTTTCCTCCTGGGCTTGGCATCTCGTCAGGTTCGGCTTGGTCACTGAGGTGGGACCGTGTTTGAGGCAGAATTCTGCACAATTAATATTGTTTTTCCACTGTGTGCCTGATTTAATTGCAGGTGCGACTTTGATGTTGGTGCACGGCGTGAGAGGTTGCAACATCGTGCCCTTGATGGTCTGCTTTTGGAATGTGGGTTTGCAACATTACGACCTTGGCTGTCTGCTTTCGCCAGGCTCATTCTGCAGGATCGCAACCTGACTCTTGTTCTGTTAACGTCCACAGGAGCTCTTGCTTGCGGCCTACTTAGGCCTGGTGTATAGGTGGAACCGTTTGGTGCATAGGCGCTTTAGGTTATAGTCTCATACTGTCTTATGACCAGTATCGTGTCTTCGTTATAATTCTCATTATGGCACCTAGGTTTAGAGGAAGCGTAAGCAAGCTCTTTAGATGAGTTCATGGTGCGTCTTGCGTTTCTGCATTTTGAGAGCCTATGTGAAAAATAATAAAGATGCACGTCTGTGAGTATGTCTGTCGCCTACGTCATAGCACTGAGTATATTCTTCGTGTAGATTGGTGCGGGAGTCCAGTGTGTATGTTGGCACAGGTGTGCTATCCGTTGGCTAGGTCGTCATGGCATCTCTAACGACGTATAGTTTTAGTCCAGTTGATCCATGCCGCAGGCATCAGCATGGGCAGGGCGGGCTGCTGGGCAGGCAGATGGACACATCCTTATGTTCCTGTACCAGGGTATCTGGTCGTCTGGTAGATGGGCAAACTCTTCTCGTGGCGGGTGCTTGGGCCGTGTACCTTTAGGCCAGGCGCGAGAGGGGGAAGATGGGAGCCTGTTTTTCCATTTTCCCACTTCAGTCCCCCCTCTGGTCGACTTGTCGACCACAAACATATCCTTTTCGTTATCTCTTCTTACTCTCCACACTTTAGTTATTCCTCCTAAATGTCCATAATGGTTAACATGATCTTCAAATGACCAATACATATATTCACAGGTTCCTCCAGGAGTACAGTATACCCATTTCCCTATGTAACTCCTGGGGTTTCTTGGGTTCTCGACCTTCACCGATGGTGGGTCCAGGTGGCTGGTGATGATCTGGTTGCGGAATTTCTCTCTCTCTTTTATTATTATGCCTGTGTGTTGGCCGTCATCTGCTGGCATCAGTGGGTGCATACCGACCATTTCAAGCAACTCGTCAGTGGTGCGTGCCTTCCGGGCTTTCCAAAATCTTATTATGATCAGTGTAGCTCCAGCCAAAATAATACAACCAACTATAATTTTCAGTCCATCTGACAGCCAAGATGGCATCCATGACCATAATAGCGAAAACCAGCTCTCATCCTTTTTCACACCTTTACTTTCATCCACCATTTTGGAGTGCAACTGGGCCAACTGTGAAACTGCTTCTGTCAGTGTACCGTTGTCAGCATCGTTGGCAGGAATGAATGTGCAGCATGATTGTCCTATCTTTGCGCAAACTCCTCCTTCCATGGCAGTGAGGAGGTCCAATACATATCTGTTCTGCAGTGCTACCATCCTTACTGCTCGCAGCTCCTCTTTTATCGCGTGGAATCCGTTTACTGTAGAATTGATGGTCATCATAAGTTCCCATCTAGTTATCTGGAGCCGTTTTGCGTTTGCGTAAGCCTGTAGTCCCGGATGGATTATTGAGGAGAAGAACATTGCTTCTCTGCTGAATAGTCTGTGTTCTGGCGGGATTGAAGTCAGTGCCGTTTCCGACCTTCCCCATAGGTAATTTCCTGTCAGAGGTTCTCCTTGTCTTTTTCGTCTATTTAGGACAGTATCATTGCCGCTGGTCCTGTTCCCTGGCTCCTCCTGAGGTGGTGCAGATCTCTTATTTCTCTTGTCCCCTTCATCCATTTTGGGAAGGTTCGCCACATTCACATGCTTCTGGGGTACCACTAGTGATGGTACATTGACATGCACCATCGTACATACACCATTCCACAGAGGGGGCAGTCTGTGATATGCCTTTTCTCCACAGGCCGAGTAATGGTCCATTATCACTGCTGTTCCTGCTCCCCCCTCAGGTAACTCCGTCACGCTTCCACAATTGGTGTTGTATCCTACGTCCACCTCTCCTTTATGTTGGTAGCATACTTTAGGCGCAGTCAGCGGCAGTATTGTTATCGGGTCTTCGTCCGTTTCTATCCATGTGAGCATAGGCACGTATTTGATCCAAGTCGTCCAACATCTGTGGTTGTGTGCATCCATAGTTGAAATAGTTTCTTTTGTTACCATGTTGCTGCCAACCACTCCTATCTCCCATTTGTTGTCTAAGTATACTTTCCCCGTTATCGTCACCAGTGGCCTCTCCCAGCATCCTAGTTTACCAGGAACTTCAGTGGCGTACCAATCACATGATAAATACTGCAGTGTTACTTTCTTTGTTTCTCCTTTTGCAGGACCACTTGTTATGTATCTGAATGCTTCAGCATGTAAACTGCTCTTGTGGTAACTCAAATAAGTCTTGAGGAAGTTGTTTTCGTATGGGTATGAGTCTTGTGTTTTCCACGTCATATGCACCACTGTCCCTTGAAATCTTCCTTTCGTTTGGAACAGTGCCAAGTATATTATGCATCGTGCTGTTTTTTCGTCTATTTCTGTGGCAACAAATGTTCGAGAAGCGCTCATGGCGTATGGTATTAATGAGCAAACGTAGCAGCTGTCTTTTGTTGTCTGCTTACCAATGCGGGTCATGTGTTGATACCATATGTTGTTTGAGACGTGTGCTGAATCTTGTATATAATTGTCAATACCTTTATTATCTGAGTATGTGCTGCGTTGGACTCTATTTTGCTTGTGCGCAATTTTACTAATATCACCTGACGTAACACCTGTTGCAGCTGGGGATGGGGGTGTGTTAGGTTTGGGTACAGCAATAATATTGATAGCACAGCTGTACTGCCATACAGAGGCAGCTACGAACCCAGTGATTACCAAAATCCCTATTACTTTTATTACATACCGGCATTTTGCTCTTACCTTGCTGCAGTCCGGCAGCATATTCTTGCGACGTTACAGTTGCCCGCCTGAAAATTCTCAATATGCTGGTTATTAAATGTTAGTTGTTGTTTTTTAAGCTCTCCCTATCAAATAGTCATTCAGTGCCCAGGCGAAGAGCTGTTCCCACGCTACTCTAAGCGATCTATCTCTTAGGGCAGGCAAGTATGGGTGGAGGTGGGGCATCGAATATTCTATGGCCAAAAGGAACGCTGTGTAGTAGACACGTACCCTTTTCCTTTTCAGGTACGTTGGCCTTTTTATTTCATATACAAATTGGTGTGACAATTCTTATGGGTAATTATCGTCTGAGGGTACCATCTACTCCTGGGCAGTGAATTTGTTAGTTATCTACTTTCTTAGCAATACAATAATACGCGGTTCCTGCATGTGCGAGAGAAAAGAAAAGAGAGCATTCACGTGTTTACATGTGTATTTGTGCAAGACAATGTCCTTCAGTTCAGTTATTACTGTAATGGGGACAGGGGTCAGTGGATGGTGGGCAGGGGGTTTTTGTGTTCAACTGGTGGGCGTGGCTTTTACTCTTGAGCGTGTGATCATGGGATGGGCTGTATGGGGATCACCCCTTTCTTCTTCAGTTATTGTCTCTGGGGAGTCTGGGGAGTGACAAGGTATGGGAATACTTGGGCCGCTGGCTGTGGTAGAACTTTCTTCTTCCGTTGTCGATGTTGTTGCTGTTCTCTCAATGGACCTGTCGATGGCGCTGGGGCGGGTCTGTTGTCTGTAGATCTTTACGTCGTGTAGGTGGTTCCAGGCACGCTTGTCCTGTAGTTTTACTGCTCTTGTTGATACCTCCTCTACCAGATGGGGACCAATAAAGCGTGGGCTATTCCATTTCCTATTGAAGTTGCGAAGTAGTACGTGGTCACCTTTAGCAATCTTACACAGTCCTTCCTTTTCCAGTTCTTTATCCGCGTCTTCTTGTTGGCTTCTATTAGACCCGCCCCGTGTGCGCTCGAGCTGTTGAGACACAAACACTACACTAGTAATCAAAGAAGACACATATTGGTACATTTCATCACCCAGAACACTTGCAGTGCTTTCGTGGTCGGTAAATGCTCTTGATGTTGGCGTTAGGGGAAGGCGCATTTGACGTCCGGTAACCACCTCATGGGGAGTGAGGTGGTGGTCGGACCCTGGCCTATTCCTTAGCTCAAATAAGGCTAATGGAAGACAATATAACCAACTTCTCTTTGTTGTTTGCTGTATCTTTGCAATTGCCTCCTTTAATAGGCCATTCAGGCGTTCACATACACCGTTGGCCTGTGGGTGGTATGCACATGCAAATTTATGTTGAATGTTCAGCAGTGATGTAATGTGCTGAAACATTTCGTTTGCGAAATGTGGGCCATTGTCTGACCTTAACACCTCGCACACTCCCCACCTGGGGAAGACCTCCCTCACTAGGAACTTGGCTGCTCTAAATGCATCTGGGTGTGAACAGGGCCCTGCCTCAATCCACCTAGAGAATGGGCATACTACTACAATCATATACCTATTTCCTTGACATATATTGATCATATCAACATAGTCAATATGGAGATGCCGGAAAGGTCCCACCGGCCGGGGTATAGTACCTCTTATCACCTTTAGAGTGTGGCCGGCCGTAAACTGTTGACATGTGAGACAATTACTGATAAAATTCGACACATGCGAATTTAACTCAGGGCAGAACCAGTCTTCCCTAATTCGTGCTGCAATTACTTCCTTGCCTGTGTGGGCTGGATAATGTAGTTGGTTCAGGGCGGTGTTCAAAAGTGCCAATGGTATTACAACCTTTCCAGTGCCACCCTGGCGCCATCGTGCGTCGGTTGGTGACATTGTACACCCTCTTTTTACCCATATTTCTTTTTCGGCCATTGGTGCAGCCGCTTGTAATTCCGTTATCTGTGTGGCTGGGAGATGGGTGTACCCTTCTCTTATCAACATCTCCTTAGCCATTCCCCTCCCTCTCCCTCTCTGTGACTCTGGGGGGTTCTATATCTCACCAAAGTATGCAGCATACATCGCATGTGCGTCCGCTGCTGCGTTTCCCTTCGAGACGTGGTCCTCACCATTGGTGTGTGCGGTGCATTTCACTAAAGCTAATTCTTGGGGGTCATTAATTACTTCAATTAGTTCAGCCAATAAGAGGGCATGTTGCACTGGAGTGCCATCAGCTCTCCTAAACCCTCTTCTTCTCCATTTTGACAACCCTGAGTGGACAGTGGATGTAACATATGCGCTGTCGGAATATATGGTCACCCGTTTGTCAAAGCTTTCCTTCAACGCCAAGATCAGTGCGACCAGTTCAGCTGCTTGAGCGTAGTAATGCTGTGGTAATTGTACACTGTACACATTTCACTGCCAGACACACCGGTACCTCCATCATTTTCACCACTGCAGCCCCAGTTCTCCTCACACCATCCCTCTGATCGATAGTTGATGACCCATCAATAAATAAGAGCTCACCCCCCTCTAGTGCGTTTTCCTCAACTTTTCTAGTACATGAGTACATTTCAGTTATTTGTGTACAGTCATGGGCATAATCTCCCTCCTCAATTACTTCTGCTAGGAACCTTGCAGGGTTGACCGTGCTACATCTAACAATTGTTAGTTCGGCTCTGGATAGAATGATCTCATAACCTGATGCTCTTTGCGTGGTTAGGGTGGATTTAGGTTTATTAATATCGCAAAAAGTGCATGTTCCACAAATAGTGTAGTCGGGCACCCCATGGTGATTGCTGATGCTTTTTCCACCGCAAAAGCAGCTGCGGCGAGACCTTGTTCGCAGGGGAAGTGGCCTAACATTACAGGATCTAAGTGGCCACTGTAAAATGCTACGGGTTTGTAGCCCATGCTTGTTTTTTGAGCCAACACTGCTTTCATTACTGCTGAGTCGCAATGTGAAAATATAAAAAATTGCCGCTCATAGTCTGGGGATGCCAGTACCGGAGCAATTGATATTGCATCTTTTAATTCATCAAATGTTTCTTTCATTTCCATCGTCCACCCTAGTTTTTTCTCCCCTTTATTAGCTTCCCATAACGCCTCAAGCAGGGGTCCTATGTATGAACTGTAATCAAATACCCAAGCTCTACAGTAGTTGCAGAGCCCCAGGAACTGCTGCAGTTCCCTTACAGTTTGTGGCATTGGAGTGGTCGAAATAGCTTGTGCTCTTTGTGGTGCGATCTTTCTTCCATGTTGGGATATAAGCTGACCAATGTAAAGTACCTGTTCTTGACAGTACTGTATCTTTTCCATGTCTACCTTGTAACCTTTGTCAGCCAATATTGTCAACATTTTTAAGGAGTCCTCTCTGCATGTTTTTTCGTTTTTACTGCAAATTATTATGTCATCCACATACTGCAACACCGTGCTTTCTACTTCAATGTTACCCAAATCCATCTGTATCACTCTGTTGAAAATTGAAGGTGATTCACAATACCCTTGTGGTAATCTGGTGTGCTTCCACTTAGCGTTTCTGTAAGTGAAACTCGTCAGATCTTGTGAGTCTGGGTGTAATGGTATTGAGAAAAAAGCATTTTTAAGGTCGATCACTGTAAATCGTGATGCGTCTGCTGGAATGCCACACAATATTGTGGCCGGGTTTGCAGCTACGGGATATTCCGCTTCTACTATGTTGTTCAAGGGCCTGAGATCCTGTATAAAGCGCCAAGACCCCCCTTTAGCCTTGCGCACTGGGTACACAGCCGTATTACATGGTGATTCTGAGCGGACCAATATACCATTATTTATAAGGGCCGTTATGGTTTCATATATGCCCTGATCTGCCTCTTTTGATAGTGGGTACTGTTTTACTCTGGGGAGTATTGCACCTTTTTTCAATTTTATTTTTACTCCCCCTATACTTTTTATGCAGCCCACGTCATAGGGGCCAGTAGTCCACAATGATTTGGGTACCTTTGACATATCGTCCTTAAAGAAAGGGACCGGGGTGCATGCGGGTGCCTCAAGTGCCATTGCAATTTTCTGTGCTACTTGTTTGTAGGCCACTCTTAGCCATATTTCCACACTCATCATAAACACCATTTCACCTTCCTCCTTTTCATCTGAAAACAGCTCCTCATCTGACACCTGGGTGAGCCTATATCCCTCTGCTAATGCTATCACTGCCCTCCATGCTCTTCCTTCTCTGTCTTGGGCATGTACAGCAATATAATCAGCTGTTGCAATAATGCTCTCAATATCCATTGAAACCACCTTCCCTTCTGGTTCATTAACAGGTGTTTCTGGTCTGAACAGATAGGCTGCTGGCCTTCTCCATATTTTCCCTTCTATCTCTGGCATCCATGCAATTGCCATGTCCGTTCCATACTGGAAGAGTTCACCATCTACTGGCTCCGCCCTAATCGCTGTCTGTCCACAGTATGCCTGCATAATTTGTCGTGCTGTGAGCATGTTAATCCCCGAAGTAGAGCAAATTATGCCGTCCTCAGTAAAGGAGATCGTCATATTCAACCTGTTCATTATATCTCTCCCCAGTATATTTACTGGTGAGGCACTATAATATAAAAGTGGAACTGACAGATCGTAATCTCCAATAGATAAGGGAATGTTATCAGTAAAGGGAACCAACCCTCTAGCCCCAGAGAATCCTTGGGTGTTCATGGTCTCGCCTGACATCTTAAATTTACCTTCCCTTATGCAAGACCGGGTCGCCCTGGTGTCAACAAGGAATGATAATTTTTTGTCACCTATCGTTACCTCTATGCGTGGTTCCTCCGCACTATTAGGTGTTACTGACAGGATGGGACACACCAAGGCCGTCTGTGGGCTGTCCTATTGGGGGTACAATGACTGGCCATTTCCGGTATAAGGGTTGTGTCCCAAAACCGTCACCCTACCCAGTTGTGTTTGTGGTATTTGTGGTTGTTGTGTCATCGCTACCTGTTGTTGTGGCAGTGTTTGGGGCTGTTGTTGTGTTAATTATTGTTGTTGTTCATTTCCTTGTGGCAACATTTGCTCTTGTGGTATGCCCTCCTGTACCTGTGCGGGCCGTGGTTGTCCCTGATCACTCCATGATGGTGTTCCTGGTCTAACTCTACACGTGCGTGACATGTGCCCCAATAGTCCACAGCTCCAACACACCGGTGGTTCCCTATTCTGCCATGGAAAGCTCCCTGTGTTGTCCTGGTATACTGGTTGCCCTGTGGGGTAGGAATTTCTAAATCCTCCCACCTGCGGTTGGGTACCATACCCGTACCCTCTCCCTCTCATAATTCCTCCTCTCCCCCTGTTATAATTGTAATATCCAGCTCCTTGCATTGGGTATCCTCCTCCCATGTTGGGCGTGTATGGTTGGAGTGGCGGCACCTGTTGTGTTGTAGTCTGTGAAGGTGGTATTTGAGAGGAATCTTGTGCAGCCACTACTTGTGTGGGGCTTTGGGTCATTGTTGTAGGTGTAGTTATTAGTGCCCCTTCCATTGTGTATTTAGTAAGCTTTTTCCGTACTAATTTAGCCTCTTCCGTTTTCCTGTCCTCTTCCTTTTGTTTCATTTTTCCTTGCCATGTCCTACAATGATGCACTATAGTCAGTTGTATTTCGGGCCATGGTTTTGCTTCCATTCCCACTACTTTCTTTAGTTGTTTCTGAACTCCTTCTGGGAGCCCTTGTACCACTATATGGTAAAATATTGCTGGTGTTTTATCCCATTGTTCTCTAGTTTCCATGCGCCACTTCTCTTGGATTTCCTGGATATAATCAACAGGATCTTCGTTCTCATGCATCTTGCGGGATGTAATTGCTCATATATCTGATGTGTCTGGGTACTGTACCCTCAATGCCTGCCATAGTGCATGTCTGCAGTTTGCGAACGGTGCCCCATCGTGCAATGTATTTGTTATTGTTACCCCATGAAATCCCGCTCTCTTCCATATGTCATCCGCTCTATCCCCTAATATTGATATTAAAAGGCCCTTTACATCTCCTACTGCCAGCTTCTGTCCTGCGGTGTGTTTTTCCATTTCATATATCCATTTACCCGCACCTCCACTTAATGATGGGAGCCTACATTTTATATTTTCTTTATCGGTATGCTTCCAAGGAACATACTGTGGTCTAACCCCACCTCTCTCCAAAAGTGGCATTAAATTATGTCTTGTTTCACCCTTTGTGTTCCATAATATTGAGTCCTCACACCCTTCCTCCTCTTCCCTTTCTTACACATTTTCACTTTCGTTTGTATTTCCCCTGCTCATACCTCTTTCTTCTCCATCTTTTACCCTTCTTCCATCTTTCTCTGTATTTAATGTGGGCATGTGTATACCTCTTTCCTGCCTGCGACTAGGGAGGTCTCTAAGCCGCCATGTATAGGGTGTCCGTTCGTCGGTGAAGGGCGCTAGTTTTATTTTGCGTAACGAACGTGAGGTGGTTGAGCATGTAGGGTGCGATAGGGGAGGGCGTGATGGGGATGATGGGGATGGGGATGTTGCATCCTCATATGCCTGTCTTTTCTCTATTCCTTTCTTTCCCTCCTCACTTCTCTCCATCTCATCCTTTCTCCTACTGATCCATGGTGAGTCTATGTTGGTCCGGGTGATGTATAGTTTATCTAAGCTTTCCCTTTCACTGTTTCTCCCTTCATTTTCCACTCCCTCTTCCTCACTACAAAAGCTATTCATAAACGGCACCCCCCACTCGGTCTTTTTCCCCTTGATCGTTACTGTTTGTAAATCTATTAGGTCCAGTTCTCCTCTTTCTCCTTTATCAACCGCTCCCCTTTGTGCTGATGTTGTTGCTACTTCTGTGTCATCATATACATCCCCCCATATTCCACTCTCCCTTCCCCTATCTCCTCTTTCTCCTTCATACCTTTCCTCCATCTCCTTACTATTTTCCTCCCTTTTCCTTTTCAATTCCTCCATCACTTCACTTCTCATCTGTTCTAATATTCTTTCATCCTCTTTCTTCCTTTCCCATTTCGCCCTTTCTTTTTCTACTATACTCTCCATCACCCTCCCTTCTTCATATTTCTTAGTTGATTCTGATAGTAACCTCCTCCTCCATATTGCCATTTCTTTTTCTTTTTCTTCTGCTTCCCTTTTCTTTCCCGCAGTATTACTCTTGATACCCTTTCTGCTGCTGCTTTTACCCTGTCAGCTTCTCTCCTTTGCTCCTCAGTTCGTTCCCTTATTTTTTCAAATTCGTTCTTACCTTCTTTCCTTTTCCTCGCTCTCTCTCTCTCCTCCCTCTCAAGCTGCTTGATCAATTCATTCTGTTCATCCCTTAATTTTGCTAATCGTTCCTCCAAAATCTCTTCTTTTTGTCTTAACAGCTCTTCCCCCCTCAATTCACTCTCCCTGGCATTATCCTCGTCTGTTTTCTTTACTACCTCCTTCTCTTCTACTGTTAATGAACCTCGTAATTTCAATAATATCTGTGCAGCTACCCATTCATCATTTCCTATTTCCACAGTCTGGTCTTCTCCAGTCCTCCCCTCCCCTGCTGGCATTTTCCTATGAGCCACATATGGTGGAGGGCTGTATGCCGGGTTCGAGTATCCCTCAGCCGCCCTTAACTGTCCTCTTTCTATTTCTCCCAATTCTCTTAAAGGGTACAACCCCCCTCCCTCTGTTTTTACTCCCGTGACTAGGGGTATATCATTGCTCGGTTCCTTTTTTATTTCATCTGCTTTATTATTCTTTTCTCCTCCCTCACCTCTGTTTCCCGTGGTCTTTGGGTCCTCATACCCCTGTTTCCCATCCTCTCCTTCCTCCTTAATCTCTGTTTCTTCTGGTATTTCCCCCATAGTGAATATTCCATTTGGTCCTGGTCGGGACCCCTGGAACATCCTCCATAAGTTAAACACCTCCACGTGGTTTGCCAACTTCTTTCCTTTATATGTATTGTGCAGATGATTTAATAGTGAATGTTGGGCATATGGATCGAAGCTACCGTTAGGCGGCCACGGTGTTAGCATTTTGTTATCCGTCCCCTGGGTCCATTCTATGCTATACTTAATCAGTTTCTCCCTATGGGGTGGCAGTGTTGTGCATATGTATTGTAGTGGCGTGGTGAGGGTGTTCCCCCACCCTCCCGATCCTGTTCCGTATGACATAGTAGCGCTCCACTCGCTACCCTTCCCTAATCTGGTATCAGTTTATCCAACTAGTAGTTTACAATATACAGCCTTATATCGTTACCTGGCCCCGTAAGTTTGGGGACTTACGATAGTCCGCTTAATGAAAATTATAAAAATATAGTATGTTACATTTGTAGATTTTCCTCTGCCTTTCTTCCTTTATACAACACCCTTATGGCCCCCTGCGGCCGAGGCGTATGTAGCCCCCTGCGGCTGCGTACCCCTTATTACGTTCTTATACAGTCGTCCTGTTTTCACGTGCTCCTCCCCCTTCTACACTTGCCGTGGCCGGCGTTCTCCGTGCGCAGCCACGTTCCCCGTTTCGCCTTTCCTCGATCAACTCGTTTACCGTTTATCTCCGTTTCCACTCCCTTACCACAGTTCTCTTCCCCACCACTCTCAAAAACGAAGATGCCTCGCGCTTGCGATATCCTATGAAAACCCTACTGGTGACGTCACCGATCACGTAGAGCTACTGGTAAGTTCTTCATATACTCTTTAAATCCAAAATACACCTGCAATCTACCCCTGTTAACCCCACAGCTGTCTTCCTGTCACTCCTGGAACAAGGTAATCAAATCAACAATATAATCGGACTGCGCACGCTGCGTCGCCTCGCGTGTGATACGCCCCTCGACAGGAGGGCTTAACCAGCCAATTATCTTCCGTATTGGGCAACTAACTAGCTACCGCCTACAGGGAAACGTCATCTACCTATCGAGTGTCTTGCTCGAACAATAGGGATCCTCATCTACTCATTGATCAATAAATGCCAAATCGTAGGAAACCACACACACACACACCCTTACACGTAGTCGCGGCCTAGGCCAATCAGTGTCTACGAGCGGCCGCACGTGATGTTTTCGCGCTCCGCCCCCTTCTCTCGCGTTACGTAGCCAACTGCTCTCGTGCTTGTTCAACTATCATTCATTCTATTTCTAACACTAAACTGTCAAACCTTCGCCGTTCACCTGTGCAACACCTCCCGCCTCCCGTATTTAATTCCTCCCCCCTCCCTCACAATTTCACATTGTTTGTTGTGCGTGGCATGCTCACCAAGTTCTCTTGATGCAGGGACGCTCGATTGCGTGCACCGCTCCAAGCGGCTCGCCACCTCCCCTCGTCTGGACCACGTCTGGACACTCGCCAACCGCGGGCGGGATACTTCTCAACCGGCTCCCGAGGGCCAATATCCGGATTGCGCTCTTCCGGTCTTCTCGCAGTTCCGCGACGGTCCTGTAGTCCTCAGAAGGGGGCGACGGCAGAGGGGGCCGCGCCGCCGGGCCTCCTCGCAACTGGAGTGCTTGGAAGAAGTAAAAAAAATAAAAATGCCGATCTTAAACAGATCTCAGCAGTGCCTCCAACTTGTCGGGGGGAAATTCTGCCGGGGTCGGCCGGGCCGTCCGCAGACCTCCGGGCAGGGAGGCCCCAACTCCTCCCGTATATCCCAAAAGAGATAGAGTATGAGACACACACAAGAAGCAAGGTGACTCTGCTGTTTATTAAACACAAACGGCAGGGATGGGTTAAGGATCATACGCGTCTGACCTGACACACACACAATCGTGGGGCTCGCAGGCCCTTTTTACTGTAGTATGACACGCTACTTGCGTCACTTTAGAAAGTTAACAAAAAACCTATCGCCACTCTTAATTGGTTGCTCGAGTGGTAGGGTTAGTATAGCATACGTATAGAGAATAATATGAGTGGACGAGGGTTAGTCAGGTGATATATCTGGGTTGTCCCTACAATTAGATACATGAGAATTGTTACATGAAGACTCCTAATGATTGGTTAATGTTACTGGCGTCAGTGATAAGAGCCCCATGTTCTGATTGGAGCGCCCGTGAGCTTCCCAGCCTGGGACCATCGCGGTTCCCAGCTCTCGGTGTACCTGCAATTTGCAACAATGTTTCACTATGGGTACATGCAGACAATGTGAAGACTTATTCATGAGCTGGATGGCCGACTACTCCTACTGTCGCAGATGTCCATTGATCCTTTCAAGTGTATCTGCCTGTGTCTCGTAACGAGGGATCCAGACGCCTCTTTCCTCCTGGGCTTGGCATCTCGTCAGGTTCGGCTTGGTCACGTGAGGTGGGACCGTGTTTGAGGCAGAATTCTGCACAATTAATATTGTTTTTCCACTGTGTGCCTGATTTAATTGCAGGTGCGACTTTGATGTTGGTGCACGGCGTGCGAGGTTGCAACATCGTGCCCTTGATGGTCTGCTTTTGGAATGTGGGTTTGCAACATTACGACCTTGGCTGTCTGCTTTCGCCAGGTTCATTCTGCAGGATCAGCAACCTGACTCTTGTTCTGTTAACGTCCACGGGAGCTCTTGCTTGCGGCCTACTTAGGCCTGGTGTATAGGTGGAACCGTTTGGTGCACAGGCGCTTTGGGTTATAGTCTCATACTGTCTTATGACCAGTATCGTGTCTTCGTTATAATTCTCATTATGGCACCTAGGTTTAGAGGAAGCGTAAGCAAGCTCTTTAGATGAGTTCATGGTGCGTCTTGCGTTTCTGCATTTTGAGAGCCTATGTGGGAAATAATAAAGATGCACGTCCGTGAGTATGTCTGTCGCCTACGTCATAGCACTGAGTATATTCTTCGTGTAGATTGGTGCGGGAGTGTCCAGTGTGTATGTTGGCACAGGTGTGCTATCCGTTGGCTAGGTCGTCATGGCATCTCTAACGACGTATAGTTTTAGTCCAGTTGATCCATGCCGCAGGCATCGGCATGGGCATGGCGGGCTGCTTGGCAGGCAGATGGACACATCCTTATGTTCCTGTACCAGAGTGTCTGGTCGTCTGGTAGATGGGCAAACTCTTCTCGTGGCGGGTAATTGGGCCGTGTACCTTTAGGCCAGGCGCGAGAGGGGGAAGATGGGAGCCTGTTTTTCCATTTTCCCACTTCAGTTTTATGTCCTATCGAACCTATCGCTTGTGCGCAACATCCCCCTAGCATCAAACACATACCAGGCAGACACTGAATACAGCAAAAAAGAAACAACAGTATTCCCAAAATAATCAATAAGACCGAAAGTACCTTCCAACCCCAAGGTCGCAAGAAGTCCCAGAACCAAGGGCTCAGATCCCAGTTTCCCTCGGGAACATGCACTTCAGAACTAAGGACGTGCAGATTCTGTATTGCCTTGAAGATAGTTGGGGAGCAATCTGGTACGAAAACACAGCAAGCGGACCCCACTAATTTGCATACTCCACCACGCTCAGCTAGAATGACATCTAATGCCATTCAATTTTGAAGTGCTACTAATCTTATCGCCTTTTGTTCTAACGTCATATTATAGAGTATGTCCGTGGTCCGGTTGATGGTTCTCTCCAGTACTCTCGCTAGTTTTCTGATATCTTCTGAATTCGCTATCTGCCCCAAAATCGCACAACTAATTTAGCTATATCTCCCAAGACTTGTGCTGGGGTGTCACCATTCCCTTCCCGCTGTGGACAAGCCTTCGAAACATCTTTTGTACTAGCTATAAACACCCCAGGTAACAGGATCCCTAAATAACAGGTTCTCTGCCAATCCCTGGGCAACCACGGGAATGCTACATTACCGCAGACAAAGTAGATAGGTTCGCCTACATACAAAGGTCCATTTTCCCCAGTCAAATTTGCAACGTTGGCACAACCTAAAAAATTTCCCATTGACTGAGTTCCATTCCTCTGTATGTAAAAAGAAACTGAATCGGGGCTATGGTTAACAGTGTAAGAAGGAGGCATGGCATACTTATTGCCTATCGGAGCCATTTTAAAGGAAATCAAAGATTGGAAAGGACGAGACAGTTTGTCAGAAGGCCTAATAGAAGAAACCTTCGGTTTACTCCTATTTGCAAAAAGCGAGCATCCCAGGGGAGTCAAAACACGTTTCTCAAAACTATTCAAATTGGTTCCATCAAAGTTCCCTGAGATGCTATCATTCCATCGGCCAAAGAACAGAGCTCTAAGAGAAGCATAGCAGGCAGTTGTCAACGGTAAAGGATGAATATACCAACCTAGTCCTTTATCCCTGTGTTGCAGTACATGTGAGCAGACCCAGCAGTTGGATTTATTAAAAATGGCATGTGTAGCATTCATGATAAGTAGTAGAGTGTTATTGTGGTACCTTTGTCTGTGCTGGGAATCTTGAGGGGATAAAGTATGCAAATGTACAAAGGGAGTAGGAACAATGGGTGCACTTTCAGTAGGCAACAAAAGTTCTAAAGAGTGAGTTTCCTCGAGGTACCATAATCCTAAGGCAGCGACTATTAAAAAACCAAATATCATTATAAGAATACAGCAATACGTTTTCGGGGCCCAGACATTTTGTCTATTGTCCCGGTTGGTCACCCCCTTATTTACAAGTCCCATACGAGCGGTAGCGGTGGCGGGCATCGTAGTCTTCAAACGAAAACTCCAAAGTTTGTTGCTGGCGACCTCCCGGTCGAGCGACTTCTTAGTCCTTCCAATACCCCAGCCAACAGAATCCCCTTTCTCAACTTTGGGCAAAAAGCAAGCCCTCGATTACTCTTTTTCTTCTCCGAATGCACAACCAAACCGTGCCGTAGGTCTATCAGATGCACAGCAAAACCGTGCCGTAAGTCTATCTTCGTGGTCGCAGGTTATATCATACTTTTCCTGGTACTGATTGATCCGGAAACAATATGTTGTCACTTCCTGCTGGAAGCAACGTGTTGGAGGAAAGTGAAGGGGCTGAATTTGAAACAGCCGTTTCCGGGTGCAAAATTTGTGGAGAGTGTGGAGACAAAATGGCAGCTTCCCCAAGCCTCCCGGGCTCAGAGATATTCTCCGACACACTCTCAGTGCTGCTTACTGTTTTGGGATCATTGGTTGCAGTATCAGCGAGGGGTTCTGTTTCTTCTGTAGCGTGTGGCACAGGGTGAGGTGCGTTTTTTGATGTGCGACGCGTGGATCCAGTTCTTTCGTCCAGCTACCCGCACCGCTGTCTGGGTGACCAACAGGACTTGGAATGGCCCACGCCAGCGAGGCACGAGGCAGGAGGTGCGCTCAAATGATTTGATGAGCATCCAACTCCCAGGCCGTATGCCGTGGCCCGGGCCTTCATATCGCACAGGTAAAGCTTCTCGTACCTGGTGATAAATCAAATACAGGTTTTTAGACAATTGGCTACAATAATCTGAAAGTAGTACATTTTCAACATTCTTTAAAGTTAGATAATTTGGAAGGTTCCAGATATTGGCAGGTCTCTCCATTACCACCTCAAATGGAGAGAGCCCAGTCTTACTTTGAGGGGTTGTACACATGGCTAGTAACACGATCGGTAAGGCGTCCGGCCATTTTAGTTTGGTGCCGGCACACATCTTAGCGAGCTTGTTCTTGATGATACCGTTGTGTCTTTCTACTATTCCGGCGCTCTGAGCATGTCTGGCCTAATGGAACCGTTGGTCAATTCGTAATGCTGTACATATCTGTAGAATTACAGCAGCGACAAAATGTGGACCATTGTCCGACCAGATAACTCTCGGCAAACCGAACCGGGGGAAGTATTCCTTTAACATGGTTTTCGCAGTGGTCATGGCTGTAGCATCTTTAACAGGGAAAGCCTCAACCCATTTACTAAAGGCACAAATGACCACGAGGACATACTTTAGATTGTTGTATCGTTCCATTTTAATGAAATCAAAGTGAATAACTTCGAAGGAGACAGAAGGTGGGCCAAAACTTCCCCTTGGAGTTGATGTCCCCTTTCCCACATTGTGTTGTAAGCAAATCATGCAGTTCTGGACATAGCGCTGGGCAATTTTCGAAATCTTGTCATCTTCCCAAACTTTTTCTAACATTTTCGTAACCTGCTGGGCACAAACATGTGTAGGGCCATGTGCCATGACAACCATCATATTGACATAGGCGTCAGGTAACAGCCATTTCCCTTTGACCATGTCCACCCAACACCCATCATCATCAAGATTCCCCACACCTTCAGCCCACCTCTTAGACTCTTCCATTGTGGCATCAGCTTGGATATCCCGTACAGACCCAACACCCTCATCCATTACATAGGCATCTACAGTCTCCCTTGAAACATACATCTCCGTGAAGAGATCTGTGGCAGTTTGTCTAGGTATCTGATCAGTGAAAGCATTCCCTTTTCCAATATCATCTACAATCTTTCGATGTGCTGCACTTTTCATAACTGCTAACTGAGTAGGGAGCGCAAACTCTGAGAGTAGTTGTACTATTAGGGAGCCATGTTGAATCTTGGTGCCATGCGAAGTTAGGAACCCTCTTTCTGAACAAAGTCTCCCAAAGTTGTGAACCATCCCAAAGGCATACTGACTATCAGTATATATATTTACTGCAAGCCCATCGGAAAGTTCACAAGCTCGGGTCAATGCTATAATCTCTACGGCCTGCGCAGAATTATGCCTAATTCTCTTAGTTTCCACAACCGTGCTCAATGTAGTGATTGCATAAGCGGCTGTGGGTGTACCATCCGGAAGTTTAAGGCAGGAGCCGTCACAAAACAGCTCTCCTTGCGGATTATCCAAAGGAGTATCTTTCAAATCAATTCTACCCTTTGTTTCTTGTTCCGTCGTATACAAACAATCATGTGACTCTTCATCACCGCAAGTAGTACCTTGCGGAAAAGGTAGGAGTTCAGCCGGATTAAGGACACAACACCTCTTAATTTGAATGTGAGGAGCAAACAATATAAATTCATATCTTGTCAACCGTGCAGAAGTGAGGTGTTGCGTTTCAGTTTGGTTCAATAGAACATCTACAGAGTGAGGCACCATCAGGGTTAGATCATGGCGTAGAACCATTCCCTCACTCTGCTTTACAGAAGCAGCGGCAGCAGCGACAGCAGCAGCGACAGCGCGCAAACATCTTGGCAAAGCGCATGCTACAGGATCAAGGGCGGAATTCTTCCCTCCATGTTCCTGCGTTAATACAACCAAAGCACATCCATCACATTCATGCACAAACAACACAAAGGCCTTTTCATAGTTTGGTGTGCCCAAAACTAGTGCAGAGCATAATGCAGTCTTAAGCAAGTCAAACGACTGCTGGTGTACCGCGTTCCATGGCAATGACAAAGAAATGCCCTTCTTCGTCAAAGCCACCATCGGTTTGATCACTAGTGTGAAATTCGGGATCCACAACCTACAGTAAGAAGCCATACCTATCAAGGCCCTAACTGCCTTCTGTGTATTTGGGACAGACATGCCAGAAATGTGTTTTATTCTTTCAGGTGTCAATCTTCTTCCCTCCTTTGACAGGAGACAGCCTAAATAGGCAACCTCCTGATAACAATATTGAATTTTTTAAGCGAAGCTTTGTGACCATGCTTAGCTAGATGAATAAGTTATAACACAGTGCCCTCCTTACAGGCACTCTCAGAGTCAGCAGCTAGACGCAAATCGTCAACGTACTGAAGCAAAGTACAGGTAGAGGGCAATTCAAGGGTATCAAGTTGTTCTTTAAAAGCCCCACTATAAATACTAGGACTCTCTGTGTACCCTTGAGGTGCACGAGTAAATGTAAACGAGCGTCCCCCTAAGGTGAACGCGAACAAATATCTACTATCCTTGTGTATAGGAATACGTTATTTAAGTCCACAACACTAAAGTAAGCAGCTGTAGCTGGAATTATGGTTAGGATTGTCGTTACATCAGGCACAATTGGAAATTGTGGTGCCACAACTTTATTAATGGCACGTAAATCAATTATAAAACGGAATGGAATTACATTATCGCCTTTCTTGTACATGGGTAAAATCGGACTATTACACAAACTTCCTAAAATTTCTTCAATCAGCCCGCGATGCACAAAATCGGAAACAATACATTTCAAAGCTCGCTCGCCCTCAACCGAAATCTTATACTGGGGAATGGGTGGCAGCTCAATTACATGTTTCAAAACTATCTTAACATGCTCAATCTGCAAAACACTGACATCATTGTCGTCAACAGCCCATAAGCTCTCTGGTACACCAATGAATTCTCGAGGCAAAGGTCTAGTCAGAAATTGCGAGGTGGAAGATTGCTGCGGTGAAATTGTCAAGCGTTCTCCATCAGAAGAACAATAAATCACTGCATTTAATTCTTTTAACAAATTCAACCCCAGCAAGTTCTCTCCGCAATCCGAAGTCAACAGAAATGGGCACTGGTCCGTAAAGGGACCCAAATAAATAGGTACCGGCATAGAAACCGGACAAACATCTGGTGTACCGGAAAACCCTGCAGAAACAATGGTTTGCCCTGACAGTGGTGAAGTGGGAAAATGGAAAAACAGGCTCCCATCTTCCCCCTCTCGCGCCTGGCCTAAAGGTTCACGGCCCAAGCACCCGCCACGAGAAGAGTTTGCCCATCTACCAGACGACCAGATACCCTGGTACAGGAACATAAAGATGTGTCCGTCTGCCTGCCCAGCAGCCCGCCCTGCCCATGCCGATGCCTGCGGCATGGATCAACTGGACTAAAACTATACGTCGTTAGAGATGCCATGACGACCTAGCCAACGGATAGCACACCTGTGCCAACATACACACTGGACACTCCCCCACCAATCTACACGAAGAATATACTCAGTGCTATGACGTAGGTGACAGACATACTCACAGACGTGCATCTTTATTATTTTTCACTTAGGCTCTCAAAATGCAGAAACGCAAGACGCACCATGAACTCATCTAAAGAGCTTGCTTACGCTTCTTCTAAAACCTAGGTGCCATAATGAGAATTATAACAAAGACATGATACTGGTCATAAGACAATATGAGACTATAACCTAAAGCGCCTGTGCACCAAACGGATCCACCTATACACCAGGCCTAAGTAGGCCGCAAGCAAGAGCTCTCGTGGACGTTAACAGAACAAGAGTCAGGTTGCTGATCCTGCAGAATGAGCCTGGCGAAAGCAGACAGCCAAGGTCGTAATGTTGCAAACCCACATTCCAAAAGCAGACCATCAAGGGCACGATGTTGCAACCTCGCACGCTGTGCACCAACATCAAAGTCGCACCTGCAATTAAATCAGGCACACAGTGGAAAAACAATATTAATTGTGCAGAATTCTGCCTCAAACACGGTCCCACCTCACGTGACCAAGCCGAACCTGACGAGATGCTAAGCCCAGGAGGAAAGAGGCGTCTGGATCCCTCGTTACGAGACACAGGCAGATACACTTGAAAGGATCAATGGACATCTGCGACGGTGGGGGTATTCAGCCATCCAGCTCATGAATAAGTCTTCACATTGTCTGCATGTACCCATAGTGAAACATTTTTGCAACTTGCAGGTACACCAAGAGCTGGGAACAGCGATGGTCCCAGGCTGGGAAGCTCACGGGCGCACCAATCAGAACATGGGGCTCTTATCACTGACGCCAGTAACATTAACCAATCATTAGGAGTCTTCATGTAACAATTCTCATGTATCTAATTGTAGGGACAACCCAGATATATCACCTGACTAACCCTCGTCCACTCATATTATTCTCTATACGTATGCTATACTAACCCTACCACTCGATCAACCAATTAAGAGTGGCGATAGGTTTTTTGTTAACTTTCTAAAGTGACGCAAGTAGCGTGTCATACTACAGTAAAAAGGGCCTGCGAGCCCCACGATTGTGTGTGTGTCAGGTCAGACGCGTATGATCCTTGACCCATCCCTGCCGTTTGTGTTTAATAAACAGCAGAGTCACCTTGCTTCTTGTGTGTGTCTCATACTCTATCTCTTTTGGGATATACGGGAGGAGTTGGGGCCTCCCTGCCCGGAGGTCTGCGGACGGCCCGGCCGACCCCGGCAGAATTTCCCCCCGACAAGTTGGAGGCACTGCTGAGATCTGTTTAAGATCGGCATTTCTATTTTTTATTACTTTTTCCAGGCACTCCGGTTGCGAGGAGGCCCGGCGGCGCGGCCCCCTCTGCCGTTGCCCCCTTCTGAGGACTACAGGACCATCGCGGAGCTGCGAGAAGACCGGACAGCGCAATCCGGATATTGGCCTTCGGGAGCCGGTTGAGAAGTATCCCGCCCGCGGTTGGCGAGTGTCCAGACGTGGTCCAGACGAGGGGAGGTGACGAGCCGCTCGGAGGGGTGCACGCAGTCGAGCGGCCCCGCATCAAGAGAACTTGGTGAGCATGCCACGCACAACAAACAATGTGAAATTGTGAGGGAGGGGGGAGGAATTAAATACGGGAGGCGGGAGGTGTTGCACAGGTGAACGGCGAATGTTTGACAGTTTAGTGTTAGAAATAGAATGAATGATAGTTGAACAAGCACGAGAGCAGTTGGCTACGCAACGCGAGAGAAGGGGGCAGAGCACGAAAACATCACGTGCGGCCGCTCATAGACACTGATTGGCCTAGATCGCGACTACGTGTAAGGGTGTGTGTGTGTGGTTTCCTACGATTTGGCATTTATTGATCAATGAGTAGATGAGGATCCCTATTGTTCGAGCAAGACACTCGATAGGTAGATGACGTTTCCCTGTAGGCGGTAGCTAGGTAGTTGCCCAATACGGAAGATAATTGGCTGGTTAAGCCCTCCTGTCGAGGGGCGTATCACACGCGAGGCGACGCAGTGTGCGCAGTCCGATTATATTGTTGATTTGATTACCTTGTTCCAGGAGTGACAGGAAGACAGCTGTGGGGTTAACGGGGGTAGATTGCAGGTGTATTTTGGATTTAAAGAGTATATGAAGAACTTACCAGTAGCTCTACGTGATCGGTGACGTCACCAATAGGGTTTTCATAGGATATCGCAAACACGAGGCATCCTCGTTTTGAGAGTGTTGGGGAAGAGAACTGTGGTAAGGGAGTGGAAACGGAGATAAACGGTAAACGAGTTGATCGAGAAAAGGCGAAACGGGGAACGTGGCTGCGCACGGAGAACGCCGGCCATGGTAAGTGTAGAAGGGGGAGGAGCACGTGAAAACAGGACGACTGTATAAGAACGTAATAAGGGGTACGCAGCCGCAGGGGGCTACGTACGCCTCGGCCGCAGGGGGCCGTAAGGGTGTTGTATAAAGGAAGAAAGGCAGAGGAAAATCTACAAATGTAACATACTATATTTTTATAATTTTCCTTAAGCGGACTATCGTAAGTCCCCAAACTTACGGGGCCAGGTAACGATATAAGGCTGTATATTGTAAACTACTAGTGGGATAAACTGATACCAGATTAGGGAAGGGTAGCAAGTGGAGCGCTACTATGTCATACGGAACAGGATCGGGAGGGTGGGGGAACACCCTCACTACCCCACTACAACACATATGTACAACACTGTCACCCCATAGGGAGAAACTGATTAAGTATAGCATAGAATGGACCCAGGGGACGGATAACAAAATGCTAACACCGTGGCCGCCTAACGGTAGCTTCGATCCATATGCCCAACATTCACTATTAAATCATCTGCACAATACATATAAAGGGAAGAAGTTGGCAAACCACGTGGAGGTGTTTAACTTATGGAGGATGTTCCAGGGGTCCCGACCAGGACCAAATGGAATATTCACTATGGGGGAAATACCAGAAGAAACAGAGATTAAGGAGGAAGGAGAGGATGGGAAACAGGGGTATGAGGACCCAAAGACCACGGGAAACAGAGGTGAGGGAGGAGAAAAGAATAATAAAGCAGATGAAATAAAAAAGGAACCGAGCAATGATATACCCCTAGTAACGGGAGTAAAAACAGAGGGAGGGGGGTTGTACCCTTTAAGAGAATTGGGAGAAATAGAAAGAGGACAGTTAAGGGCAGCTGAGGGATACTCGAACCCGGCATACAGCCCTCCACCGTATGTGGCTCATAGGAAAATGCCAGCAGGGGAGGGGAGGACTGGAGAAGACCAGACTGTGGAAATAGGAAATGATGAATGGGTAGCTGCACAGATATTATTAAAATTACGAGGTTCATTAACAGGAGAAGAGAAGGAGGTAGTAAAGAAAACAGACGAGGATAATGCCAGGGAGAGTGAATTGAGGGGGGAAGAGCTGTTAAGACAAAAAGAAGAGATTTTGGAGGAACGATTATCAAAATTAAGGGATGAACAGAATGAATTGATCAAGCAGCTTGAGAGGGAGGAGAGAGAGAGAGCGAGGAAAAGGAAAGAAGGTAAGAACGAATTGGAAAGAAGAAGGGAACGAACTGAGGAGCAAAGGAGAGAAGCTGACAGGGTAAAAGCAGCAGCAGAAAGGGTATCAAGAGTAATACTGCGGGAAAAGAAAAGGGAAGAAGAAGAAAAAGAAAAAGAAATGGCAATATGGAGCAGGAGGTTACTATCAGAATCAACTAAAAAATACGAAGAAGGGAGGGTGATGGAGAGTACAGTAGAAAAAGAAAGGGCGAAATGGGAAAGGAAGAAAGAGGATGAAAGAATATTAGAACAGATGAGAAGTGAAGTGATGGAGGAATTGAAAAGGAAAAGGGAGGAAAATAGTAAGGAGATGGAGGAAAGGTATGAAGGAGAAAGAGGAGATAGGGGAAGGGAGAGTGGAACATGGGGGGATGTATATGATGATACAGAAGTAGCAACAATATCAGCACAAAGGGGAGCGGTTGATAAAGGAGAAAGAGGAGAACTGGACCTAATAGATTTACAAACAGTAACGATCAAGGGGAAAAAGACCGAGTGGGGGGTACCGTTTATGACTAGCTTTTGTAGTGAGGAAGAGGGAGTGGAAAATGAAGGAAGAAACAGTGAAAGGGAAAGCTTAGATAAACTATACATCACCCGGACCAACATAGAGTCACCATGGATCAGTAGGAGAAAGGATGAGATGGAGAGAAGTGAGGAGGGAAAGAATGGAATAGAGGAAAGACAGGCACATGAGGACGCAACATCCCCATCCCCATCATCCCCATCACGCCCTCCCCTATCGCACCCTACATGCTCAACCACCTCACGTTCGTTACGCAAAATAAAACTAGCGCCCTTCACCGACGAACGGACACCCTATACATGGCGGCTTAGAGACCTCCCTAGTCGCAGGCAGGAAAGAGGTATACACATGCCCACATTAAATACAGAGAAAGATGGAAGAAGGGGAAAAGATGGAGAAGAAAGAGGTATGAGCAGGGGAAATACAAACGAAAGTGATAATGTGGAAGAAAGGGAAGAGGAGGAAGGGTGTGAAGACTCAATATTATGGAACACAAAGGGTGAAACAAGACATAATTTAATGCCACTTTTGGAGAGAGGTGGGGTTAGACCACAGTATGTTCCTTGGAAGCATACCGATAAAGAAAATATAAAATGTAGGCTCCCATCATTAAGTGGAGGTGCGGGTAAATGGATATATGAAATGGAAAAACACACCGCAGGACAGAAGCTGGCAGTAGGAGATGTAAAGGGCCTTTTAATATCAATATTAGGGGATAGAGCGGATGACATCTGGAAGAGAGCGGGATTTCATGGTGTATCAATAACAAATACATTGCACGATGGGGCACCGTTCGCAAACTGCAGACATGCACTATGGCAGGCATTGAGGGTACAGTACCCAGACACATCAGATATATGAGCAATTACATCCCGCAAGATGCATGAGAACGAAGATCCTGTTGATTATATCCAGGAAATCCAAGAGAAGTGGCGCATGGAAACTAGAGAACAATGGGATAAAACACCAGCAATATTTTACCATATACTGGTACAAGGGCTCCCAGAAGGAGTTCAGAAACAACTAAAGAAAGTAGTGGGAATGGAAGCAAAACCATGGCCCGAAATACAACTGACTATAGTGCATCATTGTAGGACATGGCAAGGAAAAATGAAACAAAAGGAAGAGGACAGGAAAACGGAAGAGGCTAAATTAGTACAGAAAAAGCTTACTAAATACACAATGGAAGGGGCACTAATATCTACACCTACAACAATGACCCAAAGCCCCACACAAGTAGTGGCTGCACAAGATTCCTCCCAAATACCACCTTCACAGACTACAACACAACAGGTGCCGCCACTCCAACCATACACGCCCAACATGGGAGGAGGATACCCAATGCAAGGAGCTGGGTATTATAATTATAACAGGGGGAGAGGAGGAATTATGAGAGGGAGAGGGTACGGGTATAGTACCCAACCGCAGGTGGGAGGATTTAGAAATTCCTACCCCACAGGGCAACCAGTATACCAGGACAACACAGGGAGCTTTCCATGGCAGAATAGGGAACCACCGGTGTGTTGGAGCTGTGGACTATTGGGGCACATGTCACGCACGTGTAGAGTTAGACCAGGAACACCATCATGGAGTGATCAGGGACAACCACGGCCCGCACAGGTACAGCAGGGCATACCACAACAGCAAATGTTGCCACAAGGAAATGAACAACAACAACAATTAACACAACAACAGCCCCAAACACTGCCACAACAACAGGTAGCGATGACACAACAACCACAAATACCACAAACACAACTGGGTAGGGTGACGGTTTTGGGACACAACCCTTATACCGGAAATGGCCAGTCGTTGTACCCCCAATAGGACAGCCCACAGACGGCCTTGGTGTGTCCCAGCCTGTCAGTAACACCTAATAGTGCGGAGGAACCACGCATAGAGGTAACGATAGGTGACAAAAAATTATCATTCCTTGTTGACACCGGGGCGACCCGGTCTTGCATAAGGGAAGGTAAATTTAAGATGTCAGGCGAGACCATGAACACCCAAGGATTCTCTGGGGCTAGAGGGTTGGTTCCCTTTACTGATAACATTCCCTTATCTATTGGAGATTACGATCTGTCAGTTCCACTTTTATATTATAGTGCCTCACCAGTAAATATACTGGGGAGAGATATAATGAACAGGTTGAATATGACAATCTCCTTTACTGAGGACGGCATAATTTGCTCTACTCCGGGGATTAACATGCTCACGGCACGACAGATTATGCAGGCATACTGTGGACAGACAGCGATTAGGGCGGAGCCAGTAGATGGTGAACTCTTCCAGTATGGAACGGACATGGCAATTGCATGGATGCCAGGGATAGAAGGGAAAACATGGAGAAGGCCAGCAGCCTATCTGTTCAGACCAGAAACACCTGTTAATGAACCAGAAGGGAAGGTGGTTTCAATGGATATTGAGAGCATTATTGCAACCGCTGATTATATTGCTGTACATGCCCAAGACAGAGAAGGAAGAGCATGGAGGGCAGTGATAGCATTAGCAGAAGGATGTAGGCTCACCCAGGTGTCAGATGAGGAGCTGTTTTCAGATGAAAAGGAGGAAGGTGAAATGGTGTTTATGATGAGTGTGGAAATATGTCTAAGAGTGGCCTACAAACAAGTAGCACAGAAAATTGCAATGGCACTTGAGGCACCCGCATGCACCCCTGTCCCTTTCTTTAAGGACGATATGTCAAAGGTACCCAAATCATTGTGGACTACTGGCCCCTATGACGTGGGCTGCATAAAAAGTATAGGGGGAGTAAAAATAAAATTAAAAAAAGGTGCAATACTCCCCAGAGTAAAACAGTACCCACTATCAAAAGAGGCAGATGAGGGCATATATGAAACCATAACGGCCCTTATAATTAACGGTATATTGGTCCCCTCAGAATCACCATGTAATACGGCTGTGTACCCAGTGCGCAAGGCTGGAGGGGGGTCTTGGCGCTTTATACAGGATCTCAGGCCCTTGAACAACATAGTAGAAGCGGAATATCCCGTAGCTGCAAACCCGGCCACAATCTTGTGTGGCATTCCAGCAGAAGCATCACGATTTACAGTAATCAACCTTAAAAATGCTTTTTTCTCAATACCATTACACCCAGACTCACAAGATCTGACGAGCTTCACTTACAGAAACGCTAAGTGGAAGCACACCAGATTGCCACAAGGGTATTGTGAATCACCTTCAATTTTCAATAGAGTGATACAGATGGATTTGGCTAACATTGAAGTAGAAAGCACGGTGTTGCAGTATGTGGATGACATAATAAATTGCAATAAAAACGAAAAAACATGCAGAGAGGACTCCTTAAAGATGTTGACAATATTTACTGACAAAGGTTACAAGGTAGACATGGAAAAGATACAGTACTGTCAAGAACAGGTACTTTACATTGGTCAGCTTATATCCCAACATGGATGAAAGATCGCACCACAAAGAGCACAAACTATTTCGACCACTCCAATGCCACAAACTGTAAGGGAACTGCAGCAGTTCCTGGGGCTCTGCAACTACTGTAGAGCTTGGGTATTTGATTACAGTTCATACATAGGACCCCTGCTTGAGGCGTTACGGGAAGCTAATAAAGGGGAGAAAAAACTGGGGTGGACGATGGAAATGAAAGAAGCTTTTGATGAATTAAAAGATGCGATATCAACTGCTCCGGTACTGGCATCCCCAGACTATGAGCGGCAATTTTTTATATTTCACATTGCGACTCAGCAGTAATGAAAGCAGTGTTGGCTCAAAAAACAAGCATGGGCTACAAACCCGTAGCATTTTACAGTGGCCACTTAGATCCTGTAATGTTAGGCCACTTCCCCTGCGAACAAGGTCTCGCCGCAGCTGCTTTTGCGGTGGAAAAAGCAACAGCAATCACCATGGGGTGCCCGACTACACTATTTGTGGAACATGCACTTTTTGCGATATTAAATAAACCTAAATCCACCCTAACCACGCAAAGAGCATCAGGTTATGAGATCATTCTATCCAGAGCCGAACTATCAATTGTTAGATGTAGCACGGTCAACCCTGCAAGGTTCCTAGCAGAAGTAATTGAGGAGGGAGATTATGCCTATGACTGTACACAAATAACTGAAATGTACTCATGTACTAGAAAAGTTGAGGAAAACGCACTAGAGGGGGGTGAGCTCTTATTTATTGATGGGTCATCAACTATCGATCAGAGAGATGGTGTGAGGAGAACTGGGATTGCAGTGGTAAAAATGATGGAGGTACCGGTGTGTGTGGCAATGAAATGTGTACAATTACCACAGCATTACTCCGCTCAAGCAGCTGAACTGGTCGCACTGATCTTGGCGTTGAAGGAAAGCTTTGACAAACGGGTAACCATATATTCCGACAGCGCATATGTTACATCCACTGTCCACTCAGGGCTGTCGAAATGGAGAAGAAGAGGGTTTAGGAGAGCTGATGGCACTCCAGTGCAACATGCCCTCTTGTTGGCTGAACTAATTGAAGTAATTAATGACCCCCAAGAATTAGCTTTAGTGAAATGCACCGCACACACCAATGGTGAGGATCACGTCTCGAAGGGAAACGCAGCAGCGGACGCACATGCGAAGTATGCTGCATACTTTGGTGAGATATGGAACCCCCCAGAGTCACTGAGAGGGAGAGGGAGGGGAATGGCTAAGGAGATGTTGATAAGAGAAGGGTACACCCATCTCCCAGCCACACAGATTATGGAGTTACAAGTGGCTGCACCAATGGCCGAAAAAGAAATATGGGTAAAAAGAGGATGTACAATGTCCCCAACCAACGCACTGTGGCGCCAGGGTGGCACTGGAAAGGTTGTAATACCATTGGCACTTTTGAACACCGCCCTGAACCAACTACATTATCCAGCCCACACAGGCAAGGAAGTAATTGCAGCACGAATTAGGGAAGACTGGTTCTGCCCCGAGTTAAATTCGCATGTGTCAAATTTTATCAGTAATTGTCTCACATGTCAACAGTTTACGGCAGGCCACACTCTAAAGGTGATAAGAGGTACTATACCACGGCCAGAGGGACCTTTCCGGCATCTCCATATTGACTATGTTGATATGATCAATATATGTCAAGGAAATAGGTATATGATTGTAGTAGTATGCCCATTCTCTAGGTGGATTGAGGCAGGGCCCTGTTCACACCCAGATGCATTTAGAGCAGCTATGTTCCTAGTGAGGGAGGTCTTTCCCAGGTGGGGAGTGTGCGAGGTGTTAAGGTCAGACAATGGCCCACATTTCGCAAACGAGATGTTTCAGCACATTACATCACTGCTGAACATTCAACATAAATTTGCATGTGCATACCACCCACAGGCCAACGGTGTATGTGAACGCCTGAATGGCCTATTAAAGGAGGCAATTGCAAAGATACAGCAAACAACAAAGAGGAGTTGGTTATATTGCCTTCCATTAGCCTTATTTGAGCTAAGGAATAGGCCAGGGTCCGACCACCACCTCACTCCCCATGAGGTGGTTACCGGACGTCAAATGCGCCTTCCCCTAACGCCAACGTCAAGAGCATTTACCGACCACGAAAGCACTGCAAGTGTTCTGGGTGATGAAATGTATCAATATGTGTCTTCTTTGATTACTAGTGTAGTGTTTGTGTCTCAACAGCTCGAGCGCACACGGGGCGGGTCTAATAGAAGCCAACAAGAAGACGCGGATAAAGAACTGGAAAAGGAAGGACTGTGTAAGATTGCTAAAGGTGACCACGTACTACTTCGCAACTTCAATAGGAAATGGAATAGCCCACGCTTTACTGGTCCCCATCTGGTAGAGGAGGTATCAACAAGAGCAGTAAAGCTACAGGACAAGCGTGCCTGGAACCACCTACACAACGTAAAGATCTACAGACAACAGACCCGCCCAACGCCATCGACAGGTCCATTGAGAGAACAGCAACAACATTGACAACGGAAGAAGAAAGTTCTACCACAGCCAGCGGCCCAAGTATTCCCATACCTTGTCACTCCCCAGACTCCCCAGAGACAATAACTGAAGAAGAAAGGGGTGATCCCCATACAGCCCACCCCATGATCACACGCTCAAGAGTAAAAGCCACGCCCACCAGTTGAACCCAAAAACCCCCTGCCCACCATCCACTGACCCCTGTCCCATTACAGTAGTAACTGAACTGAAGGACATTGTCTTGCACAAATACACATGTAAACACGTGAATGCTCTCTTTTCTTTTCTCTCGCACCTGCAGGAACCGCGTATTATTGTATTGCTAAGAAAGTAGATAACTAACAAATTCACTGCCCAGGAGTAGATGGTACCCTCAGACGATAATTACCCAGAAGAATTGTCACACCAATTTGTATATGAAATAAAAAGGCCAACGTACCTGAAAAGGAAAAGGGTACGTGTCTACTACACAGCGTTCCTTTTGGCCATAGAATATTCGATGCCCCACCTCCACCCATACTTGCCTGCCCTAAGAGATAGATCGCTTAGAGTAGCGTGGGAACAGCTCTTTGCCTGGGCACTGAATGACTATTTGATAGGGAGAGCTTAAAAAACAACAACTAACATTTAATAACCAGCATATTGAGAATTTTCAGGCGGGCAACTGTAACGTCGCAAGAATACGCTGCCGGACTGCAGCAAAGTAAGAGCAAAATGCCGGTGAAATTAGCATATGTAATAAAAGTAATAGGGATTTTGGTAATCACCGGGTTCGTAGCTGCCTCTGTATGGCAGTACAGCTGTGCTATCAATATTGTTGCTGTACCCAAACCTAACACACCCCCATCCCCAGCTGCAACAGGTGTTACGTCAGGTGATATTAGTAAAATTGCGCACAAGCAAAATAGAGTTCAACGCAGCACATACTCAGATAATAAAGGTATTGACAATTATATACAAGATTCAGCACACGTCTCAAACAACATATGGTATCAACACATGACCCGCATTGGTAAGCAGACAACAGAAGACAGCTGCTATGTTTGCTCATTAATACCATACGCCATGAGCGCTTCTCGAACATTTGTTGCCACAGAAATAGACGAAAAAAACAGCACGATGCATAATATACTTGCCACTGTTCCAAACGAAAGGAAGATTTCAAGGGACAGTGGTGCATATGACGTGGAAAACACGAGACTCATACCCATACGAAAGCAACTTCCTCAAGACTTATTTGAGTTACCACAAGAGCAGTTTACATGCTGAAGCATTCAGATACATAACAAGTGGTCCTGCAAAAGGAGAAACGAAGAAAGTAACACTGCAGTATTTATCATGTGATTGGTACGCCACTGAAGTTCCTGGTAAACTAGGATGCTGGGAGGGGCCACTGGTGACGATAACGGGGAAAGTATACCTGGACAACAAATGGGAGATAGGAGTGGTTGGCAGCAACATGGTAACAAAAGAAACTATTTCAACTATCGATGCACACAATCACAGATGTTGGACGACTTGGATCAAATACGTGCCTATGCTCACATGGATAGAAACGGATGAAGACCCGATAACAATACTGCCGCTGACTGCGCCTAAAGTATGCTCCCAACATAAAGGAGTGGTGGACGTAGGATACAACACCAATTGTGGAAGCGTGATGGAGTTACCTGAAGGGGGAGCAGGAACAGCAGTGATAATGGACCATTACTGGGCCTGTGGAGAAAAGGCATATCACACACTGCCCCCTCTGTGGAATGGTGTATGCACGATGGTGCATGTCAAAGTACCATCACTAGTGGTACCCCAGAAGCATGTGAATGTGGCGAACTTTCCCAAAATGGATGAAGGGGACAAGAGAAATAAGAGATCTGCACCACCTCAGGAGGAGCCAGGGAACAGGACCAGCGGCAATGATACAGTCCTAAATAGACGGAAAAGACAAGGAGAACCTCTGACAGGAAATTACCTATGGGGAAGGTCGGAAACGGCACTCACTTCAATCCCGCCAGAACACAGACTATTCAGCAGAGCAGCAATGTTCTTCTCCTCAATAATACATCTGGGACTACAGGCTTACGCAAACGCAAAATGGCTCCAGATAACTAGATGGGAACTTATGATGACCATCAATTCTACAGTAAACGGATTCAACGCGATAAAAGAGGAGCTGCAAGCAATAAGGATGGTAGCACTGCAGAACAGATATGTATTGGATCTCCTCACTGCCATGGAAGGAGGAGTTTGTGCAAAGATAGGACAATCATGCTGCACATTCATTCCTGCCAACGATGCTGACAACGGTACACTGACAGAAGCAGTTTCACAATTGGCCCAGTTGCACTCCAAAATGGTGGATGAAAGTAAAGGTGTGAAAAGGGATGAGAGCTGGTTTTCGCTATTATGGTCATGGATGCCATCTTGGCTGTCAGATGGACTGAAAATTATAGTTGGTTGTATTATTTTGGCTGGAGCTACACTGATCATAATAGGATTTTGGAAAGCCCGGAAGGCACGTACCACTGACGAGTTGCTTGAAATGGCCGGTATGCACCCACTGATGCCAGCAGATGACGGCCAACACACAGGCATAATCATACAAGAGAGAGAGAAATTGCGCAACCAGATCATCACCAACCACCTGGACCCACCATCGGTGAAGGTCGAGAACCCAAGAAACCCCAGGAGTTACATAGGGAAATGGGTATACTGTACTCCTGGAGGAACCTGTGAATATATGTATTGGTCGTTTGAAGATCATGTTAACCATTATGGACATTTAGGAGGAATAACTAAAGTGTGGAGAGTAAGAGGAGATAACGAAAAGGATATGTTTGTGGTCGACAAGTCGACCAGAGGGGGGACTGAAGTGGGAAAATAGAAAAACAGGCTCCCATCTTCCCCCTCTCGCGCCTGGCCTAAAGGTTCACGGCCCAAGCACCCGCCACGAGAAGAGTTTGCCCATCTACCAGACGACCAGATACCCTGGTACAGGAACATAAGGATGTGTCCATCTGCCTGCCCAGCAGCCCGCCCTGCCCATGCCGATGCCTACGGCATGGATCAACTGGACTAAAACTATACGTCGTTAGAGATGCCATGACGACCTAGCCAACGGATAGCACACCTGTGCCAACATACACACTGGACACTCCCGCACCAATCTACACGAAGAATATACTCAGTGCTATGACGTAGGTGACAGACATACTCACAGACGTGCATCTTTATTATTTTTCACTTAGGCTCTCAAAATGCAGAAACGCAAGACGCACCATGAACTCATCTAAAGAGCTTGCTTACGCTTCTTCTAAAACCTAGGTGCCATAATGAGAATTATAACGAAGACACAATACTGGTCATAAGACAATATGAGACTATAACCTAAAGCGCCTGTGCACCAAACGGATCCACCTATACACCAGGCCTAAGTAGGCCGCAAGCAAGAGCTCCGGTGGACGTTAACAGAACAAGAGTCAGGTTGCTGATCCTGCAGAATGAGCCTGGCGAAAGCAGACATCCAAGGTCGTAATGTTGCAAACCCACATTCCAAAAGCAGACCATCAAGGGCACGATGTTGCAACCTCGCACGCCGTGCACCAACATCAAAGTCGCACCTGCAATTAAATCAGGCACACAGTGGAAAAACAATATTAATTGTGCAGAATTCTGCCTCAAACACGGTCCCACCTCACGTGACCAAGCTGAACCTGACGAGATGCCAAGCCCAGGAGGAAAGAGGCGTCTGGATCCCTTGTTACGAGACACAGGCAGATACACTTGAAAGGATCAATGGACATCTGCGACGGTGGGGGTATTCGGCCATCCAGCTCATGAATAAGTCTTCACATTGTCTGCATGTACCCATAGTGAAACACTGTTGCAACTTGCAGGTACACCGAGAGCTGGGAACAGCGATGGTCCCAGGCTGGGAAGCTCACGGGCGCACCAATCAGAACATGGGGCTCTTATCACTGACGCCAGTAACATTAACCAATCATTAGGAGTCTTCATGTAACAATTCTCATGTATCTAATTGTAGGGACAACCCAGATATATCACCTGACTAACCCTCGTCCACTCATATTATTCTCTATATGTATGCTATACTAACCCTACCACTCGAGCAACCAATTAAGAGTGGCGATAGGTTTTTTGTTAACTTTCTAAAGTGACGCAAGTAGCGCGTCATACTACAGTAAAAAGGGCCTGCGAGCCCCACGATTGTGTGTGTGTCAGGTCAGACGCGTATGATCCTTGACCCATCCCTGCCGTTTGTGTTTAATAAACAGCAGAGTTACCTTGCTTCTTGTGTGTGTCTCATACTCTATCTCTTTTGGGATATACGGGAGGAGTTGGGGCCTCCCTGCCCGGAGGTCTGCGGACGGCCCGGCCGACCCCGGCAGAATTTCCCCCCGACAGTGGAATGTTTGGAACCCGCGAATGATCAATGGAATACTTCTGCGCTCCAGTGTCTATCAAAAACTGAGGTTTCCTATTTCCCACCACCATTTCAACGTAGGGACCTTTCTGATTGACGGGAATAGGTGTAGGTTCCAAACCCTGCTTTGGGCAATCCTAACGAAACAGAATATCATCAAAAGGAAGCTCTTCAGATAAATATGCAGCGGAAGGATGATCAAATATATTCCTGGTGTCCACACTCAGAGTCTGATTGTCCTGCGAAAAATGTTGCTGAGGGTCCTGTGTAAACTGACCTGTACCAGGGCCCCCTACGCCCAGGCGACCTCTGGATCGCCTACCCATATTACCAAATGTATTATTCGACCTTTGTTGAAGGACGGAGCATTGTGCTCACCAATGACCCTCTCGACGACAATAAGCACACTGGTTAATATTCACAGGACCCAAGGGCACATTCCCCTGCGGGACATACTGACCTCTAACCTGAGAACTACCCCATCTGGGGCCCCTAACAATTTGCTGCAATAGCACTTTAGTTTTTAAAGCGCCTTTCCGTTTTTATAACTCTGTGGGACAACTAATCTTCCTTTTTATACATTCATCCTGCAGGTATTCTACCATTACCTGGATCACTTCCCTCTGCATTTCTAACGTATATTGACTATATGTGTCATATACCTCAACTGGAGTTATCGATATGTCTGAAATCCATCTAATCGCGTCTTTCTTACAAATTCGCATTTCCTCCCATATCGGTTTACGACACGGAAGGAACCGTTTCTGTACATACATATTTTCCTCTTCATCATCCTCATTCTGTAACTTTTCTAACTCCTTTCTATACCCAAATAACCTCTCGACATGCTCATTTACCTTCTCCACAGTGTCTCTAGAAAGCGCTAGATTATTTAGATCCCTTAACCCCTGCGGAACATCCACATTATTTAATCTTCCCCACATTATACATAACTGAATCCCTAAACCTTCAATAAAAACATTTTTCTCAGGAAAATTATCCGTATTACAAAGTGTGGCAAAAACGCTAGCTTGATCATCCTTCTCCATACAATGCTTAGCCCATGCAATTAACTCACGTTTCTTCTCCGGCGGTACAGTATTGCGAGTGACAACTTGTGTTCCTGTACCTCGATCGATTACAAGCGGCTCAGGACCACTTGGAAGAGAGGGAGCAGGCAAATTCGATGGAGGTACTATAACTGGTGCGATAAAAAGAGGCGGAGGAGCAGGTGGAGGGACAAAAACCGGAGGAATAGGAACAACAGGTTGAGCAGGAAGAGCAGAAATAACAGCAGGGAGAGGTACAGCAGTAGGAAGAGGAATATACGGAGGTGGCGCAGAGGCACCAGGCCTTCGTTCATTTAATATTTTGTCAATAAACCCATCAGAAATATGAAGAGCTTTAGAAGGATAGATTTTCTGAATTCCAAGTGAGAAAGCCCTATCCATATTTTTAGTCGCCTCAGACTGTTTGTCTTGGTCATATAACAATGCTTTTTCAGCGTTCGTTTTATGACGATGTGCATGTTTCTCTCTACCTTTAAGTTGTTGCAACGCTTCTTTTTTCCAATTCTGCAAAACATCAAATGGTGCAGGTCTAGCCTTTTTCTTTAACAAGACTGACTCCAAATATTCAATACGAGGGATCTCAAAACTACCATTGATTGGCCACTGAAGTTCGGAGACATGTCTGGTTTGTCTGTGCCAAATATCATTAAATACTATACTTCCAATGCCATACTTACAGTACATAGTACATGCCGGCGACCCCTCCTGTGGTACGGGACGGCTAAATTCCAAAGATTGTCTATCACTGCGGAATAATGCCCTAAAGCAGTTAGACAATTTCCCAGGCAAATCTCAAATACTTGGTGTTACCTGGTCAATAATTGTGTCTGCAGATACAATGCGCCAAAATTCAAATTGTCAGGGTTAAATCAAGAATCGGGTCACGACTCACCTGACCAAACCTAAGGAGGACTGATCGGTAATTCTAAGAATCTTACCTAACTAATCTTACCTCGTGTATGGTGATTTCGGCAAATCTGCCCGCCTCGATAAGTGGACCCTCGTCAAGATGCCGTCTCGGACCACACGCTTATTGTCCAAGGATCGGGTCGTGCAGCGCTGTTGAGGTGTTGCGTCTCATTCAGGGGGCCCCTTATGTCATACCGTCCGATTCCGGTCCGATAGCATGCGTCAACCTTCAACAATCCGGCATCAATCTTGAGGGTCCCTATTCGGGCGCCAACTGTGAAAACAGAAAAAGAATATCGAGGCTGAGTACCCCAAAAGGAAATACACCGAAAACGGGTTACAAAAGAACATACAAAGTACTTTATTTTATACTGAATCCAGTTACAAAAAACAGAGCAAAATCAGATAGCTATCGGCCCTCAGTACAACACAACGAATTCCAGCGTGGTTCAGTGTGTTCAATGAGAGACGCTGTACATTAGAATGCATTTGCTTTTTATACATTTTAGTGGGCGCGATGTCCGGCCCGACTTCGGGTTAATATTCCTTTTAATACATCACCAATCTAGGGTTCGTGCCAAGTCTCAAATAACCGCATATAACTGGTTTGCCTTTAATACATGTATCAACAAGCGTATGCAGTAACTGTGTATTCTAATGTTTTCCATGCAGGCCTTCTTAAACATTAATACAATGTAGTTAAACAGATGTTCTTCGTTCAGTATTTGAATACATTGTCTCAACATATGCTTGTGGATTAGTTTCATTGCACGAGTAATCCTTCTACACATAGGTCAATGAACGACAAGGTCTCAGTTCATGACCTCAGCAAGTGGCCTGCAGGCAAATTACACATTAGCTATGTACAGAGGTCAAGACGGCCATGTTGTATTCTGGAATGACATTCTCCACCATTTTAGCTCACAGGGTGACTTTTACACAATGAATCGTAAAATGGCGGTTTGACCTAAAATGGCGGCTTACATGGATTTAAGGCCAAGACCTTGCAACACAGATTTCTTTCGCAAGCGACTTTCGAGCAGCTTGGCGTAGGCCAATATTAATATATTTATTACAATAGGAGGCACAATATACTTTTTATTTCGACAACCTCCTGCCTTTTTATTGTAGCTGTCCCCCAGTTACTTGGCCTCTCATTGCATGTTATCTCACCTCCTGCCTTTATGTTGCAGGTGTCACCCAGTTACTGGACCTCTCTGTGCAGATATCTCATCTCGTGCCTGGGCTGATCATCAGAAGCTGGCCTCGCTGGGTGTAGGTTGACAGTCGGTGTAGCGCTGGCCCTTTAAGGGCGCGCACGCGATGGAGTGACGTCTCACTCCGTCGCGTGCCTGTATAAATAAACGGGGCGTTCCCGGCAGCCTCAGAGCCACCGGGGAGCCCGCACCAGCAGCACTTTGTCCGCGTGTCTGTGTCAGGGGGTGTGGGGGCTCATGGGGCATGCGGCAAAGGGTGACCGCTAACAATGGCGACGAGTTGGGGATAATACCCGGGAAAGGCAGTGACTTTCATCAGTGCGCAAATGATCGGATGTGAAGGGCACTTCATGAAACATACCACGGAGAGCTGAATGATCCACATGGTCTTCGGCCATCTTTGACAAAAGGCCCTGGGAGGTCGCTGTTTCGTTTGATGCAACGGTGAGCCATCCAGGCATAATTTTGGGATACTCTTATGGCGGACAGCCACAATATACACTTAATGTGTTTCTTGAAGTGATTCTTTTGCATTTTCACTGTTTTTCATCGAGTATTGGGTGTGGAGCCAGGGAAATCCTGCTGTTGTGTGCACACCCTGGGCCCACCCTGCTCATTTTTTGGGACCTCTGAACTGCCTGACATCTACCCTGCCATTTTGACTGTGGGGAATCCTGATCCTGGAAGCTACTGGCTACATCTGGTGTCTGTCAATCACCTAAGGCCTGCCTAGGCCCAGATGGGAAGGAGGTGGTGGTGAGTTGAGGCCCCTATTTATTTTCACTACATGAGGGGTGCCTGTGCGCTCGCCATCATGGACGCCGGACAAGCTGCAGTTGCTGGCCAACAGCAAGCCCCTCCAGTAGTTGGCCAACAGCCACCGCCAGCATTACCACCAAGACCACTGCTGAAACCACCTGGTGCCCTGCAGCCAATGCCTGAGTTTGATATCTAAGGCGCACCATCAAGTCTGGGGCCAAGGTGGAAAATGTGGATGGACAGGATAGAAGAACAAGTTACTTACTAACTGTAACGTTCTTTTGATTGGATGTTCCTTCCACGTATTCCTCATCTTAGATATATATCCTTACCTTCAGCTTTTCTGCTTCGGAAATGTTTTCTCTCTCCACCAGAGGGTGCTCGACTCGAGGCGACGGCGTCAATGTCCCTCAGCGGCATTCCGTTGAGCACCAACGTCATCCGTTGTATAAATGCCTCGAGCACGCCCGTTGGCTTCAGTTCTGTTTTTTCGTGTTTCGGAGCCCATAGACTATAATTAAGGGCGTGCTTTTTAAAAAAAATGTTTTAATTTGGTGTTATTAGCATTTTCTTATTGTTACAAACTGGGCAGAGCCGAGATACATAAGAAACAATCAATCGACCCATTCCATACTCTTGGCCCTCTCTCCCCCCTCCCCCCTCCCCAACTCTTGCCCTCCCCCTCTTCCCCTTAATCATACTAAAACTTCAACTCTGGAGACGTTAAATGATCTCTTCGATTCCTATTACTTTGGAGATGATGTGGTTGGTGGCCATTTTTACCGGCTGAATTACTGTTGCCGTTCCCCGGGATGCGAGCACTCATTCTGTTTACAGCCCCTCCCTGATCCCCACCTCCTCTCCCCCCGGCCATGGTCGCATGCTTGGTATCAGTGGACGTCCCATCCCCAGGACTGCTGCACTCCATACCAGTTTGCCAGGAAAGTACTGGAGTCATTGTTCACCATTGCAGTGAGTTTGTCCATCAAGAACATGTTCTTTACCTTTTTCAACCATTCCTCCTTGGTGCAGGTTTCCAGGCTTTTCCACTTCTGTGCCAGGGCCACCCTTTCCGCCCGCAACATTGTTTCTGTCATCGTTGGATATCTATATATTTCCATATTCTCCGGGGGGAGGCCCAGCAGCATCGACAGCAGGTTCATAGGGAGTGGCTCATCCGAAACCTCTGCAATCCAGGTCCGAACCCTCCCCCAGAAGTCCTGGACCTTAGGGCAAAGCCACCACATGTGTTTCCTTGACCCCACCTGGCCTCATCCCCTCGGGCATCTCGGTGAGACGCCTGAGAACATTTTTGATAGTTTCACTGGGTCCCTGTGCCATCCCTGCAAAATCTTAATATTATGTTCCATGTCCGAGGTGAATAGGTTCCCATGGAAAGCAATCTTAAAAACCCTGGAGCACGCATCCTCTGAGATGACCTCCCCAGCCAGATTGTTCCAGAATGAACGGAAGCTCCGCCTCTCGGGGAGGTTAATGGTATTCAAAATTTCATACATATTCGATACCGCGCCCTTCCTCGAGGACGCCGTGTCCAGGAACTTTTCAAAGGGGGTCAGCTGCCTCCTCAGATTTTGCCCCCAAGATTGGTTACACAATATGCCCTTGAGGCGGAGGTGTTCAAAAATGGTGAGGGACCCTTGACCCAGTGCAGCCCTCAGTTCCTCGTAAGGCAGGAATTCTCCCTCCCTAAACATCTGCCCCGCCCATTCCATTCCCATGTCTGACCAGATCTGAGAGTTCCGAAACCACTGTTACCCAGGTTAAGGGGGAGTCCCCAGAGGGAGGACATCGGGGCGGCCATGCAGTAAGATAAGCCATCTGTGGGCCCTCTCTCCAGATTTCCCAAAGAACTCCCAGGGTCGGATGGGTTCTCAGCTTTCCCAGGATAGACTTACGTTGGGCCCACAGGAGGTCCCTGACCTTTAGGGGGTGGGTGTCCATGTCCTCTAAGTACGACCAATATGTCCCCATCCCTTCTTTCATATGTTCCAGGAGGACTCTCACTGGGCAGCACGGAAGTAAAAGTGGAAATCAGGGAGCCCAAACCCCTGCTCCTCCATCGGCAGCGTCAGGATCGCCGTCCCAGTCCTTGGGGTTTTCCCTTGCCATATGAATTCTCGGACTGCGTGCTGCAGATCCCTAAAGGTCTGCTCTGGGACTATGGTGGGGAGCGCTGTGAATAGGTACAGAAGTCTTGGCAGGACATCATCTTGACCGCTGTCATCCGGCCATACCATGACAGGATCATCTTACCCCATCTCCTCTGGTCCGATGTGATTCCTGCCATTATGGGGTCGTAGTTGGTACCAGCAAGATTAGCCAGGTCCCTGGTCAGCAGGACGCCCAAGTATCGTATGGAGACCTTACTCACTGTTATCCCTTCAGACCTATCCAGCGGGTCCCTCTCTGGGTCCCGTACTTTCATTGGGAGCAGAACTGACTTTGTTGGGTTAATTTTCAGCCCCGAGAAGCGCCCAAACGAGGCCACCAGGGACAAGAAGGGGGGGGTGAGGAGGCAGGGTCCACCATATAAGCCAGAATGTCATCCGCGAACAGGGATAACTTAAATTCCACCTTACCTCTGCTAATCCCCCTGATGGCCAGGTGTGCTCTAATCGCTATGGCTAGTTGTTCCATCGTGAGGACGTATATCAAAGGGGAGAGCAGGCAACCCTGACTGGTTCCCCCGCGAGAGAGGAAAGGACTTGGACAACCGCCCGTTCACTTGAACCATTGCTGTGGGGGCTCTGTAGAGTGTGGACACCCAGCTCCTAATATGTGCCCCGAAGCCCATTTTCTGGAGGAGGAGTTCCATATACCTCCACTCCACCCTACCGAAGGCTTTTTCCGAGTCCAGGGAAAGGACATATGCATCCAGGTTGGTTTCCTGTGCATAATGAAACAGGTCTATCGGTTTGCGGATGTTGTCCGCCCCCTTCCTCCCTCTAATGAAACCCACCTGATCACCATGGACCAGCTTCGGCATTATTCCTTCCATCCGCTTCCCCACCACCTTGGCCAGGATCTTCACGTCCGTGTTTAGCAATGATATTGGGCGGTAAGAGGAGCACTCTGCAGGGTCCTTACTCTCCTTGGGCAACACTGCTATAATGGCTCCCATCATGGACTCGGGGAGAATGCCCCCTCCAGTATTGAGTTGAAAACCTTTGCCAAGCGCGGGGCTACGGTGGAGCGGAACCTTTTGTAAAAGTACACCGTGAAACCGTCCTCCCCGGGGAGGTTCCCACCTTCATCCCGCTAATTACCTTGTCTATCTCCTCATAGGTGACTATTCTCTCCAATCCCTCCGACATCTCTCTCGTTAAGGCCATGACTTGAATGGACCCCAGGAAGTCCTCTATTTGAGAATCGCCCTCGTCATATTCTGACGTGTACAATTTTTCGTAGTATTGGCGGAAGGCCTCCCCAATGTGGGGAGCGTCGTATCCCATTGTCCCCTGAGCGTTCCTCATCGCCTTCACCATTCTACTACGCTGGATCTCCCTTAACTTCCAGGCTAGGATCCTGTCCGCCTTGTCCCCCTTCTCGTAATATTTTTGTTTAACCATCTGGAGACTTCTCTCTGTTTTGTGCAGGAGGAGGTCCTTCAATTGGAGCCTGTAGTTCTCCAGGGCGGTGACCCAGTCACGCTCGAGAGGCCGCTCCGCAGAGCCACAGCTGGAGTCAGGCTATCTTTTCCCTCGGGGTCTTTTCCCAGGCGTCCCTTACTCTTTTTTTCTGGGCTCCTATTTTGATGAGAACACCTCGTAGGGTTGCCTTGAAAGCGTCCCACAATGTGTGTATGCCAACCTCCCCATTATCACTTAGCTCGAAAAACTCAGTTATTGCCTCTAGCACTTCCTGGGCGAGGACCTTGTCTTTCAGCAGGGCGTCGTTGCATTTCCAACGTCCTCTGCGTTCCTTGCGCCAGCCCTCAGCAATAGTGACACGAACACGAGCCACCGGGGAGCCACCGGGGAGCCTGCACCAGCAGCACTGTGTCCGCGTGCCTGTGTCAGGGGGTTTGGGGCTCACGGGGCGTGTGGCATATGGTGACCGCTAACAGTCGGGATGCTTGCAGGGCCCTTTCTCTAACTGCTGGCACTGATGACCACCAGGAAGCACAGCCTGGTTGTTTCACTTTCGCAGCTCTGTGTTATGTGGAGATGAGCGCAGGAGTAGGGGTGACCACAAGGATCCTCAGAGCCAGTTTCGGTGTGTTCTGACCTCTGAGGTGGCGTCTGATGGGCCTGCTGGCATTTCGAAGGCTGTCTCCATTGGGAGAGTTTGAGGGATGGATATAGCGCTGAGGTGAGCATTGGATGGGGTTTTCCTTGTGATGCTTGTGCATGGTATTTCCCTGTCCCACCCTACTCCTCGACTTACCCTTTCCCTTATCTTTGTATGGCACCGTGTTGCTGGGTGCTTCACCGCAGAGTGGTTTTTGTGCCATTGGTGTTGTGCTCCGTTCATTCATGCATACCCAAGCCTCAAGAACGACACGGAGCCAATGCTGCAGTGAACCATCTTTATTCACTCCCTGACACCAACTGCCGTTTCCTTCCCCGGCCCCCTCCTTTTCCCTTTCTCTCCCGCTCCTTCTCTGTTGCCGCTCTTAAAGGGGTAGTGTCCCTTTATTCATGTACAACACCTCCCCCGTACTTAACATGAGAGTCCAGTTACATCTGTTCGATGAGCCTCACTGGCTTCTTTATTGTCCTAGGGGTCTCCCTGGTGATTCTCGGCTTTCGCCGGTCAATTCCACTGGGGGTTCTGTTTCTTCTTCCTCGCTGGTGTTCTCGTCGGGTGTTTCTTGTGTTTCATGTTCCTCCAGACATAACTCCCTGAGGAATGAGGAGTTGTGGGTAATGTCTCCTAGTTCTCCGGTTTCTGTGATCATGGGCCTCTTGATGGCTGTGATTGTTCGTGGCTCTGGGCTGTATCGAGTGTCCGTTTTCTTGCGTTGTGTTTGTCGCACCAGGACTGTTTGCTCGATCTCTAGTCGTTGTTCTTTCGCTCTCCTTTTTGTGTCAGCCCATTGCTTGGCCTTCCTCTTCCTCTCGGTGTCTCGTTCTCTGACGGTTAGGTCTTCTTCAGGTGTGTGGTCCTTCCATCTGGGAATGCGTGTTCTGGGTTGATCTCTCACCATGAGTTCAGCTGGTGGCCTGTCATTTGACGACAGGTGCAAGATTTTTTTAGTGACCTCATGTGCCCGGGTGTCAACTTTGTCCAGTAGGGGGTGTCTGGATGGATAGTCCGCTGGGTCTGCGTCTCCTCCTGGTTTGTGGACAATAGTATAATCGTCCTCTTGCAGTCTTATTCCCCCTCGTTCTATGCGGGGTGGCATTTTCATTTTGGTGTTCCCACAGGTTGGTGTTAGGGCTTTGTCATGTTGCTCTTGATCCCTTCCAGGTATTGAGATGTCGTTGAGAAGAAGAAGTTGGATTTCTTTTGATACCTGTTCTTGGAGGTGGAAACCCACTTTCCGTGGGTGTTGTGGAACTGGCCTGACGTTTTTGTCTATGTGTAGTTTGATGCATGGCCCTTTTAGCATCCCTACCCCTTCGAATAGTTTGGGGAAGGTGTTCTTGAGTTCTCTTTTTGCCAATGGTCTGTCTATGATTGCCCTGACGGATTCGCATGGTAGTGGTAGTCCTTCAATGACCTCTGACTGGTCATAGTGTAGGTCAATCAGGGCAAGTGCGTTAGCTGTCCTGTAACTGAGAAGGCAGCGGCCAATAGCTGGGCTTCTTATCACATGTATCGTGGCGGTTACTGTGATGCCTCTGTGTCGTAGGTCGCATTGAAATTTCCCTTTTGAGGTCATGGGTTGGGTTGCTCCCCATTGGAAGATGTGTGTCCTAGACTCTTGGATGGGGTATGTTGAGGCTATTTCACGATAGATGTCTTCATTCATGACGTTGACCGTCGCTCCTGTATCAACAATAAATCTGTTTTGGGTTCTTCCCATCTGAATTGTTACTCTGGGAGCCGCGGTGTCCTCCTCCTCCACGCTGAGAAGGCATACATACTCTCGGTCGTAGCCGTCCTGCAGGTATTGAGGCTGTTCGTTTCCACTTGGTGGATGGTGTGGTGGGGGGTAAGGGTATGGCTCCCTGTCACGTTCCCGGTTGTCTGGTGCTTCCGCTCTGCGGGTGTCTTCGCGTTCCAGTTCCCGCATGAAGTCATCCTGATAGGCATCGTATAATTCGTGGTCTTTCCTGTCTGGTTCAATCTGAAGTCCTTCCAAGGCTCTCACTGTGTTTGGGCGTTGATATGATGGCGCGAGAGGTGCGTTCCTGTCCACATGGTGATGCTGTTCTTTATGTGCGTCCATCGTGCGAGGGGTAGATCGTGGGCGTGCTGATCCTCCTTCCGGTAGTAGTTCTTTGCACATCACTTGGAAGTGGTTCTCCATTCCGCATCTCATGCATCGTTGCCCAATGGCGGGGCACGGTCCTCTGTGTGGATATTCGAATCCGCAGCGATAGCATTGGCGGTCACCCTGTGCTCGTTGTGTCGGGTACCTCTGGTTGGTCCTTGGTTGGGTGTTTGGCTGGCGGGCGTAGGGATGAATTGCGGCTATGGTTTCTCCCTTTTTGGGGTTCTCAATGGCTGCTGCTTGAATGTCCACTCTTTCGTATACCCTGGCTAGGTCTAGTACCTCTTTTAGGGATAGGGGTTTCTTGAGGAGGTGCTTCCGGAACATCGAGGATACACACCCTTCTATGATGCGTAATCTAATGGCTTCTTCGTCATTAAAGTTAGCAAAGTCACATTTTGATATTTTCCTCTGAAGACGTATTACGAACTCCCCTATTGATTCGTGAGGTAGCTGGCCACATTGGTTGAAAGTGTACCTTTCATAGTCCCGGTTCGGTGAGATGACTAGTTTTTCGTTAATGGCTTGCAGGAGTCTTGCATATGTGGTGCGGTCTTGTGGAGGGATCGTGCGTATAATATTTTTGATTTCTCTCCCTGCGACATTTGCAAATATGCTCAGTATGTTGGGAGGTTCTTGTGTGCCAATGGCACCCACGAAGTCGTCAAATTCCTCCATCCATTCTTCCCATCTCTGCCCCTGGTCATGGTGTGGGTTTAGCGTGAACGGGGCAGGTCTCCTCATTAGGCTTGCATGAGAGGAGGGAGCTCCCGGTGGTGGTGGTGGTGCATTAGGGTCTGCCGCGTCTGCAGATGACATGGCGGTATCTTGGTGTGTAGCGTGGAGTGCTGCGTCGCGGATGCTCTGGGTGCTCTGATAGGCTTTTGCACCGTGGTTCTCTTGAACTGCTGCTGTGTATATTCGCCCACTGGGGCACGTTGTTCACCCTCTGCTGTTTGTGTGCAGAGTGGCGTTCTGGCAATGTCACCTTCGGGTTCTTGCAGAATTTTCTTTTTTTTTTTTTTGGTGTTTTTACCAATGTGTCACGTAGGTGGGAGACTCGGGGTTCCCCTTTGCAAATGTTACCTTTGGGTGTGTCTGCTGGTGTGTCACGTGGGTGGGAGACACGGGGTTTCCCCTTTCAAGTGTCACCTTCGGGTGTCTCTACAGATGTGTCACGTGGGTGGGAGACTCGGGGTTCCTTTTTGCAGGTGTCACCTTCGGGCGATTTCACTGGTTCCCTGATGTGTCACGTGGGTGGGAGACTCGGGGTTCCCTTTTCGCTACCCTTTTCCGACTCCTTACTTGAGGGTGGATGCCGCGAGCCTGCGGGTCTCCTCTTCCGTGACGTGTGGGCCTCTTCTGGTCCGCGGGCTCCGCTCGTTGTTGGCGTTCGCGGTCCTCTTCTTGTCGAGGTGCGCGGGACGTCTTCTGCTGGGCGCTGCGGTCCTGGTCGGCTGGCCGCTGTCGGCGGGCTTCCGCTGCTGGGCTCTTCGCTGCTGGGCTCTGCAGTTGGGGCGCACGGGCCTCTCGATCTTCCGGTCGGCTGGGCACTTCAGTCTCGGGCGCACGGGCCCCTCGATCACCTGGTCGGCTGAGCCAGCTGCCGGTGGGCCTCCGCTGCTGGGCTCTTCGCTGCTGGGCTCTGCAGTTGGGGCGCACGGGCCTCTCGATCTTCCGGTCGGCTGGTTAGCTGGCAGTCCTCCGCTGTCGGGTTCCTCGCCACCGGGCTCTCCAGTCTTGGGCGCACGGTCCTCCCCGATCTTCTGGTCGGCTGGTCTGCTGCTGGCAGGCCACCGCTGCTGGGCTCCACTCTGCTGGGCTCTCCGGTCCTGATACGCTGTAGGGCACACGGGCCTACCTGGTCTGCTGGGCTCACGAGCCCTCCTTAACTGCTGGGCACACGGGCCCTCCCTGAACGCTGCTGGGCTCGCAGGCCCTCCTCACACTGCTGGGCTCACGGGCCCTTCAAGCTGCTGGGCACACGGGCCCTCCCTGGACGCTGCTGGGCACACGGGCCCTCCAATCACTGCTGGGCTCACGGGCCCTTCAAGCTGCTGGGCACACGGGCCCTCCACTCACTGCTGGGCTCACAGGCCCTCCTCACACTGCTGGGCTCACGGGCCCTTCAAGCTGCTGGGCACACGGGCCCTCCCCGGACGCTGCTGGGCACACGGGCCCTCCAATCACTGCTGGGCTCACGGGCCCTTCAAGCTGCTGGGCACACGGGCCCTCCACTCACTGCTGCCGGCACCCACGGGTTCGCATCGGCTTCGTCGCCAGTGTTGTGCTCCGTTCATTCATGCATACCCAAGCCTCAAGAATGACACGGAGCCAATGCTGCAGTGAACCATCTTTATTCACTCCCTGACACCAACTGCCGTTTCCTTCCCCGGCCCCCTCCTTTTCCCTTTCTCTCCCGCTCCTTCTCTGTTGCCGCTCTTAAAGGGGTAGTGTCCCTTTATTCATGTACAACAATTGGGCACCGTGTCCCTGCTTACATCGCCCATCTGATCTGTTGTGCTGATTTGTGTCTTAAAGCACAAACGCTCTTGGGGATATTTGAGTGTCTAATAGTTAGAGGTGTCAAGAGGATGATTTGAGGGCAAAAACAGGTGAGGCACGGCCATAGAATATGGCTGGATTTAAGAGGGGTGATGGGATTGAGAGTTCCACTCCCAACAGAACAGGTTAACTGAGGTCCTGGCCGTTAGTGCGCATAGAAGAAGGCGACTCCAGAAGAAAAAGACATGCACCTACATTGATGATGGCGAGGAAATTATGAAAGAGGGCAAGCTAAACAGGGAGATAACAGTCCCTCACGGGATGGGGATTCACAGACTAGTAGACTGGATTATTTGGACCCCCCTCGCTGCCATTCCCTCACTTGCCCCGACAGTCTTGTGGGGAAGTAGAACAAACCATAATGTATCCAGTGGGGACTTATAATGTGAATCCTGAGAATATCGAACCAATGTGGAATATAGGTAGAGATAGAGTTATTGCTGATTTTCAGAAATGCAGACATTTTCATGGAATATGGTTGGACTTTTTAGATAAATCTGCACAATATAATCCCTGTTAAGATAGACAATTCTTCAGGGGGTGCACGGATGCTCGCCTCTTCAACGTGAGCTCTGCGCCTCGGGTCCCGTAATGCAGTAAAAGCCCCCACTGCTTGACCCCCCCAGAGGCTGCATACTGTGCGAATCAGGGTCGGAGGTGACCCCCCCATCTGGGTGAAATCCGGGAGAAAATCGGCCCGGAATTCGTGAAGAGAATTGCTGCTTTTGATTGCACGGGCAGCTGTGACATATGAGCCCCATCCCCCTCCAGCCTTGGTGACTACGGCCCCTTCCAGTGGAGCGCTGTGCCCCGGGAACGTTCCGCGGGCATCCACGGCATGACCCGCACAGGAGGACGCCACTCAGGAGCGCCGTTGGGCACCGCATGTTCCTGTGACGGTGGGGTGAGTCAGAGCGCGCGCTGAGCGGGACCAAGGTGGAGATCCACCTGCGGCAGGCCTGGGCCCCGCGCACTCCTCTCGCTCCTCACACCGCAGCCCCACCAACGGACCTGGTGATAACGCACCCGAGCGGTCCTAACCAAGGGGTGAAGCGGAGTCCCCACTAGACCCCCAGGGAAGAGCAAGGCGTGAAAGGCACAGACTGTGCCCAATCTAGGAGGCACCTACACTACAGGCCAACAAATTAGTGTACTTCCCCCAGAGAAGGACCAGAAGGCAGCGCACACCAACGGGCCCCTGCGGGACCCAAAAGCTCACTGGACTAGCCAGCATCTACGAGGCCCACCTCCAACAGGGAGGCCAGGGAAAAGCAGACCAGGAAGCAGACCCAGCCCCGCCAAATCATCGCACAAAATAGAGGGGCCACAACATCCCAGTGCTCCGGAACGGGCGCTCAGGACTCTCTTTCACACAAGGTAACTGGGCACGGTTCTCCCCTTAACACACGCACCATATTAGAGGACAATAACTGCAGCTGCTAGATATAGCGCTGGAACAAGGGAAACAACACCACAAACACCGAAAGGAGGGCCGCAACATCTTTGGCCTGGATCAATGTATGCCCATATTTCCTGAAGGCACGCTAGGGTTAGCTGTAACTGAGACTAAATATATGGGACACTGGACCAATTGACACAGATGTGCATAAGAAAGTGGAAGCAATATACGACCAAAACAACTCCAACAACCAGACGTATATCAGGCACAACTTCCCCGATAAAGTCATAGGTTGGATGGCACGGAGACTCAATTAAGCCCGTGTTTGGAGACCATTGTGAACAGAAGCTACCCCCACTTAGCACTCAGACCCCCCCGGAAACACCAAAGGGTGACATTTGAGGTATATGAACACACAACAAAGACTGGCCATCTTTGCTTACGCCCCGACATCCCACTGCACTACCAACTTCTGTATGGCAACCACAGCGACCATGAATGTAGAAACCGCAGCTACAAAAAGCAACATCGCTGCCCTATTGAACGAGATAAACAACATGGTGGCAAACATAGGAGGCAAAATTGACAGGATTACGCAACGCTTGGACAATATCGAAGACAGGTTAGAAGGAGTTGAGAACAACCAGGCCTCGATAGACACCCTAGAGACACAGCTGGAACACAGAATGTCTGACCTGGAGCAGAGGGAAGAGAAGTTCAAGCTCAAAATGGACGATCTGGAAATTCACGAAAGGCGGAACAACCTGCGCTTTTTCGGAATTCCGCAACAAGACGGTGAGACCGAAGGGGACCTCAAGAAAACGCTCCATGACATCATTAAGCTGCTAGTCGTTGACAACGCCATTGACGAGCCCAAAACGGAGCGCATTCACAGAGCCGGTGGCCCCCCAGGAGGCCCAAGGTCGTTCCTCACCTGGTTTCATAGTTACCAGGACAAGGCCAGGGTGTTAGAGAAGGCAAGAAGTGGAAGCGGGATCACCGTTGGAGAGGCTCAAATAACGATATACCAGGACCTTTCCTCCCTGACGCTAAGACTCAGGAGAATGTGCGGGCCCCTCATGAAATGGTTAAAGGAACGAGACACTCGTTACAGATGGGGATATGAAAGTATCAAGACAATATCGAAGAGGCAACATTTCCCCTGAAGGGGACAGGTAAATATGAACTGATGCAACATACTAGAACTAGATTGGCTGCATGAATACCAAAGGCTCTTGGAGCTACATGGTGATCCACGATCTGCATTGAGATGTAGAGTTGGAACAGGGGGAGGAAGTGGGGGCTCAATGTCATTTTGGCGTTATCTTCGCAAGGGACCGTGAGGTAACGGTCTCCGCTGGTGGTCTGTTGTTGGGTCAATGCATTAAACTGGACTCGACCGGACAATGCCAAATGAGGGGAGGGGGAGGGAGGGAGAAATGGGCACAAGGCAAGGCTAGGATAAAGACAAAAACAAGGTCTTCAATGACAGAAGATGGGGGGAATGTACTGAAGTTTGCTGAAGTGATGGCATATAGGTGGTTGCGATCTAACATTTTGTATACTCTGATACTGCATAAAGATGACCACCGCTGAATCAGGCAAACGGGACCCCTTAAGGGTGGGAACGCTTACTGTTAAAGGTCTTAACTCACCAACCAAGAGATCACTTGTACTGAGAGAATTTCGTAGAGCAAAAATCAATGTTCTTCTTTTACAAGTGACCAAATACATGAAGGGAGATGAGAGACCGGTCCTGGGGAAACGCACCGGCATAGAATTCTGGGGCTCTGGACTACTGCGTAAGGGGGGAGTGGGAATCCTCATTAGAAAAGGAATAGACTTTCAAGTCACCAAAACTTGGTCTGACAGAGAAGGTCGAGCTCTACTAGTAGTGGGAACCATTGGGAACGTTAAGGTTACAATAGCCACGATCTATCCTCCTAACGAAGGCAAGGTCAGATTCCTCTCCAGAATTATCCCTGAAATAGTGCTCGAAGCCACAGGGCACATCATCCTAGGGGGGGGGACTTCAACAGATGGGCAGATCAAGATCTAGACCGGAAAGCGGGCAATCCAGCCTCTGATGGTAGGATGAGAGGTGAACGTATGGAGTTTGCGAAGATGATGCAAGTATACGAGATGGATGATGTATGGAGGAAGATGCACCCAGATGTAAGAGGCTATACCTTCCACTCAGCCCCGCACAACACCTTCACCCAAATTGATTATATCTACTTTTCACACAAGCTATATCACGTCACAACACACACAGAGATCACTCCAATTACATGGTCGGACCACGATATGGTCATAGCCGATACGCAGTGGGAACATCTACCAGTCAGGGGAGGAAAATGGAGATGCAATGAGGCCTTATGGAAAGATTCGGTCTTTAAGACCGAAATGGAAATGGAGATTGTTGAATACTTCAAAATCAACAACACCAGAGAGGTCTCCAAACAGGGGTTATGGGAGGCGGGCAAAGCTACCCGGAGAGGTGTTCTCATACGTGAGGGGACCCGAAAGAAAAGAGAAAGATCTCTGATTGAAAATAGACACAGAGGGGAAATATGCCGCCTGGATATGGAAGCCAGGGGAGGTAATACGATAGACCCCCAACAAGATTTGGTAGGCAAAAAAGAAAAGAGAGGAACTCCATCTATTAGAGCATGACCAGATAGTGCGTAAACTGCACCTCCAAAAACAAAAATGTTATGAAAAAGGGGATAAAGCCAACGCATTGCTAGCTGCCAGATTCAGGGTGCAACGAGCAGAGCGCAGGGTGATAGAGATAACTGATGTAAGATCAGACCAGGTGTCAAACAAATCCACCATCCCGAAGCTGTCGCTGATTTCTATGAAATATTGTATACCCCGGAGAGGCGAACCCAGACCCGAGTATGATAGAAAATTACCTTTCCGATATAAATATACCCATGGTCGGAGACACTGACTTGCGCCACTTAGAATCTCCCATAACAGAAGAAGAAATACAAAATGCAATTAAAAGGCTGACATTAGGCAAATCTCCAGGAGAAGACAGATATACAGCTGGTTTCTATAAAACCTTTAGCACTCACCTCACACCATTCCTGGCCGAACTATTCAACGAGATTCTGGAATCAGGAAGGGCCCCAGACTCTTTCGTTACAGCGCTCATAACAGTAATTCCTAAAGAAGGCAGAGACCCCAAGCAATGCGGGTCAAATCGCCCTATATCTCAACTCAATGTAGACACGAAAATCCATTCAAGAGTATTGGGTGCTAGACTGGAGACACTCATGCCCCATCTCATTCACTCTGACCAGGTGGGATTCATAATGGGGCGACAAGGAGCTGATACCATGCGGAAAACCCTCACCTGGTCGCAGTCTCCCAAGATATGAATAACAAACCTGTCCTGCTCTCTATAGACGCTGAAAAGGCCTTTGACAGAGTGGAATGGGACTTCCTAGCAGCAGTTCTGCGCACAGTGGGGATAGGTCCAAAATTTAGAAGGGGGATTTGGGCGGTTTATACAGCACCTAAGGCCTCTGTATTTGTAAATGGGGAATATACAAGATGGTTTGAGCTAAAACAAGGTACCAGGCAAGGATGCCCTCTCTTAGCAATCCTCTTCGCTCTCTCATTGGAACCACTGCCCCAGAAGATGAGGAAGGACACCCAGGTCGAGGGAATGCGATTGGGACAGGCTGAGTACAAGGTGGCACTATACGCCGATGATATGCTCCTCCATGTGACACATCCAAACTCGTCCATCCCCAGAGCGTTGTGCCTCCTGGAGGAATACGGCCGCATATCAGGGTTCAAAGTTAATAAAACCAAGTCGTTTCTGTTCCCCCTACAGGGGTCTACAGAAACAAACGACGATAGATACTCCCTGCTAGGTCTCACGATTGAGCATAATAAGTTGAAATATTTAGGAATACAAGTCGCGAGAATACTAGAAGACCTGTATGAAGCCAATTTTCCAACGCTTCTTCAAAATTTCCACTCTGACCTTGCTCGGTGGGACAAACTGATCATATCCTGGGTAGGACGTCTCAATGCGATAAAAATGATCTGTCTCCCACGATTCTTGTACCCCTTCCAAATGCTCCCCATTAAGATGCCCAGGCACTTGTTCTTGGAAGTCAAGAAGGCGATCGTAAGTTTTCTATGGCAAGGGAAGAAGACAAGAATTGCAGCCACCTGTGGTCCTCAGGTATTAATGATCACATCCCCAATGTACAAAGATTTCAATCTTGGTACGAAGCGGGATTGGAAAGGGTAGGACAGCTCCTGAAAAATGATTCCTACATCACGCTGCCAGAGCTAGAGGAGGCCTTGGGAATAGGGGTATTGTCCGTATTTCATTTTTTGCAGATCAAAGGTGTCCTGACAAGACCCGAGTGGAAAGATAAATTAAGGAGAGAACTTACCCCCTTTGAAACACTACTGAACTCCAGGACAGAAATGAAGGGGCTGATATCAGTCCTGTACAAAACACTAATAGAAGCAGGAAAGGGAACCACAGAGCATCTCAGAATAAAATGGGAAAGAGACATGGGGGAAAACATTGACCCTGAAATGTGGGGGAGGATGTGCCGAGCGGCACCTAGACCTTCGATCTCATGCCAATATAAACTACATTCCATTAAACTACTACATCGGTGGCAATATGACCCGCACAGACTCTCCAAAATGTATCAATCGTTCGGTCACTATGTTGGCGAGGATGTGGAGACATGGCGGATTACTGGCATATGTGGTGGGGTTGCCCTCGAATCAAAGTATACTGGGATGAGGTACTCGGGTGGATTAAGAACGTGGATGGGATTCAGAGGACAGCAGACCCCTTTCTCATCTTGTTTGGTTTTGAAAAGTTTGAAGATGAGTGGAGGAGGGTCAAAGGCCTGGTCACGTAGCTGTAGCTAGCCGCACGGGCCTTATTAGCCACAAAGTGGAAATCCACTGCAATCCCGACCGAGAAAGAGTGGGTCAATTTAGCGTCCAATATATGCATCATGGAAAAAATAACATCTTCCTTACACGGGAAGTCCACGCAATGCGATATTCTGTGGATGGAGTTTCTCAATAAATACATGCCAGGAACAATACACTAATCGGGGATAATGTGTTCGGGAACTGTACCTGTCAGTGGCTATCAGCGTAACATCACACTGTAGTGTGACATTGTTGGATAAGTGACCCTATCTAAGATGAAGGCATAGAAGGAGAAGTTCCCCTTCAAGGAGGTCCCCTAGAACTTGGAACGCAACCAACCAAATGCAATACAATACAACCCTCATGAGATGTAAACCTAGTCTCGGGGGGAGGCGGGTGGGAAGAGGGAAGGGGGTGAGGGAGTTCGAAATGTACATAGTCACTTCAAACGCATGTAGACTGAGGTCGGAAAGTTTATGAGGTTAATGTTGAAAGCTGATCTCTGAGTACAACATTCTCAGATATGCATTGTGAACAAATGCTTATTTGTGTTGCCTTGTTTTCCAAAATCTGTGTGACCTTCTTGTATTAAAACCTAATAAAAACAAATGTTTAAAAAAAGATAGACAATTCTTGCCAAACTGACTCGTATTTGAATGTGGAAATTGATGAGAAGAGCTGCCAAACCATTCATATATACTGCGGTGAATTGGCATGTACACCTAATACAGAAGTCCAGATAGTGGACGCTATTAAGCACTGCATATGTGCGTGGGATGAAACTTGTCAGAATGAGGTGGATGCTGCAAACATGGCTTGTGAAAGTGGCAAATGATAAGCAGAAGCATCCTCATCTCAAGGCCCCAGCCACTATTGTTTTGGTTGAAGGGCAAACCCAATGTTATGATATGTTAACCCAATTTCTAAAGCACACGATCACCCTTAGGTATCTTGGCGCTGGAGGGAGAGGTCCGCAGCCAGGACCAGAGCAGAACTCAACCTAAAATAAGAATGTCTTAACAGCCTTTCTAAAGGCCAAGTAGTTAGATATTTTCTTAATGGCCAGTGGTTGTTCATTCCACAGCACAGCAGCTGGTATGGAGAAGGCTCGTCCTCCAATCCGTACCCGCTGGTAGGTAGGAACCACCACCCTGGTCATTGAGGGCACGGTGGCCGATGCGCAGCGCTTTAAAATTGAAACGTTGGGTCACCGGGAGCCAATGCAAGGCTCGAAAAACTAGGGATATGTGAGCTCCATAGGGCGTGCCTGTTGCCACACGTGCTGCTAAATTTTGCAGTTATTGCAATCGTTGGATCAGACCATTCGGTTGTGCCAAGTAAAGAGAATTGCAGTAATCCAGCCGGGATATCACCATGGCCGCCACCACTGGTGGACGAAGAGGGGCGGGAATCATGGGAAGCACTTTCTTTAGTACCTTGAGTTGGAGGTGGCCGGATTGGCACACAGCTGTAACTTGCTTGTCCATAGATAAAGAGGCAGACAAAACTACACCCACGTTTTTCACCTTGCCCACAGGCACAGGGAGAGGACCCAAATATGAAAGCCAGAAAGAGGACACCCAGAGTGTAGGATCAGAGGGACAGCCCACCACCTGCACCTCCCTTTTGTCTTAGTTCAATTTGAGCCAATTGAGGTTCATCCAGGGGTGGACTGGCCCATAGGGAACTCTGGAGATTTCCCAGTGGGCCTCTGCACCCTGAGCCTTGTTTGTGTGATATTTTCACATTTTCCCACAGGAAAAGGGTTGGGCTTACTGAAAATGTGTAACATGGGGCCACTTTGAACATTATTTCCAGGGCCTCTTTTGCTTCCCAGTCCACCCCTGGGTTCATCCAATCCCCCACAGCTGCCAGACACCTCCGCTGGCACGATGGCATCTCAGCCTGGTCGAGATCTAATCGCATCAGGATCTGAGTGTCTTCTGCATACGAGTAGCATCTGATGCTAAAGGAGCGGACCAAACATACAAGGGTCCAAATATAGATATTAAATAGGATCGGAGACAGGGAGGAGCCTTGTGGCACTCCACAGCTGTGGTGACATGGAGCAGAGAGAAAAGGGTGCATAGGGAGGGTCTGAGTGTGATACACCAGGAATGAGGTGAACCAGGTTAGTACCTGTTCCTATCTAGGCGAGACGGGCAAGCAGGATGGGGTGGTCGACAGTGTCGAATGCCGCTGATTGGTCTAACAGGATCAGGGCACCCACTCTGCCTGCATCCACCAGCCTGGCCATGTCATCCTGGACAGCGACCAGAACACTCTCGGTGCCTCTACCAGGTCTAAAACCAGACTGGGCGGGATCCAAAAAATGGCATTCAAGAAACGTAGAAAGCAAATGTGACATCATGTGACATCAAAAGCTTCTAGAGAAAAGAAAGAAACGAAATGGGGCGTACAATTGGACAGAACAGCCAAGTCCAAGGGTGGCTTCTTCAGAAGGGGGGTCACCCTGGCCTCCTTCAATTCCTGCCAGACCAACCCTGACTGACATGAGTTGGTAATAGCCACTGTGATATCCGTGAGGAGGTCCAGGGAGATCTTCTTCATGACCGTCAGGGATGGCAGCCAGTACTGTCTCTTCAGAGAATTTAGGAAAGACTGACCAGCTCATCAGGCCAGTAGGAGCTACGCAGTGAGTGAAGTTATTCTCACTGCGGGGAGAAGCAGTTGCTGTCGTAGAAATGTTCTGGCAAATAGTTTTGTTCTTCTTAATAACATATTACTATAGGGCATCACGCAGCTCCTGCGTGAGTATGACATTAGGAGTCAGTTTCACTGAAGAGCAAGGTGACTTAGCTGCGGAGAAGAGGGCCCTAGGCTGGCATAGTGAGGACTCGGTTTTTGGCCTTATATTGTATTTTTAGAATAGGGTCATAGGCCCTATGCCATTTACCCCCAGCCTGTCACAATTCAAGCTGAGCAGCCTTCAGGAGATCCGAGAACCAATCTGCGAGGTTGAACCAGCCGCAGAGGAGCCACCACATTCACTGCCTCTAGCAGTGCTTGGGAAAGAAGGGACAGCAAGGCCACTGGGGCTGTTGTACACTTAGCGCTGTACACTTAGCGCTAACTGAGGAGACCATATCTTGAGTGTCTGCGGAACGCCATGAACGCTGCCAGATTCTTCCCGCAGGGATCTTAGGTTGCATCCCCACTGCCTCAAACACACAGGAGACCAAAAAGTGGTCAGACCACAATATAGGTTCGACTGACTGCACATACAAGAACGATCCTCTATAGTTGGGCTCCACACTGCACATGAGGGCCTTCAAGGGACTCTGTTACTGGGTGCTCATTATGAGGATAGTAAGATCAAAGCTAAGCCCCGTATGAGCATTTGAACTGCCAAAACACAGATGTGCTTTATTCTGGATAAATCCAAAAGAGAATCTGTCTTAGACCAGAGAAACTTAATTGTTTCTGATGTTTTGACACCAGGAGGGTTTGAACCTAAAGAATCTGTCTTAGACCATAGAAACCTCCTTATTTCTGATGTTTTGACACCAGCAGGGTTTGAACCCAAGGAAGCATTCAGGAATAGGGTTATGGCTTGGCTCAGACAAAGAACTGCCCAGGGGGCATAAGAACTACTGACTTTAAGGTCCTACGGAGACTTAAGATTGACCAATGGTTCTCACAGGTGAAAAGAGACTGCATTCTGGTTGGTTGCGGTCGTAGTAACCTTCCACTGTTCTTAGCGAACGGCAACAACTACATTAATGTTCCATCTGAGTTGAAGCTGATTGTAAATTCCACTGTATAAGGCCATTATCAGAAGTAGGGACTCTATTCTGTTTTTGCTCCGACTTATATCTTTTTTCCCCATGTGTGATTGTATCTGCTTTGATTTTGGGCAGACACTGACTAGCAGTGTAGGTTCATCTGTGCTTTAGAAGACACTCAAAAGAGGGTCGAGTTTGAGCCAATAAGGGTCTGCCATAGCTCCAAAGTTTCATCACACAGGAAAATGGGCAGAGTCCCTTTGTATTTCAGTTATGTTCAAATAAATTGTTAAAGTTCTCCATGTTTGGTGCCAAAGGTGCACGGATGCGGAATAAAAGGGATAGAGAGCGGCAGCTAAATTGCCCTACCTGACCTCACCTGGCCCTAGCGGACGCTGGTGCGCCGCTTATCTAAAGGTGAATAGATTGAGAAAGGTACAGGGGCATCCAATAATATGTACACAAAATGCCTCCCTGTTGTCTCGTCTACTCCATACCATCACTTCACCTCTTTTTACCCTCACTCCCATATTTCAGAGTAAAAAATGTGTAATGTTTGTGGGACCCAGAGGACCATCATTGGCAACTTCTTATTTTTAATAGCCAATAGTCTGGAACAGAAGCGTCTTAAAACGATACTTTAAATGAATGCTTAAAAAAGACCAGCTTGGTCCACTCACACTAGTGTACTTAGCCCCCCAAGGGCCAAGTGTGCTGTGGAGCGTGGCTTTTATTCAGAGGACATATCCACAAATGTCAGCCGGTTTCAGTGGGGCGGTTTTTCTTTTTCCCACTTTCATCCGGACGGTCTTAGTATAAAAGTGTGTTATACTCACATCAGTTGCTTGGGGAGCTGCAATTGCAGCATGTCTTACTGCATATTGAACCAGGCACATGAACTGTCCAGTACTCCTGTGACTCTGCAATCAGAAAATCCCAAAAACAGAAAGTCACATCATTTTACACTTTGAACGTTTGTCAATATGTCTAAGTAAGGACGATACACACTCCAAAACAGTGGTATGTTTGTCTTGCTCATTCAATTATTCCAATGTTAGTCGCTCTAGTCTAGAAGAACAGTGACTTTTGGTCGGGGAGATTTTGTTGTTTCATTTTCTAAATCCTCTTCCTAACATGTTGTACACATGGCACTCATTCTTAACTTTGGAGAATATTTATTATGTGAGCATCAAAATATCTGTTTTGGCATGGGGACAAACTCACCTCTCAACAAAGATGTACTTCTTGTCTCCAGGTAAAATACCCTGTTCTAGTATGATAACTGCATCAGTGCTCGTTATATACCAATACAGGATCTAAGGGGAGGCACCAGTGAAAATACCCCTTAGAGCGCCTCCCCAGGACTATATTAGATCAGAAGACAAATGCAGGCTGAACAATGTGGTGGCATCTCACAAAATAATGAATTTCCCGGATTCACATCGTTCAATTGAGTCGCTGTCTGGGATTCAATCACTGATCGTTCTTGGAGCCCTTTCTGTGTGGATTCGCTCCACTAACCATGATTGTTTAGCTGAGCTTCCGTCTTCAGAAATGCCCGCAGACGCAATATGTATCATGTGTTACACTCGTGTGTGTAGTTACGTTGTGTATGCCATGCAGCCAATCCGCGGCTGTCCCGGATAGCCGGTGTTGGAAAACAGGAAGGGATTGCACTCACCTCATTTCATTTATCGCAATTACTAGCAATAAGTTAAGGATTCTGACTTCTCTTTTTTCCGGTGCCGTCAACACATGGCAGGGTGAAATTCTGTTTCTAATACCCAAACATGTTTAATCGTGTTTATTGAGAGGATTCCTCCATAACTTATCCCTGTCTATGCTTTTAAAAGATGCATTATGGATAATGGGGTGACACTGGGGGTAAAAATTAGTAGAAGAATCAGGGCTGTACGGTTCTGCTTTTCAAAAACTGCACTGAGAGAGGGTGGGACTTTATCTGCAAATAGTTCGACAATATTCTCAGATTCTTTGTCTTGTCTGAGACCAGTTGATTAGAACAGTGTGGGCAAAGTTTGCCAAGGAATGGTCTTGTTTAGGCCAACTTGGTCAGTTTTTAACCTAACAATCTACCTCTGTTCCCTTTTTAACAGGAGGGCTCCCAAATCACCAGCTCTCCTAGGTCGTATAACTTTTTCTATGACAGTCCATTTCAGATCTTCTTTCCTGTGGTGCTTTAGTTGGAAGTGTTCCACCACGGGAGTGTTTACTCTTTCATTGCGAATGCAGGACATATGTTTCTGTATTCTTTTTTCACTGGTTTGCTTGACATTCCTATATATTTGATGGTGCATGGGCAAGTGATCAAATATATTTTGTCATCTGTGTTGCAGTTAGTGAAATTCAGTTGTTTCCATGGGCATCTCCATCCTACATCTATTGAGTGTGTCCATGATGTGAGGGGGCTGTAGGGAGATGTAACCTGAATTTCTACTAGGACTCAGCATTTCAACAAGAGTACACGATTGGTCACAGTTTGGGTGAGCAAGGCTGTGAGACTCATGTGTGAGACTCAGGCTTAATCTAGTAGAGGTCAATATTGGGAATGCACAGAACACATAGTAAACAAATAAAGGTTTTGAATTGGGCATTGCATAACAAGGTGTTATCATATCACCATGACACCACAGTTGTAGGCTGAGTTGCACTGAAATAAAAACATGAGACTAACATATACTACTTTACCTTATCCATCTAACATATAACATATTCCATACTAACAATCAGTGCAAATCAGTTCAGGCATTTTAAGCTTGGTGCAGATTGATACATCCAGTGTGCAAGGCATTTGTGCTGTGCATGGTTAGCTTGGAAATACAATTTAAACCTGCAGAATTAAGGCTGTGCTGTGTTTGAATGAAGACGTGACAAATCAGAAGTGTGGAATGTGAGATCAGTTCTGCTAAAGACATTGTATTGTTTAAAAGAATTTCAGAGCAGGAAAACAGCGCTAAGGATGAACACAGTCAGGGATTTCGAGAGGGCTGGCTGATTGACAAAAAGGGAGTTGGTTTTGAATGACACATGAGGTTGCAGAGAGGGGCAGGCATTTGTACAGTTTATGTAGATAGGATCTATATTCTGGGTAGGTCTCAGAAAAAGGCTTCAAAAGGCTGGTCAAGAAAGGGCAGGGGCTTTTTCTCTACACTCGCTGGCTGTGGAGCTGTCAGCTGTCTCAGGAGAGGTTGCACTCCCAGGCACTCTTATCCTCTGGCTGATTTTGGGAGAAGTGTGTGGCAGAAAGGCTGGTAGAGGGTTTGTATCAGGCAAAAGGGGAGTAGACCAGATAAAGAGACTGGCGTTGTCAGCAGTTCAGGACACACACACAATTAAAGATTATTTTGGAAAGTTCAGTTAATTTGAGGAGTGTGCTAATGACTGAATGCTTAATATTAAATAGTGTAGAGTGGGTGAATCATTTAATTTTTTGGTGCTTCACAGTGACATTTTAAACTGACATTTTAAACTTGCATAACTGTATTCATATTTCTCCATTGATACGATAAAACTCAGATGTGACAGAAGCCCGTACTCTGCAAAGTTGTTTTGTGAAGTTCAAGGCCAACGTTGGCGCAACTCTGGGCATTATCGCAAATAGAATGTTTTGAAACCCATTGCAGGAAAGGCTTAGTTTATGTTTGAAATACAACGTGGATGTTGTGCATTGTACATGTCATTCTGTGTAACTTACATATGTCTAACTTCTGATAAAGAATAACAATTCGAAAAAGGTGATTTAGCCTCAGTGTACTTATTCTGTGCTCAGCTTTCTTGGGTTGGCATACAGATAGATGCAGAACGTGTGCTAAAATATAAAGCAATGTTATTCTGAGAGGCTCTGAATGAACGTTGGTGTTTCATTTACATGGTAAATGTATTCTGAGATGCAAGCAAAAAAGGCATAATGTGGTATTGTAAATAAGATACCGCAAAGGGGATAAGTTCATTGTACCAATTCCAGTATTTGCTTAAGTGATCCCGGTATAAGAACAATAATCAGGCGGTACTTGAAATTTAGGCTCAACTACTATACCATGAAATACCAAAAATACCACCAGCCAAAATACCACCAGCCAAAAATACCACCAGCCAAAAATACCACCAAAGAATTATCTGACACACACTGAACATTGCCCACAGGGAAAATGGCCCTTTGCTTTGTCTCTTCCCCACAGGGTGCATTGTTGTCCAGTGGTATCTGCTGTTTGGTAAGAGTGTACCAAGACATCCCAGAGGTTTTTTCTCCTTTTGATGGCGAACTGAAGTTTTTCAAGAGTACATTCACCCAAATTCAATAAAGGGCAGAGTTTTAGAATCTCTCGCTTGATCCTGTTCACTTTGCTCAAATAGCTCATAACTGCAATGATTGGTTAGTCTATGGTTTGCCTCCTATTCTGTTGGAGAGTGATGTCCTGTGGTATATTACCTGCCTGCTTCTTGGCTTCTTTTAACAATCTTTTTGGGTATCTTCTTTCTTTAAGACCTCTCTTCCAGACCCTCTGCTTGCAAATCATATTCTGTTAATTCTGAGCAATTTCTCCTGAAACTCAAGAATTGTCTGAATGACAGGTTGTCCAGCAATGTTCTGGGGTGGAAACCTGTGTATTGTAAATGCAAATTGAGATCAGTGCTCTTCCGGAACACTGATGTGGACAGCTGTCCATTCTTGGCCTTGATCACCCCATCCAGGAAATTGATGCTTTCCTTACTCGTAGAGTATGTGAACTTCAAGTACCTATTCCTGGTGTTCCACCAATTCACACACTATTCAAAAGCTATTTGGTTATCAGTAAATATGATGAAAATATCATCTACGTGTCTGGTTCATGCTGGAATATGCTGTTTGTAAGGATTGGTCGGGCCATATATATGAGTAGTCTCAAAATCTGCCACATAGAGATTAACTAGGACGGGTGCAACGATCGCGCCCATCGCTGCTCCAGATTGTTGTTCATAAAAGTTGTTCTTATACAAAAATACATTTTTTGTCAGGGCAATTTCTGCTAGTTGGAGGATCAGCATCTGTTGAGTTTCAATGCAGGGTATTCTCTCTCCTAATATTTCTCCCAGCCAAGGTTCTCTATATGGTAGCTTGGACGAGCAACCAAGGCTCAAGCACTTAGGAGGGGATGCAGGCTGGTTCTTAAGTACAGTGAGTCCTCAAGCCCCTACAAAGGAATGTCCACACACTATGTTAGGTGATAACACATCTTCTTTATATAAGATAAGGTTCAGTTATATATATATAAATAATGACACTTTGTACTCAGGCAGTTCTATTCAAAGACTGGCACATCTATACACTCTATGTGGTACCACACAATACTTAAATTCAGTAATACATGCGCCAATTGCAGACAGTTTCAAATAGGCATGTGAATTCCTAAGTGGGGTGTAACAGCATAGGTTAGGGAAGAAAGGTAGGTTAGTTCTGAACAGTGGCAGAATGCTTCCTTTAGACTAGATACACGATTTGGTGTGAGGATCCCCCCACCTGGGCAACCTGAAATGGAGAAATTAGGGAGTAACTTAACTTATTTTTTACAGCCCAGTCCAAACATTTTCAATAATCCTCTACTTTCTTTTTAAAGCTTCTACCACCCCCAAAGTCCCTGTGATGCCACAAGAGAACAGTATCCAAGACAAAGATGGGACCCCTGGATGACACCTGAGGTTAGAAGATGCTCTTCCTCTGTCATGATCACCAAAAGGTCTCATTGATTGGGACACCTCCCACAGTGTAGCAACACTACTTTGAGTAATCATGTAGGGGCTAGATGGGTCCTTGCCTGGCGTGCCAGGCATTTCTCATGCTCAAAATCACACAAACACTAGCAAGACTCATAGGAGAAACAAGGGTTCTGGGTTTTCCCAAGATGGCGGCATAATGGGCTTCTGGCTGGTCTGCAGGAAAGATTAGTTGTTGGGCGTGTGGCCTACTTATGCCCCGCCCGAGCTTTCGCACGTGCTTCATGTTGTTACCGCTGAAAGCAGCACAACACTTACTGGTGCTCCTGCTCACAGATCTGAGAAGAATGAAGAAGTCACGTTAAAGACTTAACGAATTCTGAGAAAACTACAGATAACAGAACTATACTTACCAGTTACAGTCTGCAGCCTTTTCTGTGCAGCTGATCACTCACTTGAGTCCCGTGTTTGGGTTCGGCAAGAGTTCCTCAGCGCTCGCTCCAGTCTGAAAGACAAGGTACAGACATTAAAACTCGCACAATTAGTGATTGCACATTTCCAAAGACCTACGTGCGCATACTTACCGCAGCATTCCACAAACTTCTTGAGTCTCCAGAGGTCTTTGTGTGCGTAGCCACCTAGGATTAAGAAGTCACAAGATTACAACGTGAGCTTTTGACAAAACTGCACATTTCCAGGAAATGCCCTTATACTTACCGTGGTTCCTAAGACCCTGCGGGCGTTCCAAAGCTCTTGAATACCTCTGTGTTTCCTTTTTGTCCATCCTGCAAGAGAAGGACATAGAAAGCAAAGAATCAACCACAGCAGAGTCAGGTTAGCAACAAAGACTCATCCTATAACTACAGCAGACAAGACACAGCATTAAATAATGATCTGTAAACCACTTACCAAGACGAGCCTGCTTCACACGTCCCCGCAAGGCAGACCTGTGCGCCAGTGAAATAACTGGCAGCCGCCTCACCAAAGACTTGTGCCCCTTCCAGACAGCAGGAGGGAGATCTTCTTAATTCAAACACAAAGGTGAGCGGGAGGGACATGAGCACAGGGAAGAAGCACTCAAGAGTGGGAGGGGGTAAATATGTTCTTACTCATAAGATATTCATTCCTTGTCCTCTCTCTCCAAACTACAGGAGTCCTACCACTCTCAGCAAGGTCATTGCCACACCCATATATCAGAGAAGCCCAACGCTCCTGCAGAGATAAGGTAAGCGTTACATCCTCGTCAAAGTAACTTTGGTGCCTTGGCAGGCGAAGTGGCAGAGTTTCTAGTTTTACTTGACGATTCCCCTTGAGGTTCCCCCCCTCCCCCTTGGAAGAAGGAGCCACTGAGATGCTGAGGCCAAGAAGAAAAATGGAACAAAAGTCTCTTTGAAGTCCAGCAGTTTTACTCTTTGCAGTGCTCTCCGCTGGTCGACGATTTCTTCAACTGTAGGAGTCCTGGGAGGATGTAACTTGCTGTAAGAGCCTAAAAGGCTTGGCAGAGGAGAGTAAGATCTCTGGAGACCTTCGATGACTTCTGGCGGCGATGGGTGCAGAGGTCACTTTTGGTGTCTGGTTTCGGAATATCAGTTTTTCACCTTTCGTTTCTTTGGTGCTGCAGCTGCAGTATGGACCTCTGGATGGCTTCTGGCAACCTGGACCATAGGACATCACCAAATCTGGACCCTCAGAAAATCTTTGCTGGATTCTGGTGGCGGGAAACCCACCGGCGGACATTCCTCTGCACTGAGCGACCCTGGACCTTCTCCCACAGGAAAAGTGGTCAGTGATGATGGTAAGGATGTCCCTTGATGCATTCTTCAGTAGTTTGGAACCTTTACAGCTCTGGGTGACAGGCAGCACTATGCAATGGGCACACCCCTCTTCTGGGCGTTACACTCAGGCTTCCAGCGGTCATGAAGACTCCTCCAAACCCTGGGTGACACCAATGGACTTCTTCGACGCGAGATGTCCAGACACTCCTCTTCTGGACTCACAAAGACGCTTTCTCCGGTGGGCAGCCACACCGGACTGGATTCCAGGGCACTTCTGATGAAGAGCAGCAGGTTGCACGATGGTCCCTCATAGCTCGGGGAGAGGTTTCCTATACAGGGCCTCTCTTGGATCAGTCCTTGGAGCGGCACAACAGCTTTTGGATTTTGATGAACTGTAGCAGCCGGAATCTTCTTTCTCTAGCTGGACTCCAGGGATCAGCTTCGGTTTTGACTTCAACTTCTGGACAAATTGGTGAGTGCAGGGACCCTAGATATACACATGTGTTCCCCATTCACTCAAGCTGAGCCAGACTCAGTCAACCAATCACACAGAAAGGCATTCATGCAGGCAGGCAGCCAATCAGGCTGCTCACAAGCATTCAGGCCATTCACTCCACCCAGACACCCATAAGAAAGAATGTGGATTGGGATAAGCACCCAGCCTTTCAGCACACCACACTGCATTCATGTCAGTTTCAGTCAGGGCTGTCTCAGGCATTGTGTCACACACAGAAACCAGACACCCACAATACAGAATGTGAGTTCACTTCAGACTCCATTCACACAGGTCCCACCCCAAGGGTGTACCCACAACACACAGCCCCTGGGAAAGGCTCCCGTTGTTCTGACAGGAGGCAGCCCCAGAGCCATATAAGGTATTTCCACCCAACACTTGTGTATAAGTGCATAATAAATCAACAATCAATCAATCAACAGCCAGTCAGGGGGAAGGGACAGAGTGAGGGCTTCCCAGGACTTTGAGAATCAAGGTGTAAAGGCAATAGAAACTAGAGGCCACAGTGGCCAGCTTGCCTTTCTTCAGGAATCCATTGATTCCTATGGCAGGGCCTGTATATCCCAAAAAATGGAGGACACTCAGTGCCACTGCCAAGGCAGAATGTAGCTGCCACCAGCCTTTACCCTGCTCTGTGGGCAACACGGCAACACACAGGTGCCCAAAAACACACATAAGGAGTGCAAGGGTGTACCCCCATCCATGGGTGCCATAAGGCTATCCCATGGGTGCTGTTCACCAAAAGGAAAACTGGAAGAGCTGCACTGCCAGAGGTGCAGACTGGACCTCAGTAGCAGAAAAAATAAAGAAAACACACACAGAGAAGTGGTTCGACAAGGACTAGGAGGCCCTGTCCCTCCAAAAGGCATTTCCAGCATCATAGTTTCCATTTACGGTATACTTGTATAAAGAGATTCTTTATCGAATGTTGCCACAATTTGTATTCCAGGGTCTTTGACCAAGTTCAACAAGCCAGTGGTGTCTTTAAGGTACAACTACATTTTGGGGACTTCCGTCTTTAGGAAAAAGTCAACGAATTGGGACAATGGGTCCAGATGGAATCATCCCGGACTACTATTGGTCTGCCTGGCGGAGGAGAGATTCATTTATGCACCTTTGGTAGGGCATAAAAACCTGTATTTGTTGGAAACAGAGAATAAAGAAATGTGGCTTCTTTTGGACTAATGGGTCCTTCGCTCACTGCTTCCTCCACCACCCCCGTTATTATTTGTCACAGAGTCAGAGTGGGGTCACTAAGCAAGAGATCATAGTTCTCCCTATTCTCTACCCTTGTTTCAAAAGGATCATAAGGTGTAGTGGGCACAAATGTAAACCCCGTTGGGTGAATGGATCCCGGAAAGGAAAAACAAGGAAATCAGGTCCCAGACGCTAGCCCCGCCGGGGATCCCAACATATATTTTTTTAAAAGATGCTCAAATCAGATCCCCAGCGCGGCTCTCGCGCCAGGGATGAAAGAGAAAGGTTAGTGTAAGGGGACACTCATGCATGCGCACGTGAGGTTCCCTTTGCTCTAAAATAAAACATTGCCTGCGCGGACGGAGCACCTGGGACAATGGTTAAACCCTGCAAGAGGGTTGAGGGCACTCCGCTCAGCACCTGTAGTCACCACTCTCTGGGCCCTGTAAACATTCCCCTGACAAGCAGGGTACTGCCCTAATCACTTCTGCTGCTCCCTGGTGGCCTCATTCACCGCCACAGGCCCCAGGCACATCTAATAACCGACACTCCCCATAGCAGGGGAGCACCCAATGAGTGTCTAGCCCTTCATGTAAGTGAAGGAGCCACCACCCTGTCAGGTGGGCCACCTGGACTCTCTGGGCCACACCTGGCAGATGTGGCCCAGGTTGAAAAGTGCTGTGGGGGGCTCCCCATGCTGCCTCGGAGTATCCTGGTTTGCCATCGGCCTAAGGAAGTTGAGCTTGAGTCATTGCCCCTTACCATTCATGGAGGATTCCCAATAATGGCCTAGCCTCTCTGGGCATTGAACACATGGACAGGGTTGCAGGCTAGTGCACCAATCACACCAGCTATGCTTAGCCCCCATCCTGCCTTGCCCAGCACTGCACCCCATCTTCTTGCAGCATCCAGTGTAGATGCTAGCATGGCTGCGCCCGTAAGCACCCGTATTCTACCAGGGCTTAGAACGCATGCCAGTGCTACACCAGAGGATAGAGGTGCAAACTGATTGCTTCCTGCATGGCTGATGCTTTCAAGGACGTGTTACACAAGGCCACTGCAACACCATCTGAGAACCTTCTCTGGGGAGAAACCATCCCTAAGTGGTGAAGAGGAATACCAACTTTGGGCGGACCAGACCAACCAGATGATACACGACTGGTGAGCTACAGACCGGGAGAAGAGGCGTTGTGTCATTGAGAGTCTGCACGGCCCTGCATTGAGAGTCATCCAGGTGCTCAGTGCCACACATCCAGCCCCACAGTGAAGGACATCATGTACACGCTGGATGGAGTGTTTGAAGCCACTGAGTCCGGTGCAGAGTTGATGGTGAAGTACTACGCCACCAGCCTCCAATAGGGTGAGCGTCTCTCCGAATATCTGGAGAGGACAGAGACAATTCTTCAGCTGCCCTTGCAACCGAAGGGGATTGAGCCAAACAGCCTGCACCTGGTCAGGCTGCAACAGTTCATGCGTGGAGCCAAATCCCTGCCACTGTTACTTCTGCAGCTACGATTCCAGAGAACGGACTCAGAGACCACCACACTTTGATGAACTGGTCCAAGCAGTGCATACTCTGGAGGGCAAGATGGAGAACACTGTGTACAGTTTACCAAGTGTTAGGAAAGATTTCCATTTCATGAGTAATTGTCCCTCCAATGGTGTAGCCCCCAAATGTTTGCTATGTTTAAACACCATAGTCTGACTTTGCCAGAGGAGCCCAGCCTTCTGCTGCACTCCTCTGGGCTTTTCGCTCACTTCTTATGGGGAAACTGACATGCCTTAAAGACAGTCAGTACTGGGAGACTTTGTTTACCTTAGTACTTGTCAATGTGCAACTTTTGTGCAACATGTTACGAGTGCACAGAGTACATTACAGTACAGTGCACTTGGGTCTTCCTGTCATTTCTAAAAGCCCTAGTTACTCTCAAAGTATTTTTTAGGAGAAGTGCAGATGTGCCTTGGACAGGACTGGTGGCAGCTTATCGTTTCGGATATTTTTAACCTTTTCTTGCCAGGTAAAACGTGATAACCGCGTTTGGCACGGTTAGGTGACCTGGCTCCAAAATGGGCATGCCACAAGGTTCTTTGTCCTGTCCTTTGGCCATCTCACCCCCTCACTTTCCCCAGGTCGAGCCAACCCAGGTCAGACCTTATTTTGGCATGCATTTTCCTGTGAAGCGCCAAACTTTCGCAGGCTTCTGCATGCCTTGAGTGAGTACCCCCAGGGTGTGGGATGAACGGTCTAGTTCCAATACACATCCTGGGTGCCAGAGAGTCTGGAGTGCTGTGAATGCCTGGGACCACCGTGGTCCCTAATTGGTCCATGTATTTTATGCCTGTGTGTGAGCAGATCTCCCATTGGGTCCTCTTCGTTTTGGCGTAAAGGAGACTTTGGATGAGAGAGGGCTCCAAACACCCATACCAGGTCGGTCTCTGGAGTTCTCACTCACCGAAGGAGGATCCAAGTATCCTAAAACTACAAAGCTGAGTCGAGGAACCGCTGGTGACCCTCTGGAAGGTTTGGCACCCTGAGCCCGTTGTTGTCCCGTGGGACCCCTCTGCATCTGGTTGTCCTAGAAGGTCTAAGAAGACGCTTTGACCCATTGGATTAGTGGGACCAACTACCCTCGGCACCTTCATCAGAACCTGCAAGTAAGCCTCGTTGGAAGTGTCCCTGGGCCAACCAGTGGGCTGATCAGCTTACGCAGGACCTTTTCTCTGTCACCGCCGCCGTTTCGAGGAGGCCCTCAAAACTTAGCACATCGCAAGTTCTGTGTTCACAGCACTCTCCCACCTAATTCCGTATACTTGGCATTCCCAGGTCTGGAGTAAAGTGAGTGCGCCCGAACCAGAGTACACGCGGTTATCATGTCGCTCAGCTGTGGTGACGAATCATTGCAGCTGTGATCCTCTGTGCCATGAAGTCTGCTACAGCGGAACTGGCCTGATCCATCCAGGAGCGGAGAAATCACCACTGTCCTGTAGAGGAATCAACGCTGTATCTTCGTCGCTGAAAGCCGCAGAACCGCGAGATTGCAGCATTTGAACCTGCAACCGAAGTGGACTCGACTACAAAAGACCCTGTATTTCCCATTTGAACTACCATGTGCGCCAGCTTCGCAAGTACATTTGAGCATTAGGCTCCCCTCATCTTAGGGATTGTACTGCCTTTCAGTTAGGATTGTGTTTGGTGCAGAAGGGCCTAAAGACTATTTGCACTGCCTGCTTCCTTCCCTGTTTAGGTTGCGGACCCATTGGTGTATTCATCCTTTAGACCCCATTGGTTTTATATACATGTGTTTAGATTGGATTGTATTGGTTTAATCGTATTGCTGTGATTTTCTAACTGTGTGTTGAATTGCAAAGGCCTTGAAATAAATGTATTTGTATTTTTGATATATATACACCTGACTGGGAGTGACTTATAAGTGCCCTTTACTCTGTGTGCTCATTGAGGTATTTCAGTCACCCTCACCCCTCCTGAGACCTAGTCTTGACCGCCGCCAATGCTACCTTGATTGGTCTGGCTTGTCCAGAAGGTTACCCTGTTCCAAGAAACTAGGCTGCCCTCCTGAACCTCTGCCCACCAGGTCAAAGTTCAGAAATCCGTTTTAACACCAAGTCAACTTGTGTCTGCATACACTGCTGTGGAGTATGATCTGAGACATCAAGTAGAGGAGTTGCACCAAACCATCCAGGCGATGCAGCTGCAGAGAATGCAGGACAAGCCGCCGCCTGTAACGACATCCAGGCCACCAGAACACGGAAGAGGCTATAGAGAGAGAGAGAGAGCGAGAGAGAGAGAGAGAGAGAGAGAGAGAGAGAGAGAGAACACCAGTTCTTCCAGTGCGCTCAAGAACCATGGCAGCCCCAAATGAACCATCGGTGTACCGCACCGCACCAGCCTTGGCAGTTCTGCCATAGATGTGGACAGGACGGTCACACCTTCCGTATGTGTACGGACCCACCAGATTACACCCAAGTCGCAGCAAGGTTCCAGGTCTTGAATAGTCCAACACATGCAATGGTGGGAAACGCCAGTGAGGACCAGGAAGCGGAGCACCTGAATCCTCAATACTACTACGCTCCAACTGAGTAGAGGTGACACTTAACAAGTCTGCGCCACCAGACGGGCCCAAGGCTGCAGTGACAACAGCAGTGGGCAAATCATCTCGGAACCAGGATCCACCAAGACCCTCTTGTCCACACGAGTAGAAGATCACCTGTAGTCAAACTACCAGCAAGTGCAGCACCCGAACATCATGGGCAATACCTGATGGGCTCATAGGACCACCAGCCACTGTGACAATTGCCATCGCTGGTCGACGGGCACAAGTGCTTCTGAATAGTGGCTCACAGGTGACCATTGTTCATGAGCTGTTCTACAGAAACCACCTGGCGCATATTCCATTGGAGCCCTTGACTGGGCTGAACCTTATCAGCGTGGGAGACAATTATTTTAAACATCTAGGGTAGATCTGGGTCAGACTGCAGTTTCCATGTGATGCAGCTGGAGTCAGCACTCCTATCGACACCCTGGCTATGGTCTACAGCTGTCGCAGTGAAGATTCAGCAACAACGGTGGTGATTGGAACATATTCCTCGATGTTCGACGCACTGGCGACATTATGTAATGAGATGGCTGGACTACGATATGCCAGCACGTTGTCCGTCCACCACTTCATGTTTCAGCAGGAGTACTTGCAAAGAGAGATTCGGTCCAGAGCTCCACCTGATGGACCCATTGAGGATGTTCACACCACCCGCTTCGGGCAGATCACAATCCCGGCACACTCCACTTTGATGGTTCCTGGCAGAGTGTGACTCATCGGGGAGCAACAACCAAGATGCCTGGTGATGGAAGGACCAGAATGTGGAGAGTTCCCAGGGGGTTTACTGGTACACGGGACCCTGGTGACAATGAATGGAATGGACCTGAAGATCATCAAGGTATCGGTCATTAATGTGACCAATAGGACCATCTATGTACCCGGATGCACCATCACTGCACAGTTCCATCTGACTGCATCTCTAGCCCAGCGAGTGTCACCACCAGCTCATCCGCGACGGTGTTGGATCTGAAGACCTTGGACTGTGGAGACTCCCCGATCTCTGAGAGGGACAAGGACCACCTGAGGGAGCAGCTCGCCCTGCACAAGCCCCTGGGACATTGGCAAGGCCCATGGAGTGGAACATTCGATCCGGGTATCTGATGACACTTCCTTCAGGGAGAGGTCTCGATGCCTGGCCCCAGGAGACTTGGAGGATGTATGCCACCATCTGGATGATCTTCTGCAGGCAGGGAATATCCAGAAGCCCCCACTCTTCTCCCATTGTCGTCGCCTGGAAGAAAAATGGGGATGTCCAATGTGCATCGAATACTATCGACTCAAAACCCTCACTATTCCGGATCAGTACTCCATGCCCTGGGTGGACGAGGCACTGGACAGCCTGACTGGGAGTAAGTGGTTTTCGATCCTGGACTTGATGAGTGGCTACTACCAGACCCTGATGCATCCGGTAGATTGTGAGAAGACTGCTTTTATCTGTCCCTTGGGTTTTTACAAGGTTGTCAGGATGCCTCAGGAGATCTCGGGTGCGCCAGCAACTTCCCAATGCCTTATGGAGAAGATCGTCATGACTTGAACCTCCTGGAGGTACAGGTGTACCTAGATGACATCACCAGAACCCAATCTATTAGACCTACCACTCCAATCGCACTCTCTATCCCAAGATTTAAGAGGGTGAACGCAGGAGGATCCAGCTTCCTGGTAGTCGCAACAAATCTATGGAACTCCTTACCACCACAATTAAGAAATGACTCAGCACTGTGGTCATTCTGAAAAAGACAAAAAAACTAGACTATTCAGGCAAGACTTATAACTATGACACACCGGAACAGACAATAGGCGACATACTGACTATGCCCTCACTCTGGAGAAACGCTATAACTAACTACCAGTATTATCCTGCCTGTTCTCCTCCATGTACCTGACCTGTGAATGTAAATATAACTGTAACTGTATCAAGTAGCAATTAAGTGCCAGTCGTATGAATGTAATTGCAATCTGTAACATGCAACATGCAAGATGTACTAAAACAACATGCAAGATGTACCAAAACAACATGAAATATGTACTATAACCATATTCCTAAGTACTAGTGCCTTGATGCCTCTGGGCTAAGTGCGTGATACAAATGCCAACTAAATAAATAAATAAATAAATTGGTTTTAGGAGGACCTTGGAGGAACACAACAGGAGGCTCATGAAGGTGCTGGATCGCCTGCGGAAGCAAAGGCTAAAGGTCAGTGTGGACAAGTGCCAGTTTTGCCAGACAAGTGTCAAGTACATTGGGCACATAGTCTCCGCGGATGGTATCGGCATGGATCCGGCAAGGATGGATGCCCTCCTCACGTGGCCAAGACCTCAAACCCTCAAGGAGTTACAAAGGTTCCTATGATTCTGTAATAACTACAGGAGGTTCTTCGCGGGATCCGCAAACATGGCACAACCACTAGTGGACCTCACCAAAGGGTACCCATCTACTCACTGGCAACTCTTCGGACCATTTATATCATCCATAGGAGCCTTTTGGGGAGCATTGGACTGACCAATGTCAGCACGCTTTCGAGGAGCTCAAGCGGACCCTAACAAGAGCACCAGTCCTGGCCTACATGGATCCGCAGTTACCTTACATACTGCATGTGGAAGCGAGTCTGGAGAGATTGGGAGCTGCTGTCTACCTGGAGATCAGCGGTAAGACGGGAGCTGTCACTTTCGCCAGCCAAGGCCTGCATACAGCAGAAAGGAATTAGCCAGTCCACAAGTTGAAATTTTTGGCATTAAAGTGAGCTGTTACAGAGAAGTTCCAGGATTACCTCTGCAGCGCCACCTTCACAGTGAGGACGGACAACAACACCCTTACATATGTGTAAAGCCGGATGCTACCGGACACCGTTGGCTTGCCACACTGTCATATACAACTTCAGTCTACAGTACAGACCTGAGGGCACTAACATCAATGCCGATGACCTCTCTCGGAGGCCTCAGGCTGAGCTGGATGATACAGCTGGATCCACCTCGTGAAAAGAGTTGTCTTCAGCAGGAATCAGAGCTATCTGCCAGGCCGCAAGTCAGCAGGAGCCAGACAATATCACAAATCTGGCAGAATCTGAGCTATCACGTCCGACCGGAGATGAGATCTGTATGCCACTGCTAGCGGATCCTGGCATTGCTCTGTTCCTGAAAGCCAAGTCTACAGGAGCGGATGTGTCCATAGATGTCCTTCAAGACTTAGAGCAAGCAGCAATGCTGAAGGATTGGAAGACGCTCGTCCAGATGGGTGGATTCCTGTACAAGGAAAGCAAAGTTGGAGACTGGCTACTACGTCACATGTTTTTGCCAGAGAGATTCCGCCGAGTTGTATTGTATGTACTCCACAACCAGCACAGACATCTTGGCAGCGACAGAACCTTCGAGTTGGTCCACTCCAAGTTTTTCTGGGCCAGACTAGCGACATATGTCAAGTATTATTGCCAGTGCTGCACCAGGTGTGTCACCAGGAAGACTGTGGCTTGTCCTGCAGCCTATCTTCACCATCTGCAGAGTTCCAGGCCCATGGACCTCGGTTGCTGATAGGAAAGATTTCAATCTATGTGTAATTTTACCTCCAGTTGTGAACCCCCAACCTTTTGATGCTGTCTGACCATCCTAGCCTGACTTTTCCCAGTGGAGCCCAGTCTTCTGCTGGGTCTTTGCTCACTTTGTTATGGGAAAAAGGACATACCCTTAAAGACAGTTAGTACTGGGAGACTTTGTTTCCCTTAGTCTTTCACTTTGTTGATAGTTCTTAGCAACATTTTATCAGTGCACAAAGTATTTTACAGTATAGTGCGGTGGGGATCTCCTTTTGTTTTTAAGGCTCTAGACACCCTCAAAGGAGTTTTCAGTAGATGTTCAAATGTGCATTGGACAGAGCTGGTGGAAGCTGTTATTTTTCATATATTTTTAACCCTTTTGTGTGGCCCATACTGCGTTTAACGCATTTGGCAAAGGACTGAGGCCTGGCCCCAAAATGGCCTGGCCCCAAAATGAGGTCCTTTGTTCGGTCCTCTGGCCATCTCGTCCCTTTGCCTTCCTCAGTTCGAGCAGACCCGGGAAATTCCTTATTTGGTCATGCAGATCCCCACGCAAATCAAAGCTTTTGCAGGCTTCTGCATGCCTTGTGTGTGTGCCTCCAGGATGTGGGCTGGACGGTCTAGTTCCCAATACACATCCTGGGTGGCAGGATGTCTGGTGTGCTGGGAATGACTGGGACCACCGAGGTCCATGAATGGTCCACCTCTGGAATGGCTGTATGTGAGCAGATCCCTCATTGGGTCCTCTTCGTTTTGGCGTGAAGGAGATTCTGGATAAGAGAAGGCCCCTAACCCCCATACCAGGTCGATCTCTTGCATTCACACTGAACTTGGAAAAGGAGCCAAGTATCCTGAAACCAAGAAGCAGAGCCGAGGAACCACTGGTAACCCACTGGAAGGTTTGGCACCCTGAGCCCGCTGTGGTCCTGTTATACCCCCGGTTTCTGATTGAACTTAGAAGGTCTGCAAAGGTGTTCTGACCTATTGGAATAGTGGGACTAATTAATCTTGACACATCCACCCTAACTTGAAAGAGAGCCTTCTCTGAGTGTTCCAGGGCCAACCAGAGATCTGGCCAGCTTGCACGGGACCTTTGCCCTGTAACCGCTGCCGTCTCAAGTTGACACTTGAACATTTGGAGACTGTAAGCTCCCGTTATAAGGCATTCTCCTGCTGAGTTTCGTGCACCTAGCATTCCTAGGTCTGGAATTAGGAGAGTACGCCTGAACCCGCGCATACGTGGTCACTGTGTCGCCCAGCTGTTGTGATGAACCTTGTGGGTGCCTTGCTGCTGTGCCCCCCTGTGCCCTCAGACCTGCTGCAGTGGAATAGGCCTGATTCCTTCATCAGGAGCAGAGAAATCGCCACTATTCCGGCACAGAATTATCCCTGGAATGCAGCCCCTAAAAGCAGCAGAGCCGCACAATTGCAGAATTCGAACCTGCAACCGAAGTGGACTGCCGAAGTTTGGTCTAGAGTGTGCCGAGGGTCGGTGAGTACTTGCAACCCTTACCGGTGGCCCCTGGCGCCTCCCTCTATTTTTACGAATTAGTGTCCCCTGAGGGCCACTCTGTTTTGTTGAGGAGCCTGTGCTACCAAGCTATTCCCAACTCTTGGATCCTGTTCTGCCCTCTTGGGGAGACCCTCCTCAAATAGTGGGAACTTATTCTTCACTACCTCACCCGCCTTCCTGAGCTGCTACAGCCCCTGCAAGAGACCCCGTTTGTGACCCACCCGCATGATCGCGTGCATCAGCACTGGACTTAGGAAAGGAGCCAAGTATCCTGAAACCAAGAAGCAGAGCCGAGGAACCACTGGTGACCCGTTTGGCATCCTGAGCCCGCTGTCGTCCCATTGGACCCCTGTTTCTGATCGAACTTAGAAGGTCTGCAAAGGTGCTTCAACCCATTGAAATAGTGGAACTAACTATTCTCCCCACCTCCACCCTAACCTGAAAACCAGCCTTCTCTGAAGTGTTTCTGGGCCAACCAGTGAACTGACCAGCTTACACAGGACCTTTGCCCTGGAACCACCGCTGTCTCGAGTTGACACTTGAGACTTTGGCGATTGTAAGCTCTGGGTATAAGGCACTCTCCTGCTGAGTTTCGTACAGCTAGCATTCCCAGGTCTGGAATTAGGAGAGTATGCCTGAATACGAGCATATGCAGTCACTCTGTCGCCCAGCTGTGGTGATGAACCTTGTGGGTGCCTTGCTGCTATGCCTCTGCTGTGCCTTCAGACCAGCTGCAGTGGAATTGGCCCTATCCGTTCATCAGGAGCAGAGAAATTGCCACTGTCCCGCCACAGAATCATCCCTGGAACGCAGCCCCTGAAAGCTGCAGAGCCGCATAATTGCAGAATTCAAACCTACAACCCTAGTGGACTTGAATGCTGAAGTTTGGTCAGTAGTGCGCCGAGCGTCAGTGAGTACTTGCAACCCTTACCGGTGGCCCCTGGCACATCCATCCATTTTTACGCACAAGTGAACCCCGAGGGCAACTCTCCTTTGTCGAGGTACCCTGTGCTATAGAGCTGTGCTAGCGAGCTATTCCCAACTCTTGCATCCTGTTCTGGCCTTTTGGGGAGACCCTCATCGAATAATGGGAATGTATTCTTCACTGCCTCACCCGCCTCCCTGAGCTGCTACAGCCCATGCAAGAGACCCAATTTTTGGCCCAACCGGACAATCGCGTGCCTCAGCACCGAAAGTACTTTTGAACGCAAGGCTCCTCTCATCGTAGGGATTGGACTGCCTCTCAGTTAGGGTTTGATAAGTGAAGGACGCCTAAACGTTATTTGCACTGTATGCTCCCTTTCTTCGCTGGTTGTGGACCCTTACTGTGCACTATTCCTTTAGGCCATTGGTAACTGTATGTTTGTTTAATACTGCTGATATTTACTTTGTGTTTGATTTAAAAGGCCTTAAATAAATGTATATGTATTTTTGATATATATATACCTGACAGAGTGATTTGTAGTGTTGTTTAATGTGTGTGCTTATTGTGGGCTTTCGATCACTCTCACCCCTCCTAAGACCTAGTCTTGACTGCCACCAATGCTACCTTTATTGGTCTGGCTTGTCCAGAAGGTTACCCTGTTCCAAGAAACTAGGCTGGCCATCTGAACCTATGTCCACCAGGTCAGAGTTCAGAAATCTATCTTAACATGTGCATCGACTTCCTCAAGCTGCAGATGGACAGGCGAGGTGTGCAGAACATCCTGGTGGTGACAGACCTCTTCACTCGGTACAGCATGCGTTTGCCTCCAAAGATCAGTGTGCCATCACCGTTGCCCGCACATTGTGGGAGAAATACTATGTGCCCTATAGCTGGCCAGACATAATTAATTCCGACCAGGGACCACACTTTGAATCGACATTCATCAAGCAGAAGCTGGAGCTGGATGGCATCAGAAAGACCCCTACAACTACATATCACCCTCAGGGAGATGCCCAAGTGGAGAGGTTTAATCATACACTCTTGTCCATGCTGGGCACCCTGAGGGCGGAGGAGAACAGATGGAGTCAGCATGTGGACGCCGTGACCCATGCATACAACTGTACAAAGAATTATGTCACCGGGTTTACACCATATTTCTTGATGTTTGGAATGGACACCCTGCTGCCTGTAGACCTGTGTATCGGATTGTTCACAGACCGAACAGGCAGTGAGAACGAAGCCAGCTATGTTAAACAGCTCAAGCGTCAACTGGAGCAATCATATCAGCTCGCCCAGGCTGCCGCGAAAAAGACAGCAGAATGGAACAAATGTTGCTACGACACCAAGGTCAGGTTTCACGCCCTTCAACCTGGCGATCGTGTGTTGATCCGCAGCCTAGGAAAGAGAAGGCGCAACAAGCTAGGTGACAAGTGGGAGTCTCAGCCTTCCCTCATAGAGCATCAGCTGGGAGAGCTCCCTGTCTACCGACGGCAAGGCGAAGGACGGCCGAGGAACATTGATATTTATTTCTATCACGCTCGTACACACGATTTTTCACCAGAACCCCCTTCTTCCAGTCGGGGATGAGGTTAAGCTGACACTGGAGGTGACTGATGAAGAACGGCAAGGGGCCAGTGACAGGACAGCAGCGACTCTGTGCTGAAAGGCCCGAAGAAGATCCTTTGAAGTCTCAATCCCTGGAAGCTTCTCCAGCAACTGAGGCTGAGAGATCAGAAGGTCAGCTGGAAGCCAGTGAAGATGCTGATGCCGAGAGTGATCAGTTTAGCGTCTGCCCGGACCAAGGGTTAGATCAGACAATAGTGTGGGTCCCTACACCCACTGATCCAAATCTCACTCCTAGGGAACCTGAACCCCATCCTCAGAGCATTCCTTCAGGGGTTGTTTGCAATCCTGCTCCTATTGCCCCTGCCACGCTGGACTTGGTAGAGGAACCCATGCCCATTCTTCCACTGGCAGATAGGGTCCCCGACTAGGTGCAGAGTGCTCCGCCAAGTCCGAGGGAATATCTACATTAGGCCTCGGCTGCTCCCCGTCATACCACCAGGGAGAGCAGACCTGTTATGAAATTAAAATATCATATACCAGGGGTCCAGTGTGAGGTTTCAGTCCATTCCTCTCTGTCTTCCGTCCCTCCTTCCTTAGAGCAGGTTCCTGGGGGTTCAGCAGTACTGTGGGAGGTGCCCGAGATTCAAGGTATTGGGTGGCAACCATTGGCCATTTCTAAATCATGCCTGGATAAATTCATTGACCAGGCCAAAGCTATCCTCAGGGCCGAGGATAGTTCAAAGGGTGGGAGCATGTAACACGCGGTCGGACGTATGGATCCGGGAAGGAAAAAAAAAGGAAGTCGGGTCCCTGATGTAAGCCGTGCCGGGGATCCCAAAATAAAAAAAATGTAAAAAGGAATCAAATCAGATCCCAGGCACATCTCTCGTGCTGGGGATCAAAGAGAAAGGTTAGACTAAGAAACAATCGTGCGTGGGCATGTCAGGGCTCTTTGTTCTAAAATACTGCCTGAGCCCTGTAAGCGCTCCCCTGACAGGCAGGGCAGCGCCCTAATCAGTGCTGCTGGCCCAGAGGTAGCCTCATTCACTGCCACAGGCCCCAGGCACATCTAATTAATGGTGCCCCCATAGCAGGGGAGCGTCCGATGAGTGTTTAAGCCCTTCTGGGCTTTATATAAGTGAAGGGGCCACCCCCCTGTCAGGTGGCCCACCTGGACTCTCTGGGCCACACCTGGCAGACGGGGCCCAGGTTGAGAAGTGCTGTGTGGGTCTCCCCACGCTGCTTCCGAGTTTTGGGCTGCATCTAACATACGCAACCCAGCCCACATGAAGACTTTGAGGCCACACACTCTGTTGCTGCTGCTGCTGCCCACTGCCAGAAGAGCCACCCTCAGAGGGTGCAAGAAGAAGGAAGATCAAGAGAAAATCAGGGACCTTGAGACAGCCCTGGCCAGGTTGTCATTCAATTAAGGTCTGTATATATATATTTTTAAATACAGTGCACTGTATAGACTTTGTGGGTATTTTTAAAGAGATTTTATATTTTATAGGACTATTTTTATATTTGTTGTGTTCTATTAGTAACGCAGCTGTTTTGGAGTAACTTAAGTTGTATATAGTGGGCCTCATTACGACTCTGGCGTTAATGGTTTAACGGCGCCGTAAAAGGCGGCGGCGCCGTTAAACCATTAGCATCTGATTACAAGGTCCCTTTGCGGGACCCGTACTTAACGGCTGGTGTAGACCAGCCGTTAAAGTGGGTGCCGCAAAGGGACCTTGGCGATAATTACGGCAACCGCTATTAGCGGTGCCGTAATTATCGCCTTCCCCATTCCCATTATGCCCTATGGGGCAAAATGGGAATGGGGAAGGGCCAATGGTGAATGGGGAATTACCGCCCCGCCAACCTTGTAATGGGGCGGTAATTCCGCCATCCACCATGGCGGAGACCGGCATGGACCATGGTGCTAACAGCACCATGGTCCAACGCCAGGGTCGTAATGAGGCCCAGTGTCTTGTGTTTGCCCCTTTTGTAAAAATCTCACATAACCCTGCTGGTGTACCAGCGAAGTATATAAGTAAGCGTTTAACAACTAAAACAAATCGTACACCCACAATCCTTTTGTCTGCCTATTCTTTCATGCTCCAGTTACTCTAAACCTGTATTTTCTCCTTAGGGGTATTTGGGGAACATACCTGCCCTAACGTATTGATCTTCCCTACCCTTACCTTCTTCTTAGCGAAGTACACCAGGGTGATCTCGCACCCAGGAGAGCAGGGTTTGGAGACAGGTAAGAGAAGGGTCAAGTTATAAGTGAAGGGGTAAGCTGTATATTGTTTGACCGCCTACACCTGTCTCCCCATAAGGTATGTTGGAAGATCACCCTGCTGCACAAAACTAAGTCCCTTTTGTGAAAACTGCCGTTCTGCTACTGAGAGGGGGTGTGTAGACAAATTCATCACAGTATTTCCGCAGGGGTGATACCTCCTCCCTCGGCTCCATGTGATTCTGGGGCAGTTGGGATCCTCGTCTCCCCGCGTCCTTTCCTCTCGTAGTTATAAACTAGCCGGCTTTGGACATTCATCCTCTCGGGCCAGGTGCGAAATTTAGCTGCAGCCCTCTATCCCTTATGTTCTTTATCCTGTGCACCTTTGGCACCTCAAGTAAAGAACTTACCATCACCACTCTTTGGAATGACTGTACGTGAACATTTTGCAGATAGCTGAAATACAAAGGGTTTCTGCTCATCTGTACTTTAGCCAATTGTTTTGTATGCTTTTTGCTATTTTGTTAATGTCTTTTATTTCTTGCTGCATTTCATCTCACCTCATGCCTTTTTATTGCAGGTGTCACCCAGTTACTGGACCTCTCGGTGCATGTGCTCTCACCTCCTGCCTTTTCATTGCAGGTGTCACCCAGTTAATGGACCTCTCGTTGCATGTGATCTCACCTCCTGCCTTTTCATTGCAGGTGTCAGCCAGTTAATGGACCTCTTGTTGCATGTGATCTCACCTTGTGTCTTTTTATTGCAGGTGTCACCCAGTTACTGGACCTCTCTCTGCACGATCCACATACATTCTGTGTCATGTGGCAGTGCTACAGATACTTCAATGTGACAGCAGAGACACTCACAGCTGCAACAGTTATCAGGCTCACCTCACACCACAACAAAAGACCAAAGAGTCTTGAAGCTTGGCAGCCATTCTTAATGACTTTCACCTGGGAGCAGGCACGATCAGGTAACAGCATGCCGCATGTGACCATACTTCCTTTCCTTTTATTGCTCAGTAGTGTTCAGAAAAGAAGAGGCAACATTTTCTTTTGTGTGTTCTCTTATCAAGTTACTCGTTAGTTTGCATTTTCTTTATTGTAATTCCTCTGAATACTGTGTACACATCCGTTTGGGCCGTGTAGTGTTGCTCGCATGTCTTCCTGTTTGCTAATGGTTGTGGACGCTTTGCACGTCTTCCTGGTGCTCTGTTTCCTTGGCAACGTTGTGTTTCCTTGTTGGCGTGTGCCCGCACGGCATGCATCCGGGTCCTTTCCTCAGAGAGGAGTAGTTTGTCTAAGGTTGCGTGTACTTTCCTTTAGTCATGCGCTGCACACTCTGTTCCTTAGCATGCGCATTTCCTATTGAGCTCAAATTATTGTCGTTTGGCCTCCCTACTGCGCACTTACTTGTGGAAGGATTTCTTCCGGTCCGTATGTCGCGTCTCTCAGCCGCTCTGTTCTGCTGTATAGTCGGACAGTGGGCCTCATTACGACCCTGGCGTTAAGGGTTTAACGGCGCCGTAAAAGGTGTCAGCGCCGTTAAACCCTTAACGCCTGATTACGAGGTCCCTTTGCGGGACCCAACCTTAACTGCTGTTTTTTCCAGCCGTTAAAGTAGGGACCCGCAAAGGGACTTTGGTGCTAATAACGGTACCGCAATTTGCGGTTCCGATATTAGCGCCTTCCCCATTCCCATTGAGCCCTATGGGGCAAAAATGGGAATGGGGAAGGGCCATGGCGGCATGGGGAATTACCGCCCCACCAACCTCGGAATGGGGTGGTAATTCCCCATTCAACCATGGCAGACACCGGCATGGACCATGGTGCTAACAGCACCATGGTCCTCCGCCTGGGTCGTAATGAGGCCCAGTCACTTTTATGCATAGTATAGTATAGTATAGCATAGTATAGTATTTCTTTATTTGTGTAGCGCACCTGGCCCCAGGGCATCTGGGTACATATCATAGGTTACAGGGACAGATATAACAAGAACATGAAGACAAAAGATACAGAGGTAATCTACAATATACACAGAGCAGTAATAATAGATATATACAATACAGGGCAAGATAGAATCTGGGTGAGGAACAGAGATGAGGTTGATCTACAATCATATTTACAGAACAGGTATATACAAGTGTGTAAGTGAATAAGGTCTGGTAGAGAGCTCGGTAATAGCCTCTGGAGGTGGTGTGGCAGCTACAAAAGGGGGTTGTCTCTGCCATATAGCCAGTTTGGCTTTACTCTAAAGGAGTGGAAAGAGGGTTCTGACCTGAGTGTGGCGGGCAGAGTATTCCAAAGTTTGGTCGCTAACACAGGGAAGTTGCTTCCTTCCGCTTTCTGCAGCTTAAACCTGGGCAGAGCGAGGTAGTGGGCTTGGGCAGTTCTCTGTGGATGGGTGGAGGTGCAGGGTGTGAATCGAGTAGCAAGATAAATGGGGTCCTGGTTGGCAAGACAGTTATGGGTGAGGGCCAGTGTTTTCAAGGAGATTCTCTGAGCTACTGAGAGCCAGAACAAGTGCGTCTGGTGTCAGATATGTGCTGGTTTCTTGGAATGTTTAAAGCTGTGCTGATGGCATTGTTCTGAGTGACCTGAAGTTTATTAAGGTTACGTTGGCTCGGCCCAAGGTAAAGAATGTTACAATAATTAATCTTGGACATGATATGAGTTCTGGCTAAGATGGTGCAGTTAGCCGTAGAGAGAAAGGTGCGGCATGCTGTAATGAGTTTGTATGTGTAGGACGGAGGCTGAAGTTACCGAGTTGGTTTGTCTGGATAATGACAGGGTGGAGTCAAGGTAGATGCCGAGCGTTTTGGTATCGTTGGAGACCTTGATGGTGTTGCCATCAATGATAAAGGATTTGAAGCCAGGATCTAGTTTATTGAGATGATGATGAGAACCAAGAATGAGGAGCTCGGTCTTGTCATCATGGATGACCAAATAGACATCATTCAGGGATTTAGTGTCCACTGTATGATCTCCAGTGATGGGGATGGGTATCGGGGTGTCATCGGCATAGTTCGTGTAGGTGACACCCAGATAGTCAAGGATATCAAATAAAGGTTTGGTGAACACATTATAAAGTGTTGGTGAAACACAGGAACCCTGGGAGATGCCGCATAGAACAGGTGCAGGATCAGCTGCGGATGAGGGGGGGGAAAACCTGCATAGATCTGTTCTCTAGGAACGAGCTAATCCAGGGAATGGCAGAGTCAAAGAAATTGGCAGCTGAAGAGAGGTGCTGACAAAGGATTTGGTGGTTGACCAAGTCAAAGGCTGCTGATAAGTCTAGTAGGAGTAGCAGAGCCAGTTTCCCTTTGTCTTTCAGATCCTCAATTTGTGTTTTCAAATCAATAAGGGCGGTTTCCGTCCCATGCCTGGGCCGAAAGCCAGATTGCCTAAGACCGAGGAGTTTGTTAGATTCCAGGTATTCCTGTATCTTTCTGTAAGCGGCTCGGTCCAATATTTTAAGCAGAAACTGTACCGTGATAATGGGCCTAAAGTTGGTAGGTATGTTCGGGTCGAGGGAGGCCTTCTTGAGAAGTGGGGTGAGCCATGCTTCTTTCAGATTATCAGGGACAATGCCTGTATTGAAAGACGTGTTAACGAGGGCTGTGGTGAAAGGGGCTAGTTCATGTGCGGCTTCCTTAATCGTGGGAGCTGGACACAGGTCCCCTTGACAGTTAGAAGGTTTGAGATTGTTAATGATGATTTCAACCTCCGTAGTACTAAGAGGTGAGAAGGTGAAAGGCTTGTGAGTCTGAGGGGGGGTAGTGGTAGAGTGTGTGGGGGGAAGAAGCTGACGGTCAGACTGGAGACAAGCTTGTTTAGTGTTTATTTTAGACTGGAGTGTAATAATTTTGCTGAGGAGGGCATTTGTATATTTGTGCTACAGATACTTCAATGTGACAGCAGAGACACTCACAGCTCCAACAGCTATCAGACTAACCTCACACCACAACCAGAGGCCAAAGTGTCTTGCAGCTTGGCAGCCATCCTTAATGACTTTCACCTGAACAGCAAAGCTCAGGCACTCTCATGTAACAACATGCCTCATGGCATTTGGGAAATGCTCAATAGCCTTGAATAGTTCTTGGCATTCTGGGACATGTAGGTTTCCTTTTCCCACTAGAAATATAAAACTGTGATCCTCTTGTAAATAATATGGGGCATAATGGCGTGTGTGTGTGTGACAGATGTCACTCGAATGGCGCTGAGACGCCTCCAACACTCACATGTCAGTTTAATTTGCTTTTGGTCCCAGAGCCACTTGTTCCAGCACCAAGCCTGGGAGAGACTCACTGCTCTAACAGCAGGAGCAGCAGGAGCTCAGATGCCCCCTGTACCTGCAGGAGGACTCTGGGATCTTCTGGCGTATCGACCCCTCCCCCAGACCCAGTCTCTGCTGCTTCTAACTGTGGCTGCCCTGACCTTTACATCTCCCTGCTACAGAGCCCCTCTGCTCATATTGTCATGCCCACCATGGAACCTTAAGCTGCAGGAGCCATTGTGACATCACAGCTGTCCCCTACTCCATCAGCCCTTCCTGGAGGAAGCAACAGCAAACAAGCCATGGGGTCTGAGAGAGGCCTGTACCCTCCCACCCAGCTTCTGCTGCTGCATCACAGGCATCACCAGTGCACACGCCTATGTAGGGAAACTCCCAACGATCAGACCGTTGAAAATACAACCCGCTATGGAAAAAGGCTAGGTACAGCCTTTTTCAAGAAAGAGAAGCTTTTCTTTTGTATACAAAATCAAAAAGCAACAGGATATTACGAATCCACTGCCGAAGAGCTCTCTGACGCCCTTCGTACACAATTCAAGTTATAAGCACACAAATCATCACTTGTGACGCACTTAATATACAGCAGTGTTAAACCCCCACCCTCATTGGCTACCGCCTATATACATGCTAATGATTACATATAGCCCATCTTCCAATTGGTCCTGCTGTCTTCGTGATGAACTTCACCACACGTGGGTAATGTCCTCGTCCATCATGGAATGCTGCAAAGCAATTGGTTAACATTCAACTGGCACCAACCTGCTTTTAATCCTGGTTATCAATGTGAACTCAGTGGGCAATTTTGAGGTCAGCCTGGTCCTCACAAACAAAGCAGCCCTTTTCTCATCCCAGACACGTTGTCACCACTACCATGTCCTCCCCACTATATGGCATCATTCTTATCTCTCCTTGTCACAAAACATAGATCATGTTGTTCTCTGCCTTACCCTTTATCAGTCCCCCTTCTCAAGAGTAAATCAATCCAGTTCACAAAGGATTTAGAGCCCATTCCCCTGCACATCTGGTGGTTCAGTTAGAGCGATCATCATTTTGGGGGGTGCTAGTGTTTTAAATCTTAGTTCATGTTTTGGAATCCCAAGACCTATGCTATCATGATCTGGCTTAATGACAAATGAGGACAATGGAATGAGGTATACTCACCAAGGACCAAACCAAGGAGAAAACCGGGAATCATGCCTTGTTGTACGCCACTACCTCCCAAGGGTCAGGGCCCCCTCAATGTGAGGGAGACCTTCCCAGTAATACACCCTACTGCCCTACTAGAACAACGCGTCAGATGGGAAAATTACTTGAAAGGGTGTGTGACCCTATCACCCAGGATCCACACCAAGCTGTAGGGAACAAGGGAGAACGCAGATTAGGATTTTACCAAAAGGAGGTGCTACAATAATGTATAGGGAGTACAATAGTACTAACCTGATGGAACGAGGCGAATCACCCAGGATCTTACATCAAATGGATTGGGTTAGGTACTATTCCTGTACACTGTGAACGGGGTTCCCAGTTTGAGTCTTCCACTGTATAGGAAAGAACTCAAGCACCCAATAGTGAGCAGCAGCCCTAGGAATAAAATGTTCCCTTATTAGAGTTCAGTATGGATGGAAGTAAGTGGGTCTTACCATGTAATGTAGGTGGAGTAGTCCAGAAAGGTCTTGTCTGAGCGTGGAAAGGTTTACGGGGCTCAAAAAAGAACACCCACTCTACTTTGAGATCAAGCGCCACAAAATAAATAATGAGTGCACTCAAAAGTATTTAGATTTGAAAAGTATATATTAAAAATTGCCCTATGTGAGACACGTGTTTCGGCGAATCCATCGCCTTTTTCAATCAGGGCCGGGGGTTTTTCTTAAATATCAACCTTCCGTGTCCGGCGCTGTTGGAGAAATGGCAGCTGATCAGTAGAGGAACGAGCGTGGTTGGAGGACAAACAAAGGAGTTAGGAAAGGTTAGTAAGGGGCTACCCTGGGCAGAACGAGGAAAGCACTAGAGTAAGTTTGCAGCACAGTATCAGTAGAGTGTCCCAAGTTCTTGTGCTGTTCACACCGAGGAGCAGCAGGAGGGAAAAGGAGACTGTGACAAGGTGGTCAAGGGCAATGGGAAAGCAGGGAGGAAAGCGTTTGTGGAAGGACGTTTCTGCCGGTAAGGTAGGCAGAGCGAGGGAGTCCAGTATTCAGTCCGGGTCGGTACACAGGCAAACAAGAACAAGACCAAATAAGAAGAGGGGACACTGCAAGAAAACAAAACCGAGCCACAGACAGTACTGACAATTTAGGTACCAAAACGGTGGCTAGAGGAATTCCAAGCAGTAGGCAAAGGTCGGCGCCTATCAAGACGTGTTTGTTCAGGGAATAAGCAGAGTCAAGGTCCGCAGGCAGAAGGAGGTTCCACAACGAGATATCAATAATCAAGAACGAGATTCAGATTAAACAGTAATCAGATTCTTTGGGATTCTGGAAGTAACCAGAAGCGCTGTCTTGTACGTTGCAGCTTTATTTATGGGCCAATGTACAGCTGCGTACATGCCGCGACACAGAAGCAGGCAACACGTGACCTGCTGTTTTGGAAATGCGTGCAGTAGGCGGCCCGAGTCTATACGCATCCCAGCGTTTACACGGCAACCTCCACGACGCCTTCCATGCCCCGAATAGGGGATGCACGTTACGAGCCGTGGAAGGGGTGATCAGAGCTCGAGCCATGACATATGCCTTCGCTCCAAGGAATACGACCTTGGTACTAGGCCGCAGCACTTCACTTCTTCAACCACATTCCTCCCTAATTAGTTCAATGGCCTAACTGCTGTGGGGGTAGGTGCGTGTTCCGTTGCTATGCCTGGGAATCAGAATGCAATGGTGCGGCGAGGGATAATGCCTCATTGTTCTGTGTCTTTGCGAAAACACAGCCTGTGAGGATTCGTACCTACTCGTAAACGCAATGTTAGTTCATATTGTAACTGTCATTTGTATATGCATACTATATCCTATATAATTAAATTGAAACACTTCTGGTTAACTTCTCGCTTTATGATTCCCCCAACCACCAATTGCCCCCCCCATAATGCACTCCCCTGCCCCCTGCACGTCCCATTCTCATTTCCACATTTTAATATATTTTTCGCAATCTAAATCGTCTGGGAGGGGCGGTGGTCTGGACGTGTATCCCAACATTCTCCCCTTTAGTTAATTATTCATTAACTAACTTATCTCTTTCTGAACCACTTCATCCTTAGGAACCCATGCCCTAAACACATGACGCAAACTATCTCCATCTCAGGCATAGCGTTCCGGTGTACATGTGAGATCTATTCAATCCCCATCATTTTTGTGCTGCTCAGTGTTGGGGAGAATTTTCAGAAATGTGCTAATTCCCTTCACGTTAGCGACCCCCAGCAACTTTGCTGGATTTTGAGGACTTGTTTTTTTTCCACTGGAGAGAGTGTGAGCCTTTTTTCCCACTCTCTCAGGTATTTTGATGTGTGTTTTACTCTTGTGTTCTTTGTTTATGTAGTTTTAGATAACTCCATAGGCATCATATTTTTATTGTTGTGTCACACAGCACCTTTATTGCAGTGGCACAGGGGTGTCCTTTGCTCTTCCCAAGGTTTAAATACCTTCTCTGGGATGAACTACTGTTCCCCAGAGAATGTAAAGTTAAATTGACTTTACTAATCTTTTTAAATTCATAGACCCAGCACAAACTATCTTCCTATAGAGTGCTGGAGGGCTTACTTAGTATCCCCTATGTCTAAATACTCTTGTAGCTGTCAAAATCTACCCTTTCCTACTGAAATAGCTGGTGGCAGCGGTTTTATAACGAACTACCATGATTTTTCCCGACCACGAACACTGGTAGCAAAAAATCGGGGCTGCCATGTTTTTCAATATGGCACCAAAGACCCCTCTGTAAAAACAGACTCTGGTCATCTTTTTTTGCCCATTATTTGTGGAAAGGTCCTTCTGGTGTTTAACTCTGCTCGTGAAACCAGGTTTTGTCCCTTTGTTCGTGAGCCTTTGGCGGGCTTCAGGACTGAAGTCCGCCCATGACGTCTGAGTGTCTGGGGTGGGCAGGAAGTGAGGGAGGTGCCCGAAACTTCCTGTGCTTGGTCTCCTAGGAGACCCAAATGCACTCTGGCGTGATTGGCTGGCTGACTATCCGGCAAGGTCAGCCACCCTGCTGGGTGAGTGACAGCTAGGCTGGAATGAATGGGAGAAAACTGTTTAAAAGGCGAGTCTCCAGGACTGGAAGGCGGTCTCAACCACTGGAACAAAAGAACCAAAGACAAGCTAGTAAGGTCAGCTGCTGCAACCACTGGACCATTGGTTTGCCCGGTGAAGCCCTGCTGCAACCCCGAATTACCAGATCTCCAATCGACAGAGAAGCTCCTTCAAGGACGGCTTCTTCCTTTGAGTTGGTGGGACCAATCAACTCAGCAAACGCCTGGATACCATTCTCGGAGCTGGTTAAGGTTAACCAGAGAGAAGGACACCAGTTTGTGTTTGGAGGCCACAACTACTTGAGCTGAAATGACGCCATTTTGTTTGCTCTGACGACGATCCCGTGCAGTGTAGGAGTCCCCCGATGTCCTTCCTCTTGTCCCCACGACTGAGGCTCAGGAACAGCGAGACCTGCAGGACCTGCCAGGAACCAACGTCTCCAGCCGTATCTTTTTGCTCCACTTTAAGGCACTGTGCCATCCGGTTGAGAGATCCTAACTCTTATGGTGAAAGTTTGTGAAACTTTCCCTACTCGCAGGCCTAATCAGCTTGTGACCCGACATAGCTTTCTTCACCATCTAAACTACTGCTAAGAACTTTTACAAAGACTTCTCCGTTTGTACCAGAACTGTGCTGTCCCATCCAAGAACACTAGACTATTGACTTTGGCCTGGCCTATTGAATTGTACCATTAGGCTCCTTTTTCAGGGGAGCTGAAACTGTCTTTATAATTTAGAGTCTGATACTGTAGTATATTGGGTATTGGTGTTTAATATGGAGTTGAATTCTACTAGTGAAGGTTTTCTAAATGACTGTCAATAAATGTTTAAATATTTTTTACCAAAAAACCTTGAGTGTAAGTGTCTACTTGAACTACTGTGATTGTGATACTTCTGTGTAACTTCTTCTACTGCTCACATTCCCTCTTGAGATAAGCCTGGCTGCTCAGCTCGCTGCCAAAAGTGTGTGGTACAGACTTATACCAAAGGTTGGTTTTTGCTTACACCTCTAGTCCCAATTGTGTGTGGTGTTCCCAGAGAGTACTGCCTGCAACTCTGCCAAACACTCAGGATAGTCTTAACACAGCATTGGAGCATCATCTGGGACGTGCAAAACGCCACCAACAGGAACACCACTATCAAACCCAGTGCCCCAAGAATAACATCTCAAACCAATCTTCAGACTGCACACGTGCTCCGCTTTCCATTCTTGTCTTCAGCTTATGCATCAGGGACCCATTCTCTGCATGATTTGGGGGTATGTATGTGCAATGTGACAACCAGATCTTCTTGCACATTCCATTGCCGTTCGGATGTCCAAAACATATCTGTTTGTTTAGTGTTATCAACCATATCACTCTCAGCTCACTTTTGATTGCATTGAGACCTTGTTCAGGGTTATTCTCCAGCTGGATCACCTGCCTACGAACAATCTGCAACCACTTACATTCACAGCCGCCTGAACTCCTGGGGTTATAAAGGACATAAAGAATACTTCTGTTTTGGTGTACAATCGATATTTATCTGGAATTGCTCTGAGCAGCTTGGATGATTCTTCATACAAACAGTTCGACCTGTTCCTTCTCAACTTCAACAATCGCTTGTTCTTCTTCACTCGTGGGAGTTGAATGAATGGTGAAACAGATTGCAACACTTCACGTTTGGATGCTGTTGTCAAGTGTACTTCTGGCACCTCCAGGATAGCTAAGTGCAGGGCTGTCAATGCACATGTGCCTCGCTAAAAGGGTGGGAGATGCAGGTATGCTTGTTGTCCGCATACCCAGTACATGTCCATCCATGCTGCTGTTTCTTTTGCAAGATCTGGAATGAACAATGTCTTATTGCGCTCAAATGTTAGAGCCTACTGAAACAGTTCCATGGCATTGAAAACAACACTGGTATTCATCCTTTGCTTGCACTTTTACCAGTGTTTCACGTGCTTCAATCTATGTTAGTTTGGATGTGTGTGCAGATCATATCTCGAACAGTTCGCAATAATGTTGCATATAACTTCTTCTCCGAACCCTGTCAACTCCCCTGCTGCACAGCTCACCACTGCCTTCTCCCATCTGTTTGATATGAACAATACTCCATCCAATTTCAACATAGGTTGAGGCTTACATTGTGGGGCACTGTTGTCCTTTGCACACCTCTCTTCATCTTTGTTCATTAGTACGACCTGTACTTTGTGCCCCTGGAACAGACTCCAAACAAGACACAGAGCGAAGTGCACCAAACACTGAGCCTCTAAGGTAAATATCTCCTGAGGTACCAACATTTTGGGTGCACACAATGCGTGCGGGATGAGGGAGCAGACATAACAGCTCCCGTTGTACCTCTGTTTCCCCACTGAGTTCATATAGCTGTACAACATATTGTTAAACTCTGGGTGGTACACATTGGACATTGTATCAAACACTACTCCTTTGTACTGGTCATACTCTTTTTTTCCTCCGCCAAACCCGTATTCAGTCGCATTTTTAATTCCCATAATAAAGTATGCTGTATCTTCATTTGCTTTAAACCTACCACTGTGGTTAGATATTCATCATTTGATGTTGTAGCTTCCAAAAATGTCAAAAACTCGAACATATGTAGACTCCTTTGATATCCTACTGCTACATTCCCACCCCCCTTTATATGGCCCACCCATATAACAGTACTAAATGTATATATAAACAATCCAAATGCAAACCCACACATAAGTGGATACAACATAACACTGCAATTAAGTACAAAACACACATTTTTAATATTGTTCCATAACCTAGTAATTTTAATAAACATGACACACTAAATAATATTCAGAAATAAACATGATAAACTATCTTACAAAGGAAGAAGATAAAAGAAAAACATAATACAACTGAAACTGCTGAAAACTAGAATTATCAACCAACAACTGTTATTTAAAAACACTGTCAAAATGCTTATAGGTGGGCGCTCGGTTTGTGGTGCTTTCCAACCATCAGGCAAACGTACCCAATAACGCAGTTCTTTTACTTTAACGGCAAGGAGAGTAGCATACTACAGTGTAGTTGCCATTATAAAGAGGTTCACTCCATCTATGCACAAAATGTGTTATATAAACTGTGTAATTAGGAAACAATTGCAATGGTGCCGATCTCGCAGATTCCAGTGCAGCGCTGTTGTCAATGCCTTCTGACTGCCATGGAGCAACCTGCTGAGAAAGGTATTTAATACACTTTGTTAAATGTGCTTAATACGAATGGAATTCATCACCCAGGATCGGCGCAGACCTGTCAGCATCTTAAGCACTCCTCACATGAGTAAATGGCGTGTGCATACGTCTCCCCATCACAATCTCATGAGGGTAGAGGTGATGGTACTTACAGGGCAGGGTTATCAAGCTGAAATAGGCCAAGTGGAGACAATGCACCCAGTTCCTTTTCAGTGTTGCACATAACTTAGACAATTTTGTTTTGTGCAGACTGTTCATCCTTTCTACAACTCCGTTGGCCTGAGGGTGATAAATAGAGCACAGCTTGTGCTTTATTCTTAAAAGAGCTGCAACTTCTTTAAACAATTCATTAAAGAAGTGGGTGTCATTGTCAATTCTAGGGTCATCGCACAATCCCCATCGGGGAAAACACTTCTCTCACCAAAAACTTGGCGGTTGATTTGGCATCAGGATGTGCACATGGACCAGCCTCAATCCAACAGGAAAAAGGACAAACAACCACTATCAAGTAATGAAAAGATGTACACCTCTGTCCCATGTCAGCAAAGTCTATATGTAAATCACGAAATGGACCAATTGGGCATGGCAAAGTACCTTTTAAAGGGGCCTCATCATGAATGGGCGGTATCCCAGTGATAAAACCGCTGGGATACCGCCCAATGGAAATAGGGTTACTGCAACTATTAGCGTTGGAGCCCGAGTTGCGCAGGGGTAGGGGGGCGGTATGTCTCCCTTCCCATTGGGTCCATTAGCACCGAAATGGCCAGATTTACCTCCAGCTGAAATCTCTAACTTTCCACCCACACTAAGGATTGGATGGAGCTATAATGCAGTGGTAATAGCATTACTGCCGCATTTTTACCACTCATCACAACCTGTGAGTTTGTCCCATACTATAGGACTGACACACTAAATAGTTGGATGTGAACAGAGATAACAATTCCTGAATATTAGACACATAACAATCTTCTTGACTATCTGCTGCAATATGTTGTTTGGGTCCGTGGGCGGGGTAGTGGAGCTGGTCAAACGCTCACTGTCTCCAGAGATCTGGTTCTCTCTAGGCTGGACTACTGCAACAGCCTCAAATCTGCCTGCCTCTACTCTCCACCCTTTGCAACTCATCCAGAACAGGACTGCAAGACTTTTCCTTGCCCTCAAACCCAGGGATTGTATCTCTCCAGGACTGAAATCTCTGCACTGGCTCCAGTGGCTGCGAGATTAAGTTCAAAACCCTATGCATTGTCGACAAGGCCTTCTGACGCACGAGGCCTCAATACCTTCAACTCTCTCTTCCTCAATATCTTTCGTCTCGAGCTCTTTGCTCATCTGCCTCCAACTCCCTCAGGGTCAGTCGCTTCTCCAAGCAACCAGTTGGTGGTAGATCTCTTTCTTCAGCTGGGTTCTCCCTCTGGAACAGCTTCCCTGCTTCCCTTAAACTTGAGGAAAACCATCTCCGGTTCCGGATGCACCTCAAAACCTTCCTCTTTGCTTCTGCTTTTTCTCTTCCTCTGTCCTGCTGACCTCCTGGCTGTAACCGGAAGTGCACTGGTTACCTGGACACCCTCTGATCTTGGGCCCAGGTCCCTCTCCCGCCAGTCACACATGCCTGTACTGCCTGCCTGGCAACCCCCGCACTTGGGGACTGTTTCTGTATCCCTACAGTCCCACCACCAGCACTTGACACCTGATGTCTGCACTTACCTTTGCACTTGCCTCCTGCTGGCCATTACTTTACTTATTGTTATTATTCTAGTCCCATGTACTGCACTGTCCCTTCCCCCATCCCATGCACTTGTGCGATCTGAATGACACCTGGGCTAGTAGGATCATGGTTTGTCCTCCCTTTGTACCCCCTCCCTTGCCGCATCATGCCTTGAAACACTTGTGTATAGGTGTGTTATAAATACCATATCATATCATATCATTTGTCTCCACACCAAGTCAGCATTGTACTTCGCACACCCTCTCTTTTGCCACGCTAACTTTTTACTTTGCCGGGCCTGTCCTTGTATCTCAATCATTTCTTTAACAGGGAGGGCTGTGTATGGAACCTGTAATCATAGCTGCATGTTTACAAACACTGGATGCTCAGGTATGCATGGTACTGGCAAATAAGCGCCCTGTTTCACCACGGTGTCTGCCACTTCGTTCCCGAGGGAGATGAAGTTCACACCATTTGTGTGGGAGGCGCACTTTGCGATTGCGGCGAGCGTAGGTTGTGCAAGCGCGGCAATCCGTCTGTCCAACAATGCTGCATGCTGTACAGGGAATCAATCTCCTCTGCGAGACCCTCTTCTCGTCCATTTTGCCAGCCCAGAATTAACAGTTGTCATAACGTACGCCGACTACTAATATATCGTTACTCAGCACCTCTGTTGTGCTGCCTCCAGCGCTTCAATGATAGCAATCAATTCTGCCGCTTGTGTGGAATAATGCCCTGAGAGCTTCTGCTACAAAACAACCTCAAATTCTCCATCAACCAGGCATACCAATGCCACTCCAGTATGCCTCTGATCTGTCTCCTTATCAATAGTTGACAAGCAGTCAACGAAATACACTTCGCCTTCATCTAAAGCATAGTCAGGAGCCTTACGAATTCTATCCTCTGGACCTTTATATGTAAAACAGTCTTGCACCTCATCAACATCAGCAATAGGTACAGTCAAAAAAGTAGCTGAGTTCATTGTCTTAAAACTAACAATGTGAATGGACGGGCTTGCTAGTATTACTTCATATGCAGAAGCCCTTTGTGTGGTTAAGGTGGATTTTGACCTTTCTAATATAGCAAAAACTGCATGCCACACATATAGTCTCAGGAGGATAGCTCAGGGGCAACACGCTCACCTTGGAAGCAAGACGACGCAGAGCACCACAGGTTCGATCCCCAGGTCCGCACTTAGAAACCTCTGGGTATTAAGCGTGTTATAAATAACCAATCACAATAGTGTCAATGAACACCCAATGACAATAGTTGCAGACTTTTCAATAGCAAATGCAGCAACAACCAGCGCTTGTCCGCACGGGAACTGTTCTTGCATAACAGAATCTAAGATGCCACTGCAATAAGCCAAAGGTTTATGCCCCATCATACTGTGTTTTTTCAACACAGCAGTCATCATCGGACCATCTGAATGTGAAAAGAGATAAAACTCTTACGTGTAGTCAGGAGTAAGCAATACTGGGGCTGTGGAAATTACATCTTTAAGCACCTAAAACTTAATAATAATTTAATATGTCCAAATATTAGTATTTTTTGTTTCGCTGAGCTTCCTAGAAGGCCTGGAGCAAAGGTTTAGTATATGACGTGCAATCAAAGATCCATGCTCTACAGTAATTACATAATCAAAGAAATATCTGCATGTCCTTACTGTCACTGGCTGGGGTCTGGCACGCACTACTGCCGCACGTTCTGGAGTCACTTTTCCCATTCACTGAAATCAGCTGTCCTTATTACAGCACGGCTTGTTGATTTTGTTCGATCCACCTTGTACCCTTTGACAGCCAATAATTGTAACAGTGTTATAGAGTATTCGCTGCAATGGTGTTCTGTGCTGCTACAGGCCAACAAATCATCCACATACTCAATGATGGTGTTAGGGACAGCAACATCCTCACGTAGTACCCTATTAAAAATACTCTGGTACTCACATTACCCTTGAGGAAGTCTAGTATGTTGCAATTGTCTCCCAGCAAATGTAAACGCTGTATCATACAGCGAATCAGGATGAAAGGGAACTGAGAAAAAAACATTTTTCAAGTCCACTACAGTAAAGTGGGTGGTCTCAAAAATACCTGCACAATATTGTAGCAGGGTTCGGAACAACTGAGAAATCTGCCTGTATAATGTCGTTCAGAGGTCTTAATCTTTAATCATTCTCCAACTAGAACCTTTCAATTTTTTTCACCAGATAAATAGCTGCATTACAGGGTGAATTTGATGGTACTATAATGCCTTGATGTGGGGCCATAATTGTGTCATAAATCCCCTCCTCAGCTGCCTTCGTGTCATGAGGTCAAGATCATGGAGGCTCTGGAGCCGTTGGAAGATCCACCATTAGTGTTTCACAGAACCGCAGATCAGGATTCTAGTCTTTCTTTCTTCCTTTGCTATATCCAGACTGTTGCTCCGCCCACTCGGCACGTTGCAACTCTAGGAGTTTTCCTGCTCCGTTACTGCTCGCTAGCTTTTTCACTTTTCTCAAGTGAAGCCTTTCTTACGTGTAGCTTGTCCTGCAGCCCTCTCTTGGGGTTCTGCTGCTTTCCCATCTCTTCTCCTCCCCCTGTGGTTCTTTACTAGATTTTTTCCGGTTTTGGGAGTTTAACACCTGTCCGCTATGAGACTCGGCACCCGGCCTGTATTCTACCAGCCTTTCCGACGGCGTGGCGTTTCTACTATCCTTCGGTAAGTTTGAACCCTTTTCGTTTACCCTTTGAGTTTGCGTGCTGTGGGAGCTCCTCCTCCACCATCTACTGTGCTCCACGGCTCGCTGACTCACTTCCTTCCTTTGAAGTAGCTTTGATTCACGTTATCTGATCCTTTACTTTTGGGCGCTTGCCTCTCTCTTACCTGTTTATATTCTCTGCCTCATTCCTCTTTATTTCTTTTCCTTCGCTTTCTAGTTTACTCCCTCTGCTGAGCAATTATTTTACCCGCGAGAACTGTGTCTTATCACTAGCAACACCCAAGCCCTTCCATGCTGATTGTTGCTCCCGGTCACTGCTCCTTCCTCAGAGCCCTTCATTCCATTCAGTCTTCTGCAACCCACCAGGCTTCAAGTCTTCTTACAGTCATCTGTTGCCCTAAAGACTTTAACCATCTCAGACCACTTCGTCATCTATTGTCGCCTGGGGTTTTTTGTGCCATCTGGCTTTTTCCCCATACCGGGCTGCCCAGGGGTTTTGCCATTGTGTCAGAACTGTTCCACAGCCCAACAAAAGTGGCGAGCTCCCGGAATAGACCCTACTTCTTCACCAAGAAAGGGCCTCCTAAAGAGAACCTTCCAGTTCCATCTGACACAGATATCTCCACCAGCGACAGCGACGAAGATCCACAGGTGAGATAAGCAAAAGCTGACACTTCAAAAGAGGAGACTGTTTTACTTGCGGCAACACAGCACCACGTCATGTGAATTGATCGTCCAGAACTTATTGAGAACTTGTGCCAAATCTGCAGATATGAATGGAGGAGCAGTCACCATTAGCAACATGGGACAAACTACATGTCTGTATTGTATCATCTCGCGTCACGATCCCTCTAGGATTGTAGAGATTGGGACGCGCCTGCCTCACATTAATGCCTGAAAATGAAAGAAAGTGAACGTAGAAATGCAAACCGAGCAATATTGGGATAAATAGCGGCATGGTTCACCTCCTAGGACGGGAGACTATTTGGATAGCACATTGCAATGTGCATGACGAGTGGACACGCCCACACTGTGAAGTGCACCAGTCTCTCGAAGGTAATAGGGAGATCGGTTTCACATCAATAAGTGAAAAAGCAAGGAAAATGAAAGTAAAGAACAAAGCGGTTTAGCAGTAAATAATGAAATAGTTCAACTCTAAGGACAGAAGCATAATCAGGGTGTCTCCAATCCTGTAGGGATCGGGACGCGAGACGCTGCAGGCGCGGCCACACCCCGCAAAGGGCCACAAGGCAGCGTCTTAGCAGTATCCATGACTACCAGATATAACCATTAGAGGCGTGCGCCCATGCGTGTTCTCCATTGACTGGGTGCACCTCTGGCTGCAGCAGGTAAGCGGCTGTCTTGCATGCCGCGACTTGTAATTTACTCTCCTTATGTATATCTTACACATGCGTTTATTCTTACCTGACTTTGGTTTGGTTTCAGCTTGTGGAATCAAGTGCTATAGCACACATTCATTTCTTGTTTGAGAAAGAATTGGACTTGACCGATTTGTCCTACCGTTTTTCTCTCTCACATGCCTTCAGTTAAATAAACTGACATTAGATTCTGTTTTTATCTCTTGTCTCCTATTGTTTTACATCATATCCGAAATTCGGTATGTACCTGTACATTTTATTGCACTTTTATTACATGATTCATTCGTAATGGCAATATCACTTACATGTATTAGCACATACTCATAAATGTGTGTAATATTCTGTATTTGCTTTATTTAACATTCTGTAGGGCTCCTTCCTGATGAGGCAACAGCTGGCCTTCCTCACTGTTGGGCATTACTTGTTTGCTTGAAACTTTCAATTTAAGTACTTGCTCTTCAGAGCCACACAGAGAGGATATCAACTTGATTCACTTTTCTATAATCTATTAGTAACTCTGCAATTTTGGGAATGACTGGCTGGCTGTGTGGTTCCTACACAGTTTTTTCGGTTTGCATTGTTTGGATCCAGGTGTCTTTGGATCTCTTCAACCAGTCAGCTCCTGGGAATTGACGTTAATTTAAATATCATTTAGCTAGGTAGTTGTGCCCACCTCTCCTTTTCATTATTTCAACTTAGCTCCTACCATCTTCCCAACTTTCATCCTACCCACCACTGACCTCTTGACAACTGCTATTTGTCCAAACCTATTACGTAACCTAGGTCCCCACAAACTTTCTACTCGTAGGGATATTGCAGGTGGGTGTTCTGCTACATTAAATACATCAACCATATTCCACTCCTCTTCTCCATCATGTGTATAATCGTATTCCTCCTCCTCTGACCTGGCCGCTGCATAATCCACATCCCCCTCTCGCCTCCTTCTATCTTCATGTTCCTTCTCTATGTGCACATATCTATCCGAAACAAAATACCCCCTGCCCACATTCGTACACCCCTATAGGCATCCACTGTCCATCCCGTTGTTCTAATTTTAGACGCACCAACTCCCCCTCCACCGTCCTTAATGCATCTACTAGCTCCTTTTGTGGTGTTGCGTCATCTCCTTCTGGCCCTTTACCCCTCCCAGCTACTGATGCTGTGAGGTTAGGAATATTATGATAGTGTGCCAACGTGGGTGGCGAAGGTGCCATAGTGGGCAATGGGACATGCATGGGATTTGTGTATCCTGATGCGGCTCGCGTGGGGTAGCATCCTAATGGAGTACACCCATCTGTTTCCATGGGGGCTGCAGGGGCACTTGGGACAATAACCGCAGTGGTAATCGTACTACACAGGGTGACCACCACACATATTGCCATTGAAGAATTGGTGGAGCTATCCACCAAATCTTCCATCATTTTCCACAATTCCGATAATTCCTTTCTGTTTTTTAGTTTCCTTCTCTTATATTTTGCTGTTAAAAAAAATAAAAAAATTATATGTATATATATATTATATGTGACGTAATATCTCTCTATTATTTGTGCCCTGGTCCGGCCATGGCTTAAATATCCCTCAATTTGTTTACGCACACCATTCCCTATGTTATTTAAGAATCTTATCTCGATACAGTGGAAGGGCCTTGCACATGTAATCCAACAGAGTTGTTGTCTCCATGACCACGAACCTTCCATGTCAGTGTTTTAATAATATTACCAACACCCTTATTCCGCCTCAACAACCTGTATCCCTCCCCGTACTCTTCTTACACCCGACACTCACACCTCTTCGCCCACACACACACGTCTCACACCCTGCATACATCACATCTCAATCAATCCTACATCTGCCACTAATAACCACATCACAAAAGATCACCAACAATAAAATCACAACACATTTTACTTTTTGGTTCCAACATCCCACTATATCGGGTGAGGAGATCCCAGTCCATTAAGGGCCTCTACCACAACTACTTTTTCGTTCTCATGCCCCCCATAAATACCAAACTGTGAGATTGTAGACTCACTAAATATAGGAAGCTGATATCCATATCCTCTTTTCTTCCATTATATAGTGCTCTCTTCTCCCCTATAACTTAAGAAAAGCATCCTGATACTCCACACACCATAATATAAAAACTGCAACAGAAATATATACAATACCACGTGGTTCTTAGATTTGTCATCCCAAACTCTCCTTGTCACCCATACATACCCACTCTCCTTTACACTGGCCAACACCCAAATACACCCTCATACCTCCCTTGTTTTTCTCCAAAAGGGGGTGGATTTACGTCTGTGTGTTTACCCAAAGTCCTCAATCACAGGGTCCCGTCAACTGCCTGCACAATCTGCGGACAGCGCCCCGTTATGAAGAAAAGACAGGAATTCTGCTAGCACGGCTCCTAAAACCTCTCAATGGTAGTGCACAGGGAGGACTGGTTACTGCTGGTAGGCGTGGCCCCTCTCGATAAGACCAAGAAAATACAACCCGCTAGGGGAAAAGGCTGAGAAGAGAACTTTACAGAGAGCCAGAGAGAGTCCTACAGTGTAAATGAAGGAGCTCATAAAGCGAATAGCGGAGCACTATTTGAAGATTCCACATTGACTGAGAACATTTCTCTTGGAAAGTATTCTTTCGCTCCAGGAGAAGAGAGCCCTTCTCCTGGCCCCTGGTTGTTTAAAATTAGTGGTAGGGTCAAAGCAGGCTACTATTGACTGAGGACGGACATTTATTTGGACTTTGGCACTGATGACGAGCACCTTAGTTTTAGGTGTGTATGGTAATGCAACTCTTGGGTTAGGAAAAGTTAGTCCTTTTTCTTTTAAGTTTAATAAATCACAGTTAAAACATTGTGAACCCTGGTCTGTCTTGTCCTTCTGACCTTCCACAATAGGTATTGTGTAATGCAAGTGGTCTTGTATAGGACCCGTCTGCCACTATTGGTGGCCTAGTGGAATATGGTGAAAGTCATGTAACATGCACAACGCCCTGTACAGGAAACCTGAGCTGTGCAGTCATACCAAAGAGAGTTGAGCTCTATGCCGCACGCTTCTTGATAGCTCGCTGCGTCTCAGCTGATTTTGTTGGTTCCCACTTTTAGCACAGTCGTCACAGTAATACCTGGCAGAGCACTACAACACACATTCAGTTCTCATGCCAGCATTCACTAAATCACTGACATAATCGCACACAACAGTACTCCCTACTCAACACATAACTGTTAATGATAATGTAAGTTACAAGTCATCATTGACAAAGTTTGTTTTTTTCCTGCGAGCGCCCTATTCCAATGAAAACCGTGTCAGAGCGGGGAGGTAATCATCTGAATTGGATGCTGATGCAGAGCATCAGCACCTTATTGTTATTAAATGTGCCGCCGCCGCATTTAATAACAAAAGGGTGCCTGCCGCGACTTCTCCCACTATGCATGCTTGGGAGAGCCCTTGAAAAACTCCCCTTAGATGGCGTGGAGGCCAAGGGCAGCCCTGAATACCATATACTGAGATGAGGAGGAGACGTGGAGCCAACATGAACTACCAGCAGAGTCTGCTAGAATGTTCTAGCTTCCAAAATCCCAGTGGCTTAAAGATCGAGAAAGGACTAACACAGCAGTGAGACCCCCTGCCCCCCTGGAAGTCTTGTGTGCGAAGATGCCATACTGCAACCGAAGAAGGAGAAACTGGTGACCAAGACGCTGGTGAAGCGGCAACGGCATCCCAGGCAGGTCTGAATCGAGTGAACCTGCCTAAAGGCTGGAGAAGCAGGAGACTGGTACTGCAAGAAAGGTGGTCCGTAGAGTCAAGACAGGACCCGACAACTCTGATGGACCAGGTATTCCCACACATAACGAGAAAACCACAGATGCTGAGGGAAGCCCGGAGTAGAAAGCAACAGCCAGGAGAGAGTGGAACTCTTGCACACCAAGTCAGAAGGTATGCAGATTTCTGGGAAGGCTTTTGGGAACCTGTCACGGCTGTGGTACATGGGAGAACACAAGAGGCGAGAAGTCTCAAGTAAGGTACAGGAAGAAGAGCCCCCAAGTGAATCGGACAGTGAGTGGAACCCAGAAGGGTACTTTCTAAAGAGGGTCCCGAGGAAGGACCGCAACCTATGACAGAGAACCCAAGGGGGAAGACCAAAGACATCTTCCTCGTCCCAGTTGAGCACGGGAAAAACTGAACAACAATCATGGGGTGAAAACCCACCAAGAATACAACAAACTTCTGAGGGATAGACATACTTGGCAGGTTAGTGAACCAAGTTGGTAAAGCCTGAGAAGGGGCAGGGGATTGGAGACACTCCCCCCTGGTGTCTTGAACTGTGACAAAAAGCCTGAGAAAGGCAGACACTCCCCCTGCTGTGTTGAACTGTAACATATAGTCTGACAAAAGCCAGGGTAAGTGGGACATTTCCCCCGGGGTGTTGAACTGTTGCATAAAGCCTGAAAAGGGCCTGGAGGAAGGAAGTAATTCTCCCCAACGTCTGTGAGGTGTGACAAGCAGGTCAAGAGAGATCAGGGGAGGCAAGCTGTGCTGTTCAGTAATTTCTTGCACGTTTACCTTCCTCCCCAGTCCATGGTTATGTTTCTTGTAGTTTGTCTTGTCAGAGCTCCTATACCTACGGGTCTTGTTTCAGCACTATATAAATATGAGCCATACCGCCTGGTGTTCTGCACCGTGTAACCAAGTAGAAGAATGCCCAGGGAAGGGCGCCATTCCCCTGGCACAGCCAAGCATTGAGGGCCCGATGCCTGGAGATGGGAGGAATTCTCCAAGAACGTAATAGTGAGCAAAACTATGCAATGTTGATATTTCAGGAGCACTGTGAACAGGAACTTTATGTGATGGGTCATAAATGTGAGGTGGCCAACTTTATATATGTTTTTATAAAATGCCATTTTATTAACTTAAATGGGTTTGATAAGGGTCGCACTATCCCTACCCTAACGAGGAGTTCCCTGCCAAAATAACTAAAGGAAACACTCTAACAAAAGGAATCTGTCCCTCACACTTTTTCGTACAACAACTTAACAAGGTAATCGGTGGCAATGCCAATCAACATTACCAGTTATGTTCAGTATACATTTGCTAACTGTTTCTCCTTGTAATCAGGGTGAAATCCTCTTCCCCAGATTCGACAAGATTTTGACTCCACAGTTCAAAATTGGTCTTTTCCGATCTTGTAACAAAGGTCAAATAATAAGGTTCCTCTTGTTCCAAGAAAGTCTCTTACTCGGATTTGAATGAACAGTTCTACATATTTTCTCTTGGCCAGCCAATTGCAATAGGTGGCCAAATGGCTAGCAGAAGACTCAACATCAGAGTCTAGATTGTTGAGATCAGAGTGTGCCCCGTTTTTCTTGAAAGAAGTGATATGGATGCCCTGTCCTGAGATAGTAAGGAATCCGGGATGGTGTAGCTGGGATGGAAGATGTGGCGCAAGGCTTGCCAGATCATGGGACATCCGGCCCTGTGCCGCTAGTGGCATTGACCGGAGGAGACGAGCAACTGGGAACCGGGTGGGATTGCAACAATGGGAGATATATGGCAGGATGGAATAGTGCGGGAATTAGGGGATCTGACAGATGAAACAGACTTGCACGTGGGACAGTATATCACCTACACTAGACTGGTCTGGAAAATCTGAGAAACATGGTCCGAAATAATACTGGAAGATCAACCTGACAAGGCTATAGAAACGATATACAACATAGCAGAGGGAGGTCATGAAGTTTCACGACTCTATGAGATGTTGATGTCTAGGGTGGGAAAGGAGGTAGTCCAATTAAGACAAGACTGGAAAGAGGAAACTGGGGAACTTATGAGTGACGGACTATGGGAACAGGCCCAAAGGTACCATAGAAAAGTATCTAGGAACGCCAGTCTACAACAAATACAGCTATATGTAACCCATAGGGCATATATCACCCCCCCAGAGGATAGTACGGTTTAGGGATGCTGGACGACAAACGTACCCCAAATGTGGAGAAGCATGTCACAGACCGAAGGTAGAAGCTTGGTGGAATGATCTCCAGAAATGGACCAAAGCCGAAACAGCAACATGGAATGAAGCAGTCCATAGGGGAGGGGAGGAGGAAGCAGAAACCCTAACAGCCTGGAGACACTTAGCCACATTGTATGGGTCCGTCCCAGGACGGCTCAAGCAAGCATAAATCTTCTGAGAATACAGAAGGAGAAGTTCCCTCAGACGGAATATAAGCAGAAAGCGAAATGGAGAAGGCTCGAGTTGGGGGGAGGGTTAAGGTAAGCGGTAGGAACAGTTTGATGTGCAAATGACGCTAATGTATCACACAAGAACCGCTGGTTGTTTTGTTAAAAGTTGATTGTTGTAAAAACCAATAAAATTGTTTTAAAAAAGAAAAAAAACAGTTCTAAATATTCAACCAGTCTTTATCTCTCCAGTGGTGGTAGAGAGTTCAACACAATGGGCCTCATTCTGACCCTGCAGGTCGGGAAACAAGGGTGCCGGTAAGCTTACCAGCACTGTTGTTTCCAGACTGGCATATTACAGGTCTCCCTGCTGGAGCCGCTGTGCCCAACAGGTCTGACCCTGCTGGGCACATCGACTACGGTAGGCAGACCCGCCACGGAAGCTCCGGCACCGTTTCCTTGTCCTCATTCCCATAGAGTCCTATAGGACGGGAACAACATTTTACCGGTGCCTGACTTTCCGGGCCGCAGGGGTTGCAATCTCCCGGTGGTACCAGGAAGTCAGGTGAAAATATTCACGGGTCCGGCGGCAACCCGCCGGAAGAACTGGCATGGTTATCGCCGGACCCGTAATGAGCCCCACTGTCTTTTAAAATAATAAGAATATTTACACAGTTCATCTGTATCAACAAAAGATCCTTTAGCAGGATGACTCCACAACAATTCACAACATCTTTTAGTGGTTCTGCCACTTCTACAAATAAATCAACCACAGTATAGTACTTCAATTGCTTCCACCTGGTTCACTCACCTGCCAGGTTTATTACAGGTCCCTGCCCTGGTATTCTCACCTGTCAGGACTAATGAAAACTTCCACTACTACAAGTACATCTGTGATGTGATTTACTTTAACCAAAGTCTTTTAACTTTCCACAGCACCAGCTTTGACTATTTTTCTGGGGAAGACATTAAACACATAGGTGCTGCTTATTCCACCCTTGTAATTGCCACATGCAATGCAAATCATGCTCCTCTCTTCCTGAATACTTCCTATCAGGAAGTTCTGTTTTCCCACTTGTATTTTAATCAATGGATAACATTGGCTTTTTTCCAACTCTCTCTTCTTTGTCTTGGACACTGCTTGCTTAGGTCATTTGCAGCATTTGTTTCTCTCTTCGCTTGGCAATATGGCTCACAAACAACTTGTTTCTTAGTTGTCCTTTTTTGGCGTTGGTAATGTTGGTTCTTATACCCTTGAATCAATATTGCCCTCTTTTTCCCAAAGTTCTCATTCCGCCAGTTTAGTTTAGCTTCAGGGCAAAATGTTCGTTATTCAAAAGCATTGTTACTCTGCCACTTTAAGTTCTTTATATCAGTTCGGTATTCAAAAGTATTAGATGGGGCCAGCAGGCGAGCATGGAGCGTTCCGGGGTCTCACACTTGTAGTGAACTCACTGGGTATAAACATGCATCTGCTTGCTTCGCTGCCTCCGTATCCTCTGCCTATTCTGCTGCATGCAGCCCGACAACCTGCTTCCTTCTGCTTCCCGCTGCCCACACCGGTTGGGAACAGAGCGCTCCTCGCTCTGGAGACACTTGGGAGCTCGCCTGCCACTATGGCCCACTTTACACTGGGGAAAGCTTTTACCAACAATGCTTTCCGCTGTGCAACCTCTGCATACATGGTCATTGAAGGGAGAGACTGTAAAGACCGGAGGCGGGGTCTGTACTTCCGCTCTCTATATGGTAGAGGGGAGACACAGAGACCCCTGCCAAGATTCTCTATTATTGGTACGTGGTCGAGCAATCAGGGCCTAGCTTCTCAGGAGGTGATGCGAGCTGGTTTCTAAGTACAGTGTAGTCCCCAAGCACCTACAAAGGAATGTCCACACACTGTATCTGTTAAAACACAGTCTTTATATAATTAATATTCAAGGTCATATACACGATCACAATAACTCACTTTTACTCCGAAAATCAACAATGGTAAATATGTACAATTCTAAAGTGGTACCACTAATGTTATTAGGTCTCATTAAAGTGCATATAGTCAGAATGACACACATATCAAAATAAAGAGGAAACCAGCAGTAGAGAGAGGAAGGAAAGCAAGCGGGTTGAGCAATTGGCAGAATACTGGCCCCGTCTACCTGGACACAGTTCTGTGTGGAGATCCCCCCACCTGGCCAACCTGTAGAAGAAAGATACAAGTCCAGTCCATATATTGTTCACACTAGACTTCCCAATAGTTCTGCAACCCCAAAGTACCTTGGCTTTGTATCGTTCCGCGTCGGGGAAATTGACAACCCTTCTTGAGTGTCCTCCCTTTAAGGCAGGAGTCACGGGCCGTCGAACGTCCGACGGAGAACAGGTCGAGCTATGACGGTGAGGTGGCCACGTCGTTCCTAGCGGTGCTCGTTGACGGGGAAGTGTAAATGTCCTGCCAGGAAGAGGCGTGCGGGGCACCTCGGTGTCGATAGTTCTGGACCGCAAAGAGTTGAAGAACTGTGGCCCAGCAAGGGCGTTGAGTCATCGGCATCTCTGTGGTCTTTGGGTGGCGGGACACCCTCCGGTGGATGCTCCTCGGCGCGTCGACGGTCAGGCCTTCTCCAGCATGATACAGCGGCGACGATGCGGACAAGAGCGTCTTTAGATCAATGAAGTTCTTAGGCAACAGGAGCACGGCGGCTCCAGTCGGCGACGGCGGTCGTCGACAGTGGCGGACAACAGTCCGGGTGCTTCTCCTTGGAGTTCCGCAGCAGTCCCCGTATCGGGTCGGCAGCCTGTCGAAGGTCTGTCTACCAGGGAGCTTAGGCAAAGATCAGCTGTGCACGATGGTCCCTCGTAGCTCGGGAAGAGGGCGCCTTACCAGGTCCTCTGTGGGTCAGTTCTTGAAGCACAACAGCTTTCAGATTGTGAAGTAGAGGAACAGCAATTCTTCTCATCCAGCAGGGCTTCAGGATCAAGCTTCAGTTACTCCAGTTACTCGTCGTAGTGGACTTCAGCTTCTGAACACTGTTCCTAGCAGTGAGAGGTCCCCAGATATACTGTGGATCTCCCATTCATTCCGCTGGGTCACACTCAAGCATCCAATCACGACTACGGTCATTCATGCAGGCAGGCAGCCAATCAGGCACACGGGGCATTCAGGACATTCACTTCTCTCCAGACACTCACAACAAGTTATGTGTATTGGGACAAGTGCCGAGCCATTCAACACTCCAAGCTGCATTCATACCGGTTTCGGGCAGGGCTGTCAACCAATGTGTCAACCACCAGATACTAGACAGCCCCAACATAGAATGCATATTCGTCACTCACTCCATTCACCTAGGTCCCACCCACAGGCGTACCCACAACATACGGTCGTTGAGAAGGCTCTAGCCAGTCTGGTCGGCACTTCCCCACACTACCATATATGGAACTTCCACCCAAAAGCCAGTCAGGGGGAAGGGACAGAGGCAGGGTTTCCCGGGACTTGGGAAGATCAAGGTAACAGGTGATGGAAGGCAAGAGGCCGTGGGGGCCATTTTGTCTCCATCCAGAATCTACCGTTTCCAACGACAGGGCCTGGGCATCCCAAAATGGAGGACGCTCAGGGCAACAGTCATTTCAGCACGGGACTGCCACCAGCCCGTCCCCTGCTCTATGGGTCACACACAGGTGCCCAAAAACATACACTAGGGGCACAGGGTTGCACCCCTACCCATGGGTGCCATAAGGGTATCCCATGGGTCTGTTCACCAAACCAAAAGAGAGAAAGCTGCACCGACAGGAGTCCCACAAGAACTCCTGCGTGGAAAAGACGACAGAACACACGATAAAAAGCAGTAAAGGACAAGGATACAGAGGCCCTGTCCCTCCGATGCATTTCCTGAATCACAGAGACCATCTCAGAACTGTCATTCCATCTGCTAATCACAGCAGCTGTAGCCTCTCCCATAGTTTCCTTCAACTTCAACATGGAGTTATGACACTCACTCCACCTCCCACTACTGCACTCTGTGGCCTGCACCTGAGGGGTTCTTTTATACCTCTCAGTCTCCCTCAGGTGTGGGTCATTATGGCAATTAGACTGCCACTTACAATCTTGAGTCCCTGCATCCCTTGTATTCATCCCAGTACTTTGGGCATTGTGGAGACTTGAACTCCTCAATGCTCAAATCCCCGTTTCTGTTTTGACTGTTATTTCCAAATGTATTATTTTCATTTCTATCCTTAATTACAAGAATTCTATAAGGACTTAATGAGGGGTTCTAATTCACGTTTAAGATTTTCAGATTCTAAAATGTTAATATTTGGAGATGTGTTTTTTTTACCATTCCACTGTGGATTAAAGGGGCTCTTACCATCATATATGTGGATAGTTTTATTGGAGGGTGTTCTTATTTCCAATAGATTATGACATTTGTCATCAAAATATTTAGCACTGGAAAAGAGAACTTTCTTCTGACAACAAGACATTACATATTCTGGTAACCCGGACATTTCTTCCGTAGAGGAAGACAAATACGGTGTCTCTGTCAACTGAGTCTTCCTGTCACTCTGTGGCCCTTCCCCTCCCAGGTGATCCAACTGGCTAATACCAACCCCAGGGTCGAGATCAGGTAGTGGCTGCCTTCCCCATGCCACCTGGGAGGAGGCTCTAGGTGGGGTCTTTGTGAGGACTCCGCAGGATTCTTCACATTACTTTGGAACTTTGAACTTTACTTTGGAGCTTTGAACATTGTTTTGTTGGAACTTTGAACTTTGTTTTGGATTAATCCACTCTCGAGAGGAACTAAGACCCGGAGAAGGGAGCCGTTCTCACAGGGGAAGTCCCCCACTTGCAATTGGACATTGTCCAGAGGAAAGGAGTCATTCCTCTGGATCAAGAAGTCCCCTTTTAGCATTAGTTATAAGTGTGAAGGATGCAAATAGGCTTTTTTTTTTTACAAAGGACAGTGGACTATTTTGATTGAGCAGAATTCTTGACCGCATCTTTAGTTTTTGTTGAGGAAGGGAGCCCCTCTTAGTAATAGGGGTAGGTAGGTTTTCACTATACGTACATTCGCTGAAAGGGTCCAGGTCCATGAATTGATCACCGCTGCATGGGTTAGTAATAAGACCGTTTATTAAAGTGCTTAGATGCAAGAGGATTATGTCATGAAGCACTATATAAGAACACACATCCTTATTTTGCAAGGGTATGTGTACTGCTGGAAGTCTTTCGATTGCCTAGGAATAATCCATCACCTTGAAGTTCCTTGAAAGTCCAAGTCGTTGTGGCTTTTCAAATCTTTTCCCAGAGCACTTACAGGGCAAGTGTATCTATTTTCCAAGTCAAACGTCGTGTAGGAAATCCTCGTATTTCCAATCTCATGATTACAGGAGAGATTTTGCAGGCTATGCCCTTGGCCTTCAGAATATCTGCAAGTGTGCTTAAACCAGAGGCCTTTGCCAATGACGCCACTCCAGATGTTTTTGACAGTAATTCCCATGATGCCTCACTACTGACTTTGCTGGCTAGAGCTGCTGGAAGATTTAGTTCACAAAACATTGTGAAAGTGGAAAGGCAGATTCCTGTCCATGCGCGCGCCCGCGCGCAAACACACACACACACAAAAAAAACAACAACAAAAAAACACACACCCACCCCTCCCCCCCATTCTCTTTCCCCCTTCACGAGGTATGAGAGGTGGTATCCTTCAGCAGACTCCTTCTGGGACAGAGCAGTGTCACAGTTCATCCGGGGCAGTGTCCCTATGGTGGCTCTGGTCAGCAGCATCGTGCATTTTATACAATCCCCTGCCAGCATATTTTATCTACCACCTTCAGCAAACTGTAAAGTTTAAAAGGTGACCACCTCAGACAGGTGATTGGCATTTTAGAGAAGAGGGCTAAAGAGGACTGCCAGGGCCTCGGCCTGTCTTTGAGGCAGCCTCAGGCTAGGGATCCACAAACATTCTGTTTCTTGGGGCACAGCTACAGATAATCTTTTGCAGACTCGAAAAGCAGGCCCAAGAGTACTTCAGTGTGACAGCAGAGACACCCTCAGCTGCAACAGGTATCAGGCTCACCTCACACCATAACAGGAGGCTCTTCTGCCAACCTACTCCAACGAGCACCATCAGGGGTCAAGTCCTAAAAATTAAAGTGGGGGGACTCATCAACAAATGCTATGGTATGTGACATCGCCAGAAATTAGCATATGAAAGTGAAATATGCACATTCCGTTAAATTGGCTTTGCATAACCACCCAAATTGAACGGACGAATCGTAGTTGCCTTTCATAAAATCAACACACACACAAAAGAAAGGATATTTTCTTCTAATAATGTTTTTGAAAACTTTAAAAAGGTGTGCATGTTTTAAACTCCAACATCCAATACAAATGTTTTCCCTGGGACTTGCAGTACTGAAATGGGACATTTCACCTTTAGTTTGTTATTTGTCATCAGGTTATGTAGTGCAGTGGTGAAGTGTCTGGCCTACAAACCCGATGACTGCGGTTTGATAGCAGAGGTTGGCTTTAATTCAGTGCAATAGGTGCACTGGTACCCTTATTTCTGGTGATACTTCTTCAGGTTCTTGTAACCCGACTAACCCTTCCCGCAACGCTCTTAACTCGTTGTCTATATCTACTTGTGGAACCTCTGGGTACACTGATGCTACAGGCATGTCAGCGCCTGTGGAGGGGTTATATGGAGGTGGAGGTATGAAAGCTCTTGAGTTAGCTCCTCCCACCTCCAGTTGCTAATCTGGATAATCCTGTTGACACTCTAGCACTGGAGGCTTATAGACTGGGTGTGTACACCCTACTGCAGGTTTAGGCGTTACAGGGTATATTCCCTTACACTGGATTTCTTTTCATCTTCCATATCCTTGAATAATTGATGGAGATCTAAAATCTCCTTTCTTTTTTGGAATTGCTTTCCTTTATATTTTGCTGCTAAAAAGATGGACATTTTTTCTAGCATGTTTCTGTTATGGGAGCCTTGCTCCGGCCATGAGCAGGACATCCCCTTTCCTTTGTTTCTACTATCCATTGTTTGTGGTACTTATTTATTCTGTCACAATACAGTGGCAGAACCCTATGCATGTGTTTTATTGGGGTTTCTTCCTCCATAATGTTGCATGCGTCCCTAATGCGTCACTTAGACAATACTGCTATGCTGCGCACGCTTCTACTTGTTACAAAAAAATACAGATCAACCCACTTTTTCTACACACACACACACACACACCCCTTCCTTCCATTTTTACTGCAAAAGACAGCAAGAGGAAATATACAAAACTAATTGACAAAAATCCAGGCCCATTCCTTATACCGAGCCACTACTTTATTTCCTTATATCCTTGTAATACCACCTTCCCAGCTTTTTTAGATATGCTGAGGGTCCCATAGTTACATTTTTTGTAAACAATTTTTATTAATTTTAATAACACACCAAAGTAAAACAAAACCAAGACAAACCAACACCAGACAGTGAACAACATTTATAGCTTTCAAGTCTCTTGTGCTGTTTCTATGCTGTGTCCCACCGCCTTCCCCTTAACCCTCTCCCCGCAAGCCTACTCCACACCCCCATCTTCTACTACTGTAACTGGGGATCCCTCTTTCCTTTCCTCCACTGAGGAATCATCCTCATCTGGGCCAATCTGGACAGATCCTGATAGCATAGCTACTAAGTGTCTCCAGGCCATCAAAGTTTCAGCTTCCTCCCCTCTACCCCCCCTCTATTAGCTGCTTCACTCCACACCACCGTTTCTGCATCTGCCCATTTGCAAAGGTCGTGCCATCACACTTCAGCTTTTGGACTACTGCTTGCTTTCCAGCTCATGTCTATTCTGCGCTTTGCCAGTATGTAAGCTAGGTCTTTAAGTTTACTCACATGATTTAACTCACGCGTTCTGAGAAACACCCTCACCATGCACGCCCACAGAGTTTCCACATCCAGCCTTATCTCTTTCTCCGCCATGAGGTGTGCTATATCCCTCCAGAATCTCCTTATTTCAGGACATGCCCAGAACATATGTACCAGTCCCGCGTTCACCTCCCGACATTTAGGACATTATTGTGTTCCTGCGTTCTTAAACCTTGCAATCTTCTGAGGGTTCATATACGCCCTGTGAGTGACATATAACTGGCTTTGTTGTAACCTTGCGTTCCTGGACACTTTGTGGTATCTCTGTACCCTCACCCACAGCTCATCGCTCATAGTTTCCCCGGCTTCCTCCTCCCAATCCTGTCGCAACTGGCTCACCTCCTTTCCCACTCTGGACATCAGTAGTTCATAAATTCGGGAGATCTTATGGCCTCCGTCCGACACATCATAAAACGTTTCCACGACTGTGTCAGGCTGGCTTTCCAGCACTATCGTTGACCAGGTGTCTTTTATCTTCTGCAGCAGTCTGATATATGTGATATATTGTCCCCGGTGTAAGCCAGTGTCATCTACCAGTGTGTTGAACTCCACCCCATTTCCCTCATGTCACACATCCCCCAACGTTGCAATGCCCATTGGTTCCCAATGTTTCCGGACTGTCTTCCGGACTGGACCGGGCTCATCCACCCCATTCAGTACAATTAGTGGTATCTGTGGGGAACATAACATGGGACCGTATTCCCCATGGCCCGGCAGGCTCTTTGCCATATCTTCCGTCCTGAGTCTAACATTCTTGACCCCCCCTCTTCCTGTGATTTTGGCACCCATATCCATTCTTTCAGGAAAAACGGACCACTCTCGGCCCTCAACAATCTGGACTCAGATGTGGGGTCTTCCGATAACCACCTCGCCACGTATTGTAATTGGCCAGCCAGATAGTAGATATCAAAGTTGGGCAATTTAATACCTCCACGGTCGTATGTGTTCTGCAGTTTCCATAGTTCTACTCTATTGCTAGTATTGTGCCAAATGAACCCCCTGCATATTCCTTGGATTTTAACAAAGAATCGTCTATTTACAAAATGGTGGCAGTACCACCATCTTCAGCAGTGCCACGCTACCCATCATAGTCAAAGGGAGCTTTGCCCAAAACCTCATGCTGTTTTCCATACTGGCCACCGCCTTCTCTGTGTTCTGCTTGAGTTTGACCGCAACACTGTGATATACATCGATCCCCAGGTATCTAAAAGTCCCGGTCTCCCATTGTATTGGTAGCACCAGCAGCTTCTCCCACGATATCCCTTTATATCTACCTAGGGGAAATATACATGATTTCTTGGGGTTCACTGTTATGCCAGACAGCGTTGCGTACCGCTCCATTACTTCCAGGATATATTGTAGGTTCTCTTCAGGATATTTCAAATACAATAGTATATCATCTGCGTACATTAATATAAGATTGCCCTCCTTTTGTGCTAATCCCCAACTCCCTTTATTGTTGCCTCAAATATATCGCCTGGGGTTCCATCGCTAGGATGAATAACAGCCGGGACCACGGGCACTCCTGTCTGGTGCCCCTACCAAGTTGCCACTGGTCTGAGATGATATGATATGATATGATATGGTATTTGTAACGCGCCTATACACAAGTGTTTCAAGGCGCGACGAGGCAGGGAGGGGGGGAAACAAGGGGAAGACAGACAAACGATCCTACTAGGCCAGGTGTCATTCAGATTGCGCAAGTGCAGAGGTAAGGGGAAAAGGAGAAAGTGCAGGGGGAGGAGGTGGGGGGGAAAGTGCAGTACAAGGTAAGTAGCGTAAAAAAAATAATAAATAATAATAAAAGGGCCAGCTGGTGGCAAGTGCGAGGTAAGTGCAGAGCAAGTGCTGGGAAGGGGGCTGTAGGGATGCAGTGACAGTCCCACAGTGCAGGGGGAGCCAGGGAGGCAGTGCAAGTGGAGAGTGGCTGGGCCCTGGACCGAGGTCACAGAGTGGCCCAGATGCAGGTTTAGTGCAAACTTCAGTGGGGAGTTTAGCAGGTTTAGCAGGGGAGAGGGAGAGAGAAGGCAGAAGCGAAGAGGAAGGTTTTGAGGTGCTTCCGGAACCGGAGATGGTTCTCCTCAAGTTTCAGGGAGGCAGGAAGGCTGTTCCAGAGGGAGGCCCCTGCTGCGGAGAGAGATCTACCCCCAGCTCGTTGCTTCGAGAAGCGGCTGACCATGAGGGAGTTGGAGACGGATGAGCGAAGGGCTCGTGAAGGCAGATATTTAGGAAGAGAGAGTTGAAGGTATTGTGGCCCCAGGCCCCAGAAGGCCTTGTGGACAATGCAGAGGGTTTTGAACTTAATCCTCGCAGCCACTGGGAGCCAGTGAAGAGATTTCAGTCCTGGAGAGATACGGTCCCTGGGCTTGAGGCCAAGGACAAGTCTCGCAGTTCTGTTCTGGATAAGTTGCAGAGGGCGGAGAGTGGAGGCAGGCAGATTAAGATAGAGGCTGTTACAGTAGTCCAGCCTTGAGAGAACCAGGGCTCGGGAGACAGTGAGCTTCTGGGGGAAGGAGAGGAAGGGAAGAATACCTCTGAGGAGGTGCAGCTGGTAGTGTGACTTCTTAGAGACGTCAGAAATATGAGGAGAGAAGGAGAGTGTGGAGTCGAAGATGACCCCGAGGTTTTTAGCTTTGCAGGTAGGGGCAGGAAGAGGGCCAAGGGAGGCCGGCCAGAGAGCTGCAGGAAAGGAGGGAGTGGGTGTGCCGATGAGTAGAATCTCAGTCTTACTGGCGTTAAGGCAGAGGTCATTGGCGGCACACCATTCCTGGATAGCAGACAGACAGTCGGAGATGAGGGAAGGAGAGGAGGAGGCCGAGGGTAGCCTGAAAATGAGCTGGGTATCGTCCGCATAGCACTGAAAGTGGGGGCAGAGAGCGGCGATGCGGTGGGCAAGGAGTGCCAGATACTGATTGAAAAGCCAGGGAGAGAGGTTGGATCCCTGGGGGACACCACAGGTGGAGAAAAAGATGTCAGAGAGGACGGAGCCCATTTGGACCTGGGAGGGTCGACCGGAAAGGAAAGAGGTCAGCCATGCCAGAGCCTGACCAGTGATACCCAGGTTATCACGGAGACGGTTGAGCAGGATGGCATGGTTGACAGTGTCAAAGGCAGAGGAGAGATCGAGCAGAATGAGAACACAGGGAGTGTTGGAATCGAGGTTCAGGAGCAGGTCCTCACGGATGTTCAGGAGAGATGACCGCTTCCATTTTAACCCGAGCCAGTGGTTTACTGTACAGCAACTGGCCCCCCTCAACTATTTGGGCCCAATCCCGTATTCCTTCAAGGCCGCCATCAGCCAAGGCCATTTGACAGAGTCAAAGGCCTTTACTGCATCTAATGAAATAATTGCAGTCTCCTGGGGGTCCTTTTCCGACTGTTCTATAACATGATGAAGCCTTCTGAGATTATCGTATATGTTTCTGTGCAGAACATACCCGATCTGGTCCGCATGTATGAGTTAATGAATGACCGGTCTCAGCCTGTTCGCCAACACCGTCATAAGTATCTTGCTATCTTGATTAAGCATGGATAGCGGTCTGTATGACCCGCAATCCATGCATGGTTTGTTAGGCTTAAGGAGCGGGATAATAATTGCTTCCCTCAGAGACTCCGGTAGCGACGCCTTATCTAGCGCTTCATTCAGCATCGCCAGTAGTGGTGGGAGTAACACTGCTTTGTATGTTTTGTAGAAATCGCTAGGGAGTCCATCTGCCCCAGGTGCTTTACTAGTGGGTAGGAGTTTAATCACTGCCTCCAATTCCTCTAGTGTGCGCCACTGATAAGTTCGCTTTATTAGTGTGCTCCATATCATGGTCATGTGTTTGAAGAGGGTCAGAACAGGACTGTGTCTGGCCAATGTTGGAGCACAAACTTGTGTCAGTGTGTGGCTGGAGTACACTTTTCTCAGCCAGTCCTGTGGAAAGAGCTTCTTGTAAGGTGGCTTCATTGCACAATGAAGCTTGATCTTTCAGTATTGACCCCTTCATAAGAGGTGTACTTGTCTGGGTCTTTGTTTGCAGGGGTAAAGTTGACTGATGCGACTTTTGCAGCTCATCCTCAACAGTAGTAGTTTTCAACTGTGAATAGGTCTTTTTCACAGATTTAGAGCTAAAACTGTTAATTAGCTTGTGCTTTATTTGTTGGTAAGCCTACCGATTTGGTGGCAACAAATACCGATTTTTTAAATATTTTTGAAACTTTACGAATTCTATAAATTTTTGCTTAAAGAATGTTGGCATGTATGTGGTATATATGTCCTGTAATTTACAGACATTTCTTTATTAGGGTGAATGTTGTGACTAATCAAAACAAAAGAGTCCATTATACACCTAAAAGCGCTTCTTACTGAATCACTATAAAACATGTTTAACATTTTGAATTGTGCACATTATGATGTTCCCATAATGCTCTTTGCTTTTATGCAAATCGCTAGGATTGGATTCTTTGAAGAGATACTGTGGCGCACTACCTGGCAGGGGACCATGCCCTTTGTCCTCATCACTTCCTTCCAAAAGCCTCGCCCCTCCAAAGAGGTGACAGTTCCCCCATACATGTTTTCCATTTCCAGAACTGACCACAGTAGTACAGCGCTTTCACAATGCTCAGGTAACACGCGTGTAGAATGCTGAACTCTCTCCCAAGGTTAGGGATGGTTGAATGGCAAGGATTAGAATTGTGATTGTGTACAAGTGCCAGACTCAGTCATTCTCTCTCTTTGCTCCTTCCTTGCCCTCTTGCACAGCCATTCCTAATCCTGGGAGGAATGGGTAGAGTCCTGCCTCCTCCACGTCTCCTTAATACTCCCAAAAGTCAGTCCAAGTGAGTCTCTGTGGTTTAGCCTCCAAGCCGCTTAGGATCAGGACTGTGGCTCTGCAAGTTGGCCTGGCCACCTTGGGCCAGAAGAGTGTTAAGCCTGTCCCTTAGAGGGCAGGAGTGGCAGCTATAATTCAGTCTAGTTTAACATGGCAATGGTTTTTTATGGCCATAGAGGAACATGTTGCCGAATAACTTTTCATGTTGAATGCTACACTATGAAGACCCTAAGCATTAATATTTGTTTTGATATTTTTTGGAGACTATAGAAAACCCACATCGTGGGCGCTGCACTGCAACACGAACCAAGAGAAAATGGTCCCATTTTTAGGATGCATATAGTTCTTTTAGCGAAAACGTTTTAAAATTCACTTCCAATATTGCAATTTAAGTCCCCTGAGAGGCAGCTGGATTCAGTGATTTGTTATGTTATGCTGGGTGTCTTTTAAAATATATATATATGCCGCCAGATCTGAGCCACAACAGCAAGGCATTGTGGGTATGCAAATTAGCCCAAATACAAATCTTTTTCTCCAGGAAATTGCTTTGTCTAAGGGCAGTGCTACTTTATAAATGGCTTAATCAACCCAAGAAAGACATCTTGAAAGGCTGTCAGGACAACTAGATAATTGGTTTCCCCCTTATTAGGGAGCATCAGTGAAGTATAGTCCTGACAGTGCCTGCTTTTTCTCCCCGAACCCCCATCTCAAGAGACGATGTTCGCTGTTTGTCTCCCTTGTCAGTCATGCAACTCTGCTAAAGCTCCTCCCACTTCCCAGTGTCCCTAGTATATTGAAGGAGGAACTTTGTAGTTGGAGTATTTGGCCATGTTTTTAGCAACACCAACAAAGTTATGGTGGGTTTAAAAAGGTTTGGAAAAAAATAACCTTTTACCTGAAATGTGAAAATAGGAAAATCCATAAGAGCCAAGTAACACACTCCACAGCGCCCCTAGTAGCCATCGCCGGAAGTTCACCTCCAGTTCTGAGCCATATCAGCAATGGATTGTGGGTATATAAATTAGCTAAATTGCAAACCTTTTTATCCAGCAAATTGTCTCTGTCCAAGAGGGCAGTGCTACTGTATCCATAGCTTAATCAACCCAAGACAGAAGGTTTGTTTGCAAGGCTGTCAGGACAAACACATACCTGGGATCGTACAGTGAAGGAAAGAGAGAGAGAGAGACACACACCCCCCAACACCTACCTTGTTGGGACAAATATATTCTTGTGAAGGTTTTGAAAGACTTCAGAGAGGAGTGCTTTAGAAATTAGTGAACCATGGATGCATGATGGACCCAACAAGTGCTTGGGTGTTCCCTATTTGAGTGTGTGTTGGCCAAGTGTATCAGGTTGGGTTGATGGGTGACCAATGCTGTCCCATATATGTCAGCTGGTGTCTGCCAGGCCGTATGTCGGGGGGTGTCACAGGCAAGAATTGGCTGAGTGAAAGGTGACTGGAGGGAAAACAGGGAGAGGAAAGGGTTGTGCTCATTAACGCGCCACCCCATCCTACATACTTGCCAACCCTACCAATTTTTAAGCAGTCCTACCATCTACCGATTTAGGGGCCGATTCATGGAACAAACGTGCGCCGAAAATCTTTGCGCAAGCAGGCGCAAGCGGAAAAAAACAGGCGCACGCGCACGCGTGCGATTCATGGAAGTCCCTGCGCGTGTTCACCTCGGGATGTGCGCCAAACCCGTGGATGGCGCACAAGTCACTGCAACATCCCGAAAGGCGTGCGCAACGCGCACAGTGAAAGCGCACAACCTCGGCGCATACACCAGAAAGTGGGCGGGACACGGGGCGTAACGCGCGGAATGGGGAACAACGCGCGAAAATAAGGGCGTAACTGGGGATGTACTGCAGGGAAGCAGACGGAACGCCCACACGCACTCGAACCACACGTATTCATGGAATCGAATAGGGCAAAGCCACGTACAGCCAAAGACATGCACAAGCTGAAACACGTCCGCCACACGAAGGCAGGCGGTAGAGTCCCAGCGCATCACAAAAGTGGCAACATACAGCAATTGGGCCTGTGCGAGCGGGGCACGTGTATTGCGGGGGTGCGCGGGAAGCAACACACGCGATCGAGCGGGGTACGTGTATTTTTGGGGCGCGCGGGAAGTGACACACGCGATTGAGCGGGGTACGTGTATTTCGGGGGTGCGCGGGAAGTTACACACGCGATTGAGCGGGGTACGTGTATTTCTGGGGTGCGCGGGAAGTCATTCACGCGATCTCATCAGGGTACGTGTATTTCAGGGTGCAGGGGAAGTATCCCACGCAACATCAGCAGGGTACGTGTATTCCAGAGGTGCGCGGGAAGTTCCACACGCAATTCCATCAGGGTACGTGTATTACAGGGGTGCGCGGGAAGTTCCACACGCGATATCATCAGGGTACGTGTATTACAGGGGTGCGCGGGGAGCAGCACACGTGTGGGTCCTCCCAGGTGTTCCCTCTACACCCTCCACGGCCCCTGCAGGTGGCTCACACCACAGGGGCCTACCCAGCACATGTCATGCAGGCACCCCATCCACCATGGCCATGCCCACCAGCCAACCCACATGTCAACTTGCACTACTGCCCACCAACGCATGTCCCCCTGCACCCCCAGCCACCAGGGGCTCCCTCCACCAGGCCCCCACCCATGTCTCCCACCACCCCCACCCCCCCAGTCACCAGGGGCAGCCTCCACCAGGCCCCCACTCATGTCTCCCTGCACCCCCACCCCCCAGCAGTGCAGGGGCAGCCTCCACCAGGCCCCCACTCATGTCTCCCTGCACCCCCACCCCCCAGCAGTGCAGGGGCAGCCTCCACCAGGCCCCCACCCATGTCTAATACCACCACCCCCACCCCCAGCCACCAGGGGCAGCCTCCACCAGGCCCCCACTCATGTCTCCCTGCACCCCCACCCCCCAGCAGTGCAGGGGCAGCCCCCCACTCATGTCCAACTCATGTCTCCCATCACCCCCACCCCCAGCAGTGCATGGGCAGCCTCCACCAGGCCCCCACCCATGTCTACCACCACCCCCACACCCCAGCAGTGCAGGGGCAGCCTCCACCAGGTCCCCACCCATGTCTCCCACCACCCCCACCCCCAGCAGTGCAGGGGCACCCACCACCAGGCCCCCACCCATGTCTCCCACCACCCCCACCCCCCAGCAGTGCAGGGGCAGCCTCCACCAGGCCCCCACCCATGTCTCCCACCACCCCCACCCCCCAGCACTGTGGGGCACCTGCCAGCAGACCCCACCCATGTCTCCCACCACCTCCACCCCCCAGCCACCAGGGGCAGCCTCCAGCAGGCCCCCACCCATGTCTCCCACCACCCCACCCCCCAGCAGTGCAGGGGCAGCCTCCACCAGGCCCCCACTCATGTCTCCCTGCACCCCCACCCCCGAGGAGTGCAGGGGCAGCCTCCACCAGGCCCCCACCCATGTCTCCCACCACCCCCACCCCCCAGCAGTGCAGGGGCAGCCTCCACCAGGTCCCCACCCATGTCTCCCACCACCCCCACCCCCCAGCAGTGCAGGGGCACCCACCACCAGGCCCCCACCCATGTCTCCCATCACCCCACCCCCCAGCCACCAGGGGCATCCTCCACCAGGCCCCCACTCATTTCCCCTATCACCCCCACCCCCCAGCCACCAGGGGCAGCCTCCACCAGGCCCCCACTCATGTCTCCCTGCACCCCCACCCCCGAGGAGTGCAGGGGCTGCCTCCACCAGGCCCCCACCCATGTCTCCCACCACCCCACCCCCCAGCAGTGCAGGGGCAGCCTCCACCAGGCCCCCACTCATGTCTCCCATCACCCCCACCCCCAGCAGTGCAGGGGCAGCCTCCACCAGGCCCCCACTCATGTCCAACTCATGTCTCCCATCACCCCCACCCCCAGCAGTGCAGGGGCAGCCTCCACCAGGCCCCCACCCATGTGCAACTCATGTTCCCCAGCCAACATGTCATCACAATCTAGATCCCTGGTCCCTATGGTCAGCCTCCAAATGCAAAACACCCACCCGAGTATTGCATCCACCCACTCATAATTTGCAATTACATCACAGAACACCAATTGCAACTTCCGAAACAAACACATTTCCCTCACATACACCCAATGGGTGTCAGTGAATCTCAAAACACATATCATGAAATGCATGAAACCAATGAGATACCACACATTGAAGTTCACCAAAAATAATATGTATTAAAGGAAACATCAATAGAATAAAAAATGAAGAAACAGAAACGTGAATGTACAAAAATGAAAAGAAGCATGTCCGTCAAAAAAAGCAAAACCAAAAATAAAAATCCAAAGTAATGTCCAAAGTCAATGTCCACAAAACAAAATCCAATGGGAAATAAAAAAGAAAGCCATTGCTCCATGGTCAAAAATAGAAAAAGAAATACAATCCAACTGTCAACTATGTACATGGGAACAATCCAGGGTCCATTATCCCAACAAAATAAAGGAAACCTATCTAACTACACTAATAAAAATAAACTATATACAAAAATGTGGCCAATGTCCGAAAGGTCCAAATAAAATAAAAACAAAAATGAAACCTAACACTACCTAGAAACTATGTACAAGGGCAGCGGGCTAGTTTCACGGCTCACTTGTGGATGTTCCGGGCCAGGGCATCATCGAACTCCTCCTCAATGTCCCGGAGGCGGTCCTCCTCCATGGCCCCGAGGGTCCGCAGGGCCGCCGACGTCTCCACCTCCAAACCCCTGCGGATTGCCTCGAGGCAGTCGGCCCGCCTCAGGGCCCTCCGCATGGAGTTCTCCGCCCTGACCATTGTGAGCCGTGCCTCTTCCGCCCGCTGCCGCTCTGCATCTATGGCGTGGCCCAACCGCTGCCACACGGAAGACACTCTCTGTCCTGGGTCCTCCTGCCCTCTGGCCGATGCCTGCCCCTCCGATGTCGAAGGCCCCGAGCCTTCATGGCTCCCACCACGTTGCTGCTGCTGCTGTGCCTCTGCCCGTGCACTGCCTCCTGCTGCCTGCACATCCTCCGCCGGCTGGGGTGCAGTTGTTGATGTGGCCACCCCTGCTGGACGTCCGACTCCCGACTGTGGCAGGGATGCCTCCTCCACCAGCCTGGCCGCACCGTCAGAGGCAGCTCCACAGGGCACCCAGGTGACTGATGGGTGGGAAGATGGCACAGAGGACGACTGGCGCGTAGGGGGTCCAGTTGAGGAGGGGGTCGGAGCAAGCCCCATCAGACGGAGGAATCCGGCCTGGGTGACCTGTCCCAGCAGGCTGACCTGGTCAACGAGCCATTCGAGATGACTCGCAGTCTCTTCATGAAAAGACTGCAGGTCACCTCGCATGGTCCGTTGACGCAACGCCACACCAGCCAGGACAGGCTCAACCCGGACCTGGATAGCCACGTCCGCAGGCAGAGGAAGGCCAGTTGACGTGAGCTCATCCCCTGCCTGAAAACGGGTCTGGACGTAGGCATCCCTGCTGGTGCAAGATGATGCAGGGACAGGATCGGGGACAGAATTGCACACAGGCACCTCCGTGACGGCCTGTGCTGCCTCCTGTCCCTGGTCCTGCATTGCACCACTAGCACCAGTGGGATCCCCACCTCCAGACCCCGTCTCTGGTGCTTGCACGGCCTCCTCCTCCACCAAACCCCCCACCAACCTGGATGACTCCGGGCCATCTTCCCCTGTTGGGCCCTGTGGGGTCCCAGCTGCCCCTTCTGCTGCCGAGGAGTCCAACTCCAACCTCCGCCTCTTGGACCTCCCCCCGGCAGCTGCGGCCTGGGACGCGGCACCGGACTCCTCACTCCCCGACGAGATGACAACCTGGGAGGGGAGCCGGGCCTTGCCTCTCCGGCTGGCGGTCGGATCCCCGCCGCTGTGCTCCACAGCACCTTCTCCGCCCTCTTCATCAGTTGACGCTGCAGACAGGGAGAAACAAAACACAGGCATCAGGGCACTGTACAATGGACACATACACACATGACAGTTGTACATGAGTGGCATTGGCAAACCTCAGACATGTCATCACAATCCCCAACACACATGTCATTACAAGTCGCACACATGAGCCATACCACAGCCATATCGCAACTGCCACCACCATCCATACACATACAACAGCATGAGCAGCTAAAGGTGAGCCAGACATCACATGCAACACAGGAAGTGCACCACACATGTACACACACCACCACACTTGCATGCATGTGTACACCTCTGCCAAGTGTCGCACTGTTCAGACGGGCATCCATGTCACATCTGCCAATCAGGCTTCCACATACCGCTGTCACATGCATCCATGTTGCATCACTGTTGCACCCTTGTCAAATACACACACATGCACATGTACACAGTGCTGAAACATGCAGCCGAAAACAACATACATGCGTGACATCACGGACATGTCTACTTACATACATATTCATCCAAACATGTGTGCCCACACAACTGCATTTGGCATGCTAGCCTACACACACAAGCACCATCCATGTCTCACACATTACAGCCCTCGCATGTGTCAGCCCCACGGCCCTGTACACCCCCACCCATACTCGACCCCATACAAACAGATGTGCAACCTGCACACTACTGAATAATCACCACACGCACTGCTCACAATCAGGATGCATGTACACTCACCGCTCGACTCCAGACGGGGCTGCTTCTCAAGGACCTGGACGTGGAGCGCTGGGGATATGCGTTCCAGGACCCTCATCTGTTCTTCCGACAAGTGGCCCCGGCGCCCCTTGGCATCCGCTGCCTTCAAGAGGCGCCGGGCCTTGTTCAGGGTCCTGGACCTGAAGTCCTCCCAGCGCTTCCTGACATGTTGTAAGTCGCGGACTGCCACCCCCTCCGCGTTGATGGCAGTCACGATGTCAGTCCAGATCCGAGTCCGTCCTTCCTTGACGGCGCGGGAACTTCCGAAGAGGGCAACATACTGCCCCAGGACTTGCTCCACCAGGACACCAACTTCGGTGGCACTGAAGCTGGTGCCCCTCTGCCTCTCTGGCCGGGGGTTGTCAGTGGTCACAGATGGTGTTTGCCCCGAAATGACAACCCCAGAGGCAGGAGTGGGTGGGCAACTGGGTCCTGGGGCTGGGCTGTGGAGCGATGGAATCCCAGTCGGGAGTCTTCGGTTCCAGCAGGGGTGGTCACAGCAACAGCACCCCTGGCTGATGTGCAGGCAGCAAATGGCAGGGCACGTGGGCAGCAGGCAGTCAGGCAGCAGCAGATGGCAGGTGGGAGTGTGCTCGGGGCTCTGGGGGGCAGTAGTTCGGCCTTCTGGGCAGGAGCGTGGTCTTCCGTGTGCTTACGCGTGGCCAGCTTGATACGGAATGATTTGGCACGTGAAAAATCTGCACGTCAGCGTGTAATTCGAGGAAAGGCCCTTAGCGCGTAAGCGCGTCTGCACGCATACGCATTTTCATTGGACAGAAGGCCCCTCAAGCGCAAGCGCCCCTGTGACGTGACGCGTACAGACGTGCATGCGCATTTCAGCGCGTGTGAAAAACTGCACGTCCGCGTGTAATACGAGGAAAGGGCCCATGCGCGTATGCACGGGAGCACGCATATGCGATTTCATTGGACCAAAGGCCCTTAGCGCGTGAGCGCGTCTGTGACGTGACACGCGCAGGTGTTTCCCTCATTGCACGTGATGACAGAACACATGTGGATTTCCACCAATCGCGTGTGAAAGTTCCCGGCACCCCGGAACACACGTACCCAGGCTAATCGTGTGTGGAACTTCCCGCGCACCCCGAAACACACGTACCCAGGCCAGTTGCGTGTACGCTCACTCCCCTCCGATCACACGCGATGACACTCGGACCGTATCCGAATACGGGAAACCCGCGCACGGCAAAAGACGTGCACAGGCATCAACGCGTCTGCCACACGAAGGCAGGCGGAAGCGTCCCCGCGCACAGCATAAAAGTGCGCGCAAACAACACACGCGTATATACAGCTACGATGAATGCCCCATTTGTCGCTGCACTGATCGTGGGACACCGCAGGAGGAGGAGAATAGCCAGGGCACGCATTTTCGCACCACGGACAAGCCTTTTTGGGATGCCTGACGACCAGGTCTATGGTATAGGTTTCCACCCCATATCATCCTAGACCTGGTCAGGGAGTGGGAAGATGACCTCACATCCCCCACCCTTTGCTCCCAAGCATTGAGCCCCTTGGAGAAGCTGCTCAATGTCCTGCATTTTTTGGCCACTGGGTCATTTCAGCGGACCACTGCCATAGTGGGGGGGGGTCTCACAGGCCACGCAGTCACGCTGCCTACACCAGGTACTGGCAATCATGACAGCGCGCCCCTCAGTCCGCAGGCACATATACAAGCCCAGAACACCTGCAGAAAGGCAGGCCGTTGTCCTGGATTTTTTCAGGGTGGCACACTTCCCCAAAGTGCTCGGTGCCATAGATTGCACCCATGTGGCCCTACGTCCACCTAGGGCCATTGAGCACATCTACCGAAACCGCAAGCACTGGCATTCCATCAATGTACAGGTGGTATGTGATGCAAAGGGAATCATCACCTCTGTCTATGCAAACTACCCTGGCTCCACCCATGACAGTTTCATATACAGAATGTCCGCCCTGAGCCGGGCCCTGGAAGCTGGGCAGCATGGCGACACATGGCTCCTAGGTCAGTACAAATTCCCTTGCACATGCATGCAAGTCACACACAGACAAATATCCAAACCCTAATAATCTCAACTATTATCACCTCCCCAGGGGACAGTGCCTACCCTCTGAGCAACCACATGATGACGCCAATCCGGAACCCCACCACACCACCCCAGGTAAGATACAACGCCGCCCATATTGCAACCAGGGGCATAGTGGAGCGCACATTCGGAGTGCTCAAGTCACGTTTCTGCTCCCTTGACCGCTCTGGTGGCCAACTACTCTATGCACCACCAGTAGTGTGCAGGATCATTGTGGCAGTATGTGTCCTGCACAATGTTGCAACACGGCAGGGCGTCCCGGTGGACATGGTGGTGCCCCCACATCCCCAACCACAGGCACAGGCGCTGCCCATGGGAGGGGACAGGGCACGTGGCGAGGAAGCCCGGACCCAGCTTGTGGCCACATTTTTCACCTAAACTCCCACCCCTGCAGAGTGCACACAGGCCTGGCACATACCAGGTGACAATCGATGATGACAAAGAGACAGTTAACTGTCACAACCCTACCACCCTGAGAAAGTTGCCATGGAAGTGCCACATCGTCTGCATCCCTAGCTACTTAAACACAAGCTATCCTGTGTGACCAAAAGGCACACATATGACAGATGACATGATATGGGCCATACACAAGTATTCCAAGGCGCAATGAGGCAGGGAGGGGGGAACAAGGGAACACAGGGAATGGTACTACTAGGCCAGGTGTCATTGGGATCGTGCAAGTGCAGGGGTAGGGGGAATGGGAAAAGTGCAAGGGGAAGGGTGGGGGGGAGTCCAGTACAGGGGAAGTAGCCCAAAAAAATAATACATAGGTCGCCTGGTGGCAACTACAAAGGTAAGTGCAGACAAGTGCTGGGAAGGGAGGGCTGTAGGGAAAGAGAGACAGTACTGCAGTGCAGGGGTTGCCAGGGAGGCAGTGCAAGTGGAGAGTGGCTGGGCCAGGGACCGAGGTCAGTGAGAGTGGGCCAGTTGCAGCTCCTGTGCAGTTCCAGTGGAGAATTCTGCAAGGGAGAGGCAGACAGTAAGCAGAAGCAAAGAGGAAGGTCTTGAGGTGCTTCCAGAACTGGAGATGATTCCCCTCAAGTTCAAATCAGGCCGGAAGTCTGTTCCAGGGGGAGGGCCCTGCTGCGGAGAGAAATCTACCCCCAGCTATTTGCTCTGAAAAGAGGATGACACGGACATGCAAGGTGTGCATCACACACACCTGCAAAACAGGCCATGGCCATCACTGTCATGTCACTCAAACCCTCCCAAACATCAACATGACATGGCACGCAATACCCATACACCAATGCAGTAACGATAAGGTACACATTGCCATGCCCTAAATGCACAGTGGCATCGGACACTGCTGCCTGACCCGGAATCAGATGAAATGACAGACCAACAACCTCCCACCCAAAACAAGTCATTTCCAAATGCATTACAACAGTCGTAGACGTAACATCACAATGAATGCCTGTCTACATGCACATTATGCATTGCAAAATCAACACTGCAGCTCATGTGTGCAGTGTCCTACTCCTGCATCACACTGCTCAGCGCACAGCACAGTGAACAGCCATTGTGTGTGATGCACACCCTGAGCATCACATCTAAGTGACAGACCACGTCAAACAGCAAATTAGGCATGTACTGGATCCATGATCGGTCACAGAACATGTGCTGCCGGGACACAGTGGGCACCAGAAGGCAAACAGTGTACACGTGGATATGCAAGGGTGGGAGTACATGTAGTGCATCAGAGTGCAAGTGTGTGGTTCTGCAAGGACATGCACTCCACATATGCATGTGCACTCAAGTGACCATCAGTGTTCCCTACACATCACATGCGAACATCCACCATGTGTACACCCCAGCATGTCAAACCACAACTATCCCCTCGCACCTGAAAGGAAAACACAACACATGAACAGGCATTGGTCAGCAGAACACAACATGTACATAGGATACCACCATTACTATGTCAGAGTTCCCATCACACTGCAGGGCAATGCAACTATCAACAACAACCCCCCCCCCCCTCCCTCACAAATGACCATGACCCACTGAACAACTGCACCTGGGTCATGGAGCCTCCAAACCTCAATTCCACCTGGCCACAGGATCACCTTTACCCTTCGTCACCATCTCCCACCTTGTGTGTAAAAAGATGCCTGAACCCTCAGAATCCACACTCATTTCCAAAATCACAAAATCCAAGGCATAAAAACGAACCCGAGCACCCTCCAGTAGATGACTTGACGTAGCAGTACCTCACAAAGGCAAAGTACTACCACAATGATGCAACAACCAAGGTAGCACAGCAAAACAATGTCACGACAGGATGTGAGACATGTGTGGTACATGACATAGGATGATGCACCATGAATGGATGTCTACTGTCACAGGTCCCCTGTACAGGCGCGGGAGTGTCACGAAACAACCCCCCGCACCATGTCCCGGGTGCCTGCAAGGTCAGACTCACACAGGCCCCTGAGACCCTGGTGGGAAGGAGGTTCAGGGATATGCAGTCGGGACAGGTGTTGACACACTGGATGACTGGAATGAGCGGCAGGAGAGGGGAGGAGGAATGACACATGAAACTAGGGAATGCACGAAAATGTACAACCTGCATGAACACATACACAATCCAAACAGACTTGGACATCATTGTCATGGCCTTCTGTAGTCCAGGCTCAGGAGTGGTACGAACCAACCACCCCCTCTAGGGTTTTGGCGCCTGCAAGTTCGGGGCTTACACAGGCATCCGCAACCCCAGTGGGGAAAGAGGGTCAGGGAACGTTGCTTGGATAGGCACGGGAAGCAGGAACACCGGGTAGAGGGTACAGGTTTCAAAATTGCATAGGATCACGGGTGATTAGGGAGAAAAAAACATACCAAATTGAACCACACATACATCCATGCATCAGTACACTCCCCAGCAAGCCTATGCAGAGCAGTTCGTAAGAAAAACAACAAGACACTTAGCTCTGGTTTTGAGTGCTGGCCTCCTGCCTGCGCACTCTCAGGTCGGGTTACAGGAGCACTGCAATGCTGCAAAGAGAGACACAGTCAACAACCTGTACGTGCCAATTGCACAAAAACACAACACCGAACATGCCCCATAGCAACAGACTACTCTACAAACAGACAATCTGTGGTTGATGCTTCGTACCCATATATAACATCACCCCTGTGACGGGTCATACACAGTCAATGCAGTAAGGCAGCCGCTGCTGGGTGCGTGGCAAATGGAACACCAATGTGTCACAATTCACACAACATGCAATGTTCCCTGGGTAAGCAGACAGACCCATATAGCAATCCATGACTACAGAGCAAGTTGCGTACCACCATGACCGAAACAAAGTTGGCAGTGCATTTATCATGAAGTACGTGGAAAAGACATGCACTGCACCCGAGTTTGTCCCTTGCTGTATGTCCCTGTGAGCTGCCCCTTTCCATGTCTCGGAAGGCTACATGGTTGATACAAGTGCCTCAATGGACCTTGGTGTACCGGAGGGTATGTGCCACTGCCCCTGCATGTGTCCCAGACAACCCTACTATCAGCAGCCATCAGTCCACAAACACATCTGAGCTGCATTGTGTGCTTCAACACCAATATTCGTCTAAGCTCACCCTCAGTGCTGTGACTAAGCCTGCATGTGCAACTCGCCTGGTGCAAGCTTTGCTGTGTCGTGGCCCCCCTGTGATGCTCACCTTGCCTGGAGTTCCTTGGAACATGTCAGCAGTTCTAGGATGTGGGTCTGCAATCACTGTGCCTCTGCTTCTGCAAACATGTGCATGTGGGCACCAACAAACGGGTCCAGAATTCCGTCGTCCAATGGGCCATGTCTGCTGGCAAAGGTGCTCTGGAGGCTCATCCCCCTGCAGAAAGGGCATGAAACACATGATTAATGCTTCAAAGTCATCTGTGTGTGTCTCATCAGGCATCTCATTACTTGACCATGTCAGAGAGTCACATCAGAAATCACACCATCAGTCCGTCTTTCACCTCCAAAGTGTGGAACACTATCTACAGCATGAATTGCAACAGGCACATGTACAGGAAAGATATGAAACATACTACACAATGCATAGCAATCAATGTCCACATTAATCATGACACACCCCATCTAGCAAAAGCTGAACAGTGGACAATCACACCTAAATCATCCCCACTAGGGGTGTCAACACAAGTCACACAGCACCAGACATGCCACAGATATGACAGTCCAAGGCCCTTGTGTAAAATGCTGTAACACCGAACCATCCTTGCGAGCCCATGGATAAGGGAGGCAGGAGTGGCATATGTGAGTCAAGGAACCCAAGCAGCAAACACATACACAAGACAACCATGAAGGGCCCAGCTGGAACAGACAGTGGATGCCTTCAAAAGCCACAAAGCACCGCACCGTCACATGAAAGCACAGTAGACTAGCAATTTTAAACTAAATCAACTATTAACTAATTACACTAACTATGGAAAACCTACATTACCTATTTAAACTAACTATCAAACAGAAACTTAACTAACTAAACTAAAAGAAAAATCAAAAATGGCCACATACGACCTGGGGGGGAGGGGAGGCACCCAGGAGGGGGGAGGCACAGGGTGCTGCTCAACATCCACATGCGATGATGCTGAGCCAAAACAAAATCCTCCATGGGCTCAACGCCTGCACAGCACGACCTATGTGGGAGATAGATGGTCGTCCGAGTCTGGCTCATCCTGGAAAGGAGGACGTGGCACAGCAGCCTGGCCACGCCTAGCCGCAGCTTGCCCCTCGTCGGCAGCAAGTCTGCCGGACAGGTGAGCCTGGTTCTGTGTGGCGATGTGACGTAGGTCTGCATGCAGAACCTCCCGTGATACACGTGCTTCCTCTTGCAAGGTAGCACGTGTAACACGGAGTTCCTCCTGCAAGGCCTGGCTGGACAACCGCTGCACCTCCCGGCAAGCCTGTAGCTCAGCCGAGATGGTACGCTCAAGCTGTGCAAACCTCTCCTCTGCCTGCTGCCTCTGGGACATCATAAGGACACCCAGAGTGGATCTGAGGGAAGCATACTCCTCCCTCAGGGCATCCATGTGCGCCTCTGCGTGAGCAGCAATTGCTTGACGCAGAGACGACATTTCAGCCTGGCGTGCCCTGTCTGAGGCCGCCATGCCCAGCCTGAGCGAGCGGGCCGTGGACCGTGCCGCCTGCTGCTGGAGAAGCACCTGCCTAGCAGGGGGGAGCACAGATCGGGCCACACGCTCCATGCTCTCAGCGATGTTCTCCATTGCTGCCCCCTGCCGTTCGGAATTGGCAGTCATGTCTTGCTCCCACTCAGTATACAGCGGTTGCGCGCGGCGACCGCGTTGCCGGGCTTGACCCCTGCGGGACCCAAGGACCGGGGGTCCTCGCTGTGTTGGCACCGCCCGCGGCTGCACGACTACATGCCCCCGTCGACG